>NC_086450.1:27139432-27483966 GCF_028390025.1 Pseudophryne corroboree
GTGTATTACTGTATCTGTATCACTATAAGTGTATTACTGTTACTGTATCTGTATCACTATAAGTGTATTACTGTTACTGTATCTGTATCACTATAAGTGTATTACTGTTACTGTATCTGTATCACTATAAGTGTATTACTGTATCTGTATCACTATAAGTGTATTACTGTTACTGTATCTGTATCACTATAAGTGTATTACTGTACTGTATCTGTATCACTATAAGTGTATTACTGTTACTGTATCTGTATCACTATAAGTGTATTACTGTTACTGTATCTGTATCACTATAAGTGTATTACTGTTACTGTATCTGTATCACTATAAGTGTATTACTGTTACTGTATCTGTATCACTATAAGTGTATTACTGTTACTGTATCTGTATCACTATAAGTGTATTACTGTTACTGTATCTGTATCACTATAAGTGTATTACTGTTACTGTATCTGTATCACTATAAGTGTATTACTGTTACTGTATCTGTATCACTATAAGTGTATTACTGTTACTGTATCTGTATCACTATAAGTGTATTACTGTATCTGTATCACTATAAGTGTATTACTGTTACTGTATCACTGTTACTGTATCTGTATCACTATAAGTGTATTACTGTTACTGTATCTGTATCACTATAAGTGTATTACTGTTACTGTATCTGTATCACTATAAGTGTATCACTGTTACTGTATCTGTATCACTATAAGTGTATTACTGTTACTGTATCTGTATCACTATAAGTGTATTACTGTATCTGTATCTGTATCACTATAAGTGTATTACTGTATCTGTATCTGTATCACTATAAGTGTATTACTGTTACTGTATCTGTATCACTATAAGTGTATTACTGTTACTGTATCACTGTTACTGTATCTGTATCACTATAAGTGTATTACTGTTACTGTATCTGTATCACTATAAGTGTATCACTGTTACTGTATCTGTATCACTATAAGTGTATTACTGTTACTGTATCTGTATCACTATAAGTGTATTACTGTTACTGTATCTGTATCACTATAAGTGTATTACTGTTACTGTATCTGTATCACTATAAGTGTATTACTGTATCTGTATCTGTATCACTATAAGTGTATTACTGTTACTGTATCACTGTTACTGTATCTGTATCACTATAAGTGTATTACTGTTACTGTATCTGTATCACTATAAGTGTATTACTGTTACTGTATCTGTATCACTATAAGTGTATTACTGTTACTGTATCTGTATCACTATAAGTGTATTACTGTTACTGTATCTGTATCACTATAAGTGTATTACTGTTACTGTATCTGTATCACTATAAGTGTATTACTGTATCTGTATCTGTATCACTATAAGTGTATTACTGTTACTGTATCACTGTTACTGTATCTGTATCACTATAAGTGTATTACTGTTACTGTATCTGTATCACTATAAGTGTATTACTGTTACTGTATCACTGTTACTGTATCTGTATCACTATAAGTGTATTACTGTTACTGTATCTGTATCACTATAAGTGTATTACTGTATCTGTATCACTATAAGTGTATTACTGTTACTGTATCTGTATCACTATAAGTGTATTACTGTTACTGTATCTGTATCACTATAAGTGTATTACTGTTACTGTATCTGTATCACTATAAGTGTATTACTGTTACTGTATCTGTATCACTATAAGTGTATTACTGTTACTGTATCTGTATCACTATAAGTGTATTACTGTTACTGTATCTGTATCACTATAAGTGTATTACTGTTACTGTATCACTGTTACTGTATCTGTATCACTATAAGTGTATTACTGTTACTGTATCTGTATCACTATAAGTGTATTACTGTTACTGTATCTGTATCACGTAGTGTATCTGTATCACTATAAGTGTATTACTGTTACTGTATCTGTATCACTATAAGTGTATCACTGTTACTGTATCTGTATCACTATAAGTGTATTACTGTTACTGTATCTGTATCACTATAAGTGTATTACTGTTACTGTATCTGTATCACTATAAGTGTATTACTGTTACTGTATCTGTATCACTATAAGTGTATTACTGTTACTGTATCTGTATCACTATAAGTGTATTACTGTTACTGTATCTGTATCACTATAAGTGTATTACTGTTACTGTATCTGTATCACTATAAGTGTATTACTGTTACTGTATCTGTATCACTATAAGTGTATCACTGTTACTGTATCTGTATCACTATAAGTGTATTACTGTTACTGTATCTGTATCACTATAAGTGTATTACTGTATCTGTATCACTATAAGTGTATCACTGTTACTGTATCTGTATCACTATAAGTGTATTACTGTTACTGTATCTGTATCACTATAAGTGTATTACTGTTACTGTATCTGTATCACTATAAGTGTATTACTGTTACTGTATCTGTATCACTATAAGTGTATTACTGTTACTGTATCTGTATCACTATAAGTGTATTACTGTTACTGTATCTGTATCACTATAAGTGTATTACTGTTACTGTATCTGTATCACTATAAGTGTATTACTGTTACTGTATCTGTATCACTATAAGTGTATCACTGTTACTGTATCTGTATCACTATAAGTGTATTACTGTTACTGTATCTGTATCACTATAAGTGTATTACTGTATCTGTATCACGTAGTGTATCTGTATCACTATAAGTGTATTACTGTTACTGTATCTGTATCACTATAAGTGTATTACTGTTACTGTATCTGTATCACTATAAGTGTATTACTGTTACTGTATCTGTATCACTATAAGTGTATTACTGTTACTGTATCTGTATCACTATAAGTGTATTACTGTTACTGTATCTGTATCACTATAAGTGTATTACTGTTACTGTATCTGTATCACTATAAGTGTATTACTGTTACTGTATCTGTATCACTATAAGTGTATCACTGTTACTGTATCTGTATCACTATAAGTGTATTACTGTTACTGTATCACTGTTACTGTATCTGTATCACTATAAGTGTATTACTGTTACTGTATCTGTATCACTATAAGTGTATCACTGTTACTGTATCTGTATCACTATAAGTGTATCACTGTTACTGTATCTGTATCACTATAAGTGTATCACTGTTACTGTATCTGTATCACTATAAGTGTATTACTGTTACTGTATCTGTATCACTATAAGTGTATTACTGTTACTGTATCTGTATCACTATAAGTGTATTACTGTTACTGTATCTGTATCACTATAAGTGTATCACTGTTACTGTATCTGTATCACTATAAGTGTATTACTGTTACTGTATCTGTATCACTATAAGTGTATTACTGTTACTGTATCTGTATCACTATAAGTGTATTACTGTTACTGTATCTGTATCACTATAAGTGTATTACTGTTACTGTATCTGTATCACTATAAGTGTATCACTGTTACTGTATCTGTATCACTATAAGTGTATTACTGTATCTGTATCACTATAAGTGTATTACTGTTACTGTATCTGTATCACTATAAGTGTATTACTGTTACTGTATCTGTATCACTATAAGTGTATTACTGTATCTGTATCTGTATCACTATAAGTGTATTACTGTTACTGTATCTGTATCACTATAAGTGTATTACTGTTACTGTATCACTGTTACTGTATCTGTATCACTATAAGTGTATTACTGTTACTGTATCTGTATCACTATAAGTGTATCACTGTTACTGTATCTGTATCACTATAAGTGTATTACTGTTACTGTATCTGTATCACTATAAGTGTATTACTGTTACTGTATCTGTATCACTATAAGTGTATTACTGTTACTGTATCTGTATCACTATAAGTGTATCACTGTTACTGTATCTGTATCACTATAAGTGTATTACTGTTACTGTATCACTGTTACTGTATCTGTATCACTATAAGTGTATCACTGTTACTGTATCTGTATCACTATAAGTGTATCACTGTTACTGTATCTGTATCACTATAAGTGTATTACTGTTACTGTATCACTGTTACTGTATCTGTATCACTATAAGTGTATTACTGTTACTGTATCTGTATCACTATAAGTGTATTACTGTTACTGTATCTGTATCACTATAAGTGTATTACTGTTACTGTATCTGTATCACTATAAGTGTATTACTGTTACTGTATCTGTATCACTATAAGTGTATTACTGTATCTGTATCTGTATCACTATAAGTGTATTACTGTATCTGTATCTGTATCACTATAAGTGTATTACTGTTACTGTATCACTGTTACTGTATCTGTATCACTATAAGTGTATTACTGTTACTGTATCTGTATCACTATAAGTGTATTACTGTATCTGTATCACTATAAGTGTATTACTGTTACTGTATCACTGTTACTGTATCTGTATCACTATAAGTGTATTACTGTTACTGTATCTGTATCACTATAAGTGTATTACTGTTACTGTATCTGTATCACTATAAGTGTATTACTGTTACTGTATCTGTATCACTATAAGTGTATCACTGTTACTGTATCTGTATCACTATAAGTGTATTACTGTTACTGTATCTGTATCACTATAAGTGTATTACTGTATCTGTATCTGTATCACTATAAGTGTATTACTGTTACTGTATCTGTATCACTATAAGTGTATCACTGTTACTGTATCTGTATCACTATAAGTGTATTACTGTTACTGTATCTGTATCACTATAAGTGTATTACTGTTACTGTATCTGTATCACTATAAGTGTATCACTGTTACTGTATCTGTATCACTATAAGTGTATTACTGTTACTGTATCTGTATCACTATAAGTGTATTACTGTTACTGTATCTGTATCACTATAAGTGTATCACTGTTACTGTATCTGTATCACTATAAGTGTATTACTGTTACTGTATCACTGTTACTGTATCTGTATCACTATAAGTGTATTACTGTTACTGTATCTGTATCACTATAAGTGTATCACTGTTACTGTATCTGTATCACTATAAGTGTATCACTGTTACTGTATCTGTATCACTATAAGTGTATTACTGTATCTGTATCTGTATCACTATAAGTGTATTACTGTATCTGTATCTGTATCACTATAAGTGTATTACTGTATCTGTATCTGTATCACTATAAGTGTATTACTGTTACTGTATCACTGTTACTGTATCTGTATCACTATAAGTGTATTACTGTTACTGTATCTGTATCACTATAAGTGTATTACTGTTACTGTATCTGTATCACTATAAGTGTATTACTGTATCTGTATCTGTATCACTATAAGTGTATTACTGTATCTGTATCTGTATCACTATAAGTGTATTACTGTTACTGTATCACTGTTACTGTATCTGTATCACTATAAGTGTATTACTGTTACTGTATCTGTATCACTATAAGTGTATTACTGTATCTGTATCACTATAAGTGTATTACTGTTACTGTATCACTGTTACTGTATCTGTATCACTATAAGTGTATTACTGTTACTGTATCTGTATCACTATAAGTGTATTACTGTATCTGTATCACTATAAGTGTATTACTGTTACTGTATCTGTATCACTATAAGTGTATTACTGTTACTGTATCTGTATCACTATAAGTGTATTACTGTTACTGTATCTGTATCACTATAAGTGTATTACTGTTACTGTATCTGTATCACTATAAGTGTATTACTGTTACTGTATCTGTATCACTATAAGTGTATTACTGTTACTGTATCTGTATCACTATAAGTGTATTACTGTTACTGTATCTGTATCACTATAAGTGTATTACTGTTACTGTATCTGTATCACTATAAGTGTATTACTGTTACTGTATCTGTATCACTATAAGTGTATTACTGTTACTGTATCTGTATCACTATAAGTGTATTACTGTTACTGTATCACTGTTACTGTATCTGTATCACTATAAGTGTATTACTGTTACTGTATCTGTATCACTATAAGTGTATTACTGTTACTGTATCTGTATCACTATAAGTGTATTACTGTTACTGTATCTGTATCACTATAAGTGTATTACTGTTACTGTATCTGTATCACTATAAGTGTATCACTGTTACTGTATCTGTATCACTATAAGTGTATTACTGTTACTGTATCTGTATCACTATAAGTGTATTACTGTATCTGTATCACTATAAGTGTATTACTGTTACTGTATCTGTATCACTATAAGTGTATTACTGTTACTGTATCTGTATCACTATAAGTGTATTACTGTTACTGTATCTGTATCACTATAAGTGTATTACTGTTACTGTATCTGTATCACTATAAGTGTATTACTGTTACTGTATCTGTATCACTATAAGTGTATTACTGTTACTGTATCTGTATCACTATAAGTGTATCACTGTTACTGTATCTGTATCACTATAAGTGTATTACTGTTACTGTATCTGTATCACTATAAGTGTATTACTGTTACTGTATCTGTATCACTATAAGTGTATTACTGTATCTGTATCACTATAAGTGTATTACTGTTACTGTATCACTGTTACTGTATCTGTATCACTATAAGTGTATTACTGTTACTGTATCTGTATCACTATAAGTGTATTACTGTTACTGTATCTGTATCACTATAAGTGTATTACTGTTACTGTATCTGTATCACTATAAGTGTATCACTGTTACTGTATCTGTATCACTATAAGTGTATTACTGTTACTGTATCTGTATCACTATAAGTGTATTACTGTATCTGTATCTGTATCACTATAAGTGTATCACTGTTACTGTATCTGTATCACTATAAGTGTATTACTGTTACTGTATCACTGTTACTGTATCTGTATCACTATAAGTGTATTACTGTTACTGTATCTGTATCACTATAAGTGTATCACTGTTACTGTATCTGTATCACTATAAGTGTATCACTGTTACTGTATCTGTATCACTATAAGTGTATCACTGTTACTGTATCTGTATCACTATAAGTGTATTACTGTTACTGTATCACTGTTACTGTATCTGTATCACTATAAGTGTATTACTGTTACTGTATCTGTATCACTATAAGTGTATTACTGTTACTGTATCTGTATCACTATAAGTGTATTACTGTTACTGTATCTGTATCACTATAAGTGTATTACTGTTACTGTATCTGTATCACTATAAGTGTATCACTGTTACTGTATCTGTATCACTATAAGTGTATTACTGTTACTGTATCACTGTTACTGTATCTGTATCACTATAAGTGTATTACTGTTACTGTATCTGTATCACTATAAGTGTATTACTGTTACTGTATCTGTATCACTATAAGTGTATCACTGTTACTGTATCTGTATCACTATAAGTGTATTACTGTTACTGTATCTGTATCACTATAAGTGTATTACTGTATCTGTATCTGTATCACTATAAGTGTATCACTGTTACTGTATCTGTATCACTATAAGTGTATTACTGTATCTGTATCTGTATCACTATAAGTGTATTACTGTTACTGTATCACTGTTACTGTATCTGTATCACTATAAGTGTATTACTGTTACTGTATCTGTATCACTATAAGTGTATTACTGTATCTGTATCACTATAAGTGTATTACTGTTACTGTATCACTGTTACTGTATCTGTATCACTATAAGTGTATTACTGTTACTGTATCTGTATCACTATAAGTGTATTACTGTTACTGTATCTGTATCACTATAAGTGTATTACTGTTACTGTATCTGTATCACTATAAGTGTATTACTGTTACTGTATCTGTATCACTATAAGTGTATTACTGTTACTGTATCTGTATCACTATAAGTGTATTACTGTTACTGTATCTGTATCACTATAAGTGTATTACTGTTACTGTATCTGTATCACTATAAGTGTATTACTGTTACTGTATCACTGTTACTGTATCTGTATCACTATAAGTGTATTACTGTTACTGTATCTGTATCACTATAAGTGTATTACTGTTACTGTATCTGTATCACTATAAGTGTATCACTGTTACTGTATCTGTATCACTATAAGTGTATTACTGTTACTGTATCACTGTTACTGTATCTGTATCACTATAAGTGTATTACTGTTACTGTATCTGTATCACTATAAGTGTATTACTGTTACTGTATCTGTATCACTATAAGTGTATTACTGTTACTGTATCTGTATCACTATAAGTGTATTACTGTTACTGTATCTGTATCACTATAAGTGTATCACTGTTACTGTATCTGTATCACTATAAGTGTATTACTGTTACTGTATCTGTATCACTATAAGTGTATTACTGTTACTGTATCTGTATCACTATAAGTGTATTACTGTTACTGTATCTGTATCACTATAAGTGTATCACTGTTACTGTATCTGTATCACTATAAGTGTATTACTGTTACTGTATCACTGTTACTGTATCTGTATCACTATAAGTGTATTACTGTTACTGTATCTGTATCACTATAAGTGTATTACTGTTACTGTATCTGTATCACTATAAGTGTATTACTGTTACTGTATCTGTATCACTATAAGTGTATCACTGTTACTGTATCTGTATCACTATAAGTGTATTACTGTTACTGTATCTGTATCACTATAAGTGTATTACTGTTACTGTATCTGTATCACTATAAGTGTATCACTGTTACTGTATCTGTATCACTATAAGTGTATTACTGTTACTGTATCTGTATCACTATAAGTGTATTACTGTTACTGTATCTGTATCACTATAAGTGTATTACTGTTACTGTATCTGTATCACTATAAGTGTATTACTGTTACTGTATCTGTATCACTATAAGTGTATCACTGTTACTGTATCTGTATCACTATAAGTGTATTACTGTTACTGTATCTGTATCACTATAAGTGTATTACTGTTACTGTATCTGTATCACTATAAGTGTATTACTGTTACTGTATCTGTATCACTATAAGTGTATCACTGTTACTGTATCTGTATCACTATAAGTGTATTACTGTTACTGTATCTGTATCACTATAAGTGTATTACTGTTACTGTATCTGTATCACTATAAGTGTATTACTGTTACTGTATCTGTATCACTATAAGTGTATTACTGTTACTGTATCTGTATCACTATAAGTGTATTACTGTATCTGTATCTGTATCACTATAAGTGTATTACTGTTACTGTATCTGTATCACTATAAGTGTATTACTGTATCTGTATCTGTATCACTATAAGTGTATTACTGTATCTGTATCTGTATCACTATAAGTGTATTACTGTATCTGTATCTGTATCACTATAAGTGTATCACTGTTACTGTATCTGTATCACTATAAGTGTATTACTGTTACTGTATCACTGTTACTGTATCTGTATCACTATAAGTGTATTACTGTTACTGTATCTGTATCACTATAAGTGTATTACTGTTACTGTATCACTGTTACTGTATCTGTATCACTATAAGTGTATTACTGTTACTGTATCTGTATCACTATAGGTGTATTACTGTTACTGTATCTGTATCACTATAAGTGTATTACTGTTACTGTATCTGTATCACTATAAGTGTATTACTGTTACTGTATCTGTATCACTATAAGTGTATCACTGTTACTGTATCTGTATCACTATAAGTGTATTACTGTTACTGTATCACTGTTACTGTATCTGTATCACTATAAGTGTATTACTGTTACTGTATCTGTATCACTATAAGTGTATTACTGTTACTGTATCACTGTTACTGTATCTGTATCACTATAAGTGTATTACTGTTACTGTATCTGTATCACTATAGGTGTATTACTGTTACTGTATCTGTATCACTATAAGTGTATTACTGTTACTGTATCTGTATCACTATAAGTGTATTACTGTTACTGTATCACTGTTACTGTATCTGTATCACTATAAGTGTATCACTGTTACTGTATCTGTATCACTATAAGTGTATTACTGTTACTGTATCTGTATCACTATAAGTGTATTACTGTTACTGTATCACTGTTACTGTATCTGTATCACTATAAGTGTATTACTGTTACTGTATCTGTATCACTATAAGTGTATTACTGTTACTGTATCTGTATCACTATAAGTGTATTACTGTTACTGTATCTGTATCACTATAAGTGTATTACTGTTACTGTATCACTGTTACTGTATCTGTATCACTATAAGTGTATTACTGTTACTGTATCTGTATCACTATAAGTGTATTACTGTTACTGTATCACTGTTACTGTATCTGTATCACTATAAGTGTATTACTGTTACTGTATCACTGTTACTGTATCTGTATCACTATAAGTGTATTACTGTTACTGTATCTGTATCACTATAAGTGTATTACTGTTACTGTATCTGTATCACTATAAGTGTATTACTGTTACTGTATCACTGTTACTGTATCTGTATCACTATAAGTGTATTACTGTTACTGTATCACTGTTACTGTATCTGTATCACTATAAGTGTATTACTGTTACTGTATCACTGTTACTGTATCTGTATCACTATAAGTGTATTACTGTTACTGTATCACTGTTACTGTATCTGTATCACTATAAGTGTATTACTGTTACTGTATCTGTATCACTATAAGTGTATTACTGTTACTGTATCTGTATCACTATAAGTATTACTGTTACTGTATCTGTATCACTAAGTGTATTACTGTTACTGTATCTGTATCACTATAAGTGTATTACTGTTACTGTATCACTGTTACTGTATCTGTATCACTGTTACTGTATCTGTATCACGTAGTGTCTCTGTATCACTATAAGTGTGTTACTGTATTACTTACTGTATCTGTATCACTGTTACTGTATCTGTATCACTATAAGTGTATTACTGTTACTGTATCTATTTTACTGGTACTATATCCGTATCGCTGTATCTATTTTACTGGTACTATATCCGTATCGCTGTATCTATTTTACTGGTACTATATCCGTATCGCTGTATCTGTTTTACTGGTACTATATCCGTATCGCTGTATCTGTTTTACTGGTACTATATCCGTATCGCTGTATCTGTTTTACTGGTACTATATCCGTATCACTGTATCTGTTTTACTGGTACTATATCCGTATGACTGTTACTGTATCTGTTTTACTGGTACTATATCCGTATGACTGTTACTGTATCTGTTTTACTGGTACTATATCCGTATGACTGTTACTGTATCTGTTTTACTGGTACTATATCCGTATCACTGTTACTGTATCTGTTTTACTGGTACTATATCCGTATCACTGTTACTGTATCTGTTTTACTGGTACTATATCCGTATCACTGTTACTGTATCTGTTTTACTGGTACTATATCCGTATCACTGTTACTGTATCTGTTTTACTGGTACTATATCCGTATGACTGTTACTGTATCTGTTTTACTGGTACTATATCCGTATGACTGTTACTGTATCTGTTTTACTGGTACTATATCCGTATCACTGTTACTGTATCTGTTTTACTGGTACTATATCCGTATCACTGTTACTGTATCTGTTTTACTGGTACTATATCCGTATCACTGTTACTGTATCTGTTTTACTGGTACTATATCCGTATCACTGTTACTGTATCTGTTTTACTGGTACTATATCCGTATGACTGTTACTGTATCTGTTTTACTGGTACTATATCCGTATCGCTGTATCTGTTTTACTGGTACTATATCCGTATGACTGTTACTGTATCTGTTTTACTGGTACTATATCCGTATCACTGTTACTGTATCTGTTTTACTGGTACTATATCCGTATCACTGTTACTGTATCTGTTTTACTGGTACTATATCCGTATGACTGTTACTGTATCTGTTTTACTGGTACTATATCCGTATCACTGTTACTGTATCTGTTTTACTGGTACTATATCCGTATGACTGTTACTGTATCTGTTTTACTGGTACTATATCCGTATCACTGTTACTGTATCTGTTTTACTGGTACTATATCCGTATGACTGTTACTGTATCTGTTTTACTGGTACTATATCCGTATCACTGTTACTGTATCTGTTTTACTGGTACTATATCCGTATCACTGTTACTGTATCTGTTTTACTGGTACTATATCCGTATGACTGTTACTGTATCTGTTTTACTGGTACTATATCCGTATGACTGTTACTGTATCTGTTTTACTGGTACTATATCCGTATGACTGTTACTGTATCTGTTTTACTGGTACTATATCCGTATCACTGTTACTGTATCTGTTTTACTGGTACTATATCCGTATCACTGTTACTGTATCTGTTTTACTGGTACTATATCCGTATCACTGTTACTGTATCTGTTTTACTGGTACTATATCCGTATCACTGTTACTGTATCTGTTTTACTGGTACTATATCCGTATGACTGTTACTGTATCTGTTTTACTGGTACTATATCCGTATGACTGTTACTGTATCTGTTTTACTGGTACTATATCCGTATGACTGTTACTGTATCTGTTTTACTGGTACTATATCCGTATCACTGTTACTGTATCTGTTTTACTGGTACTATATCCGTATCACTGTTACTGTATCTGTTTTACTGGTACTATATCCGTATCACTGTTACTGTATCTGTTTTACTGGTACTATATCCGTATCACTGTTACTGTATCTGTTTTACTGGTACTATATCCGTATGACTGTTACTGTATCTGTTTTACTGGTACTATATCCGTATGACTGTTACTGTATCTGTTTTACTGGTACTATATCCGTATCACTGTTACTGTATCTGTTTTACTGGTACTATATCCGTATCACTGTTACTGTATCTGTTTTACTGGTACTATATCCGTATCACTGTTACTGTATCTGTTTTACTGGTACTATATCCGTATCACTGTTACTGTATCTGTTTTACTGGTACTATATCCGTATGACTGTTACTGTATCTGTTTTACTGGTACTATATCCGTATCGCTGTATCTGTTTTACTGGTACTATATCCGTATCACTGTTACTGTATCTGTTTTACTGGTACTATATCCGTATGACTGTTACTGTATCTGTTTTACTGGTACTATATCCGTATCACTGTTACTGTATCTGTTTTACTGGTACTATATCCGTATCACTGTTACTGTATCTGTTTTACTGGTACTATATCCGTATCGCTGTATCTGTTTTACTGGTACTATATCCGTATGACTGTTACTGTATCTGTTTTACTGGTACTATATCCGTATCGCTATATATGTTTTACTGGTACTATATCTGGATCACTGTTACTGTATCTGTTTTACTGGTACTATATCCGTATCACTGTTACTGTATCTGTTTTACTGGTACTATATCCGTATGACTGTTACTGTATCTGTTTTACTGGTACTATATCCGTATCACTGTTACTGTATCTGTTTTACTGGTACTATATCCGTATGACTGTTACTGTATCTGTTTTACTGGTACTATATCCGTATGACTGTTACTGTATCTGTTTTACTGGTACTATATCCGTATCACTGTTACTGTATCTGTTTTACTGGTACTATATCCGTATGACTGTTACTGTATCTGTTTTACTGGTACTATATCCGTATGACTGTTACTGTATCTGTTTTACTGGTACTATATCCGTATCACTGTTACTGTATCTGTTTTACTGGTACTATATCCGTATCACTGTTACTGTATCTGTTTTACTGGTACTATATCCGTATGACTGTTACTGTATCTGTTTTACTGGTACTATATCCGTATCACTGTTACTGTATCTGTTTTACTGGTACTATATCCGTATCACTGTTACTGTATCTGTTTTACTGGTACTATATCCGTATCACTGTTACTGTATCTGTTTTACTGGTACTATATCCGTATCGCTGTATCTGTTTTACTGGTACTATATCCGTATCGCTGTATCTGTTTTACTGGTACTATATCCGTATCACTGTTACTGTATCTGTTTTACTGGTACTATATCCGTATCACTGTTACTGTATCTGTTTTACTGGTACTATATCCGTATCACTGTTACTGTATCTGTTTTACTGGTACTATATCCGTATCACTGTTACTGTATCTGTTTTACTGGTACTATATCCGTATCGCTGTATCTGTTTTACTGGTACTATATCCGTATCGCTGTATCTGTTTTACTGGTACTATATCCGTGTGACTGTTACTGTATCTGTTTTACTGGTACTATATCCGTATCACTGTTACTGTATCTGTTTTACTGGTACTATATCCGTATCGCTGTATCTGTTTTACTGGTACTATATCCGTATCGCTGTATCTGTTTTACTGGTACTATATCCGTATCGCTGTATCTGTTTTACTGGTACTATATCCGTATCGCTGTATCTGTTTTACTGGTACTATATCCATATCGCTGTATCTGTTTTACTGGTACTATATCCGTATCGCTGTATCTGTTTTACTGGTACTATATCCGTATCGCTATATATGTTTTACTGGTACTATATCTGGATCACTGTTACTGTATCTGTTTTACTGGTACTCTTAATGCTAATGGAAATGTCAACAGTATAACAATGTTGATATTCTGTTAATGCCGGCATTTTGCAGTTATCGACATTGATGATGTCAACATTTTAACCATTTCGACATCATGAATGTTGATATTATGAATGGCATTATTTTGACCACTGACATTGTGAGTGCATACCCCCGTATCAGTGTTACTTTATCTGTCATAGCGTTCTTATAGCCATACGTATGAGCTGCTACACAAAAGATTGTCATATATACAAATGTCATGTGACAACACTAGGGGCCAAACCATAGCAGACAATGCTGAATGGCTGTAATCCCCACTTGTATAATCCCGCTGCCAGGATCGATGGGGCAGTATATCGACTGGAGTCTGGTGGGCGGGACCTGTGCGCGCAGCAGTCCCCAATTCTATAAAATGTGTGTATACACAGACATCCACTGAATAGAATATGAAACATCTGTCTATGGAGCATCACAACCTCCTCATTATTTTACACCTATATTCCAAGTGCATTAGTCCCAAATTATAATGAACATAAATCATCCAGTCTATAAATGGTGGCACAATCACTAAATCCCGGGAAATGTGCGTTCCAGGATCTCTGCGCCAGACACTGACGTACGGAGCAGCAGGGCGGACCTCTTACCTCACTTAGCTTTTCTTGTGACGCAAGGAGCGAGTGCCACTCAAGTTTCAGATGGACTGACCCACTGGCCACATCGCACAGCGGGAACCACTGTATGGGAAGAAGAAACAGCTGGTGAGACATCGCTGTAACATTACACCTCACGGTTATTGCTCAGGCACTATGGCAGTTTGTGTGATGTACGTTGCAGAATCCTAAACTCGGCAATGCTCAGTGAGCAACTGCAATGCACCATTGTGGAAGCAACAAACCTTACGACCAGAGCAGCGGGGTGTGTAAGGGTGCTTTCACAGAGGCACGGTTCAGTAAGGGCGTGTTCACACAAATATTTCTAATTCAATGAAGCGCATATGCGCCTGGTTTTAGGCGTACAGAGCAGGAGCAAATAAACTCATGACGATGATGTGTTACAAGCCAGGTGCATATGCAGATGCGGAGGCCCCCTGGGGTAAGTACAGCTCTGTACACTACATACGCAGAAATACATTATTTTTAAGCCATTTTCACCCATTGTGCTGCAATCTCTACATCAGCTTCAGAGTCTGGATAATATAATGTGATGTTATTGTATCTCCCCTTCTAAGGCATTGTGATTTAGAATATAACTAAGGCTGGTTATCAGGTACGGTTCATATATACAGCGCCCGGACCATGACGGATTGAAAGATATTGGATAGATGGAGGTTATTACATGATAAGAAGTCCAGGGATGCTGGAGACCGACACAAAATATGCTGACATATCTCTAGTGCCGACACACTCATGGAAGATATATGATTGTGGGGGGATATTAGTTACATGTGACGGTTGTGACAAGCGGGGCCAGATACAGACCATAATATAATATCAGATCCTCTGTAGGGTGACGTTATTACCTCGTCCACAATCCGATCCTTCATGACGCTCTCCAGATTGATGACCAGGCTGCAGAATACAAGAACACACATTACAAACCAGCTGTGAGTCCTTCTATCCGAGGAGGTGCAGTAACGGCTGGCGTGTATAATGGGGCGTATACAGGACGCAGGGCCTATGCGGTCACACGTAGCCTGGCTGTGGTCATTATATACTGGGGCGTATACAGGACGCAGGGCCTGTGCGGTCACACGTAGCCTGGCTGTGGGTATTCTACAATGGGGCGTATACAGGACGCAGGGCCTGTGCGGTCACACGTAGCCTGGCTGTGGGTATTATATAATGGGGCGTATAGAGGACGCAGGGACTGTGCGGTCACACGTAGCCTGGCTGCGTGTATTATATAATGGGGCGTATAGAGGACGCAGGGACTGTGCGGTCACACGTAGCCTGGCTGTGGGTATTATATAATGGGGCGTATAGAGGACGCAGGGACTGTGCGGTCACACGTAGCCTGGCTGCGTGTATTATATAATGGGGCGTATACAGGACGCAGGGCCTGTGCGGTCACACGTAGCCTGGCTGCGTGTATTATATAATGGGGCGTATACAGGACGCAGGGCCTGTGCGGTCACACGTAGCCTGGCTGTGGTCATTATATAATGGGGCGTATACAGGACGCAGGGCCTGTGCGGTCACACGTAGCCTGGCTGTGGTCATTATATAATGGGGCGTATACAGAACGCAGGGCCTGTGCGGTCACACGTAGCCTGGCTGTGGTCATTATATAATGGGGCGTATACAGGACGCAGGGCCTGTGCGGTCACACGTAGCCTGGCTGTGGTCATTATATAATGGGGCGTATACAGGACGCAGGGCCTGTGCGGTCACACGTAGCCTGGCTGTGGGTATTCTATAATGGGGCGTATACAGGACGCAGGGCCTGTGCGGTCACACGTAGCCTGGCTGTGGGTATTCTATAATGGGGCATATATAGAACGTAAGGCCTATGCGGTCACACGGAACCTGGTGGTGGTCACTATGAATAGGTGCATATAGACAGTAACGACCAGGGCTCTGACTAGGTGTGTGCAGAGGGGCACCGCACATAGCGCTGCAGGGTAGGGGGCGCTGTTGTGGCACTTGTCAATTATCTATTTTAATTACTTTCACTTGCAGCTTCCCCCCTTTTTGAAACCCAGCATCTCCTGACCGCCCCTGTCCCCTTCCGTCACTAATACCTATACAACATTCCTGAACTCAACTTGAGATTTCTTTATTATTCAGTCACACTAAGGGGGTCATTCTGAGTTGATCGCTAGCTGCCGTTGTGCGCAGCGATTAGGCAAAAAAGCGGCACTTCTGAGCATGCGGCGCAATGTACTTTCACAACAGCCGATGCAATTTCACACAAGGTCTAGCGACGCTTTTCAGTCGTACTGCTGGCCGCAGAGTGATTGACAGGAAAGAGGTGTTTCTGGGAGGTAACTGACCATTTTCGGGGAGTGTGTGTAAAAACGCAGGCGTGTCAGATGAAAACGCAGGCGTGCCCGGGGAAAATGCAGGAGTGGCTGCCCGAACGCAGGGCATGTTTGTGACGTCAAAACAGGAACTAAATAGTCTGAAGTGATCGCAAGCTAGGAGTAGGTCTGCAGCTACTCAGAACCTGCTCAAATACATTTTTGTGCAGCTCTGCGATCCTTTCGTTCGCACTTCTGCTAAGATACACTCCCAGAGGGCGGCGGCTTAGCGGTTGCACGGCTGCTAAAAACAGCTAGCGAGCGAACAACTCGGAATGAGGGCCCAAATTTCAAGATGCTGACATATCCGGGATTCGAACCCATTGCCTGTGGCATTGCAGTCAGACAATCTATTCATTGAGCTATCTGCCCTTACATAGAAAGGTAGATAATCCTAAACTAGAGAATTCTAACTATCTGAAGCTTTCCTTGTACTTTCTGAAAGAATGATCAGCATTGCGGCTGAGCAGATCTATGCAGTGTGCGGCTGCAAGGGATTGGATGCATACCTCCCAACATGCCTATCTCCGGAAGGGACACAATGCTCTGCTTGTGGTCTTTTCTCTTAATTTATGATTACATAGATCTGCACACTACATAGATCTGCTCCATTACAATGCTGATTATGTTTTACAAAGTACCTGTAGCTTCATATAGTGATCATAGTTTTATGTAGGATCAGACAGCACAATGAGTAGGGTGTGTGATTAGAATTCTACAGGTTACAGCCTGGCAATGGCAGTATATTGAAATGTGTTGTTTAAAAAAGGGTACTGTAACCGAATAACAACGAGCTGACAAGTTAAGTGCATGAATGTGGTATAAAGAGAGAGGGTTTGTGTCCAAATCCATCTTCTTATAGTGGTCTATAAATGTGTGTGTACTATATATATATATATATATATATATATATATATACACAATCCATGGCAGCCGGCACTCCAGGACAAATAGAGCAACTTCTCTCCATGCCAGTTGAAAACAACAACATAAAATCCAAGAGTAACGGCACTGGAGACTGTCAGCAGATGCAAATTCTGTATTAAAGTGTACCCTTTAATACAGAATTTGCATCTGCTGACAGTCTCCAGTGCCGTTACTCTTGGATTTTATATATATATATATATATATATATATATATAGCCCAGATCTGTGACTTTGTGATTCATTTGCTAACGCTGGGCGGAGTCACAAGACTGGGCGGAGTTAGTCAAATGAGTCACAGATCTGGCCAAATCTACAGGAGACTAGGAGCAGAAGCAGATAGTATGGGCATGGCACAGGCAGGGGTGCATACCTCCCAGCTTTCTGCAGGAGCTTTCTTCAGACAGAAGGAGGGACACACACTCGTCGAAAAGGGGGCGTGGCTTCATGGGAGGGCCCCTGTTTTCATCAATGAGGGGGCATGCCCAGCGCTCTGTGAGCTGCTGGCATGCCCCCAGGGGCTAATTATGAGTCCGGGGGGCCCAGGGCACTTGTGACAGGGGAGCCCTATCTCTTTTTTTTTTACATGGAATTTTGGCCCCTCAGCTAGGGGTAAAGCCAGAGGGGGTGTTCGCTCCCCTCTACACACCCACACAGGCAGAAGAAAGCAGGGAGACTGCTGCCTCCCTGCAACACCACAGACCTGCCAATACGCGGCAGCGTGTGCTGACTGTAGCACAATGCTGCCGTTGTTGCTGGCAGGACAGGGGGGGGGGGGGGAGCTTCTGAGCTGGGACAGAGCTACTCGAGCCGGGGGGCCCCCTAAAACTGTGGGGCCAACGGCACGTACCCCCTGCCCCCCCCCTTAATCCGGCACTGCTGCTGGAACCCCCCCCTTAATCCGTACCCCCTGATGCCCCCTCTCCCTCTGTCTCCACTATTCACCGCTGCTCTGCTAAGCAGAACAGCGAGTACAGGAGCTTTCCAACTGACCCCCCCCCCACCGCGGGACACTGCGACCCGCGGGTGGGACAGCGGGACAGACCCCAAAAAATGGGACTGTCCCGCGAAAATCGGGACATTTGGGAGGAATGGGGGTGTGTGAGGGGTATGTCATACAGACAGACGGGCACCGGCTCACTGTGTGCTTGACCCCCCCCCCCTCTCTGGCGCAGAGGAGCGTCACTTTCTGGCACACTCCACGCTTCTTAGCTGCAGTTTTGTGGGGCACCTGCCGCTGTGCAGGTTCCGTATTGACTCTGTTATCTCCAGCCCCGGCAACCCCACCGCTAGCTGCAGCGCTGCCACCCGCAGTGAGGTGCGCCCAGCTCCTTCACACACTTTAGCCGGCGGGTAGCGCTGCAGAAGTCCGAGCTGCTTGCAGGCTCCGACCCCCTCCTCCCTCCAGCCGCAGCATCTCCTGGGGGCTAACCAGTCACTCCCAGTCTCCCCTTACCACAGTGCCCGGCAGCTGCACGAGGTCTGCGGTGTGTGACTGAGGAGGGGGGGAGGGATGCGGACGGGCAGAGGAAGCAGGACTCCAGCCTAAGAGAGTCAGCCATGCCAAGTCTCCACCAGCAGCAGATCCCAACAGGTTGGAGTGGAACAGCAGCAGCCAGCAACAGTGACTCCGGTAACACACATCTGTCTGTCACCACTGTTTTGTCCCTAATACCAATCTCTCCCGTTCCCTGTGTTCTGTCATGTCCCTGTCACCCCTGGCCTTGCCCTGCCACCCTTATCCTGGCCCTTTCACCCTTATGCTGGCCCTGTTACCCTTATGCTGGCCCTGTTACCCCTATCCTGGCCCTGTTACCCCTGTGCTTGCCCTGTCAACCCTATACTGGCCCTGTCACCCCTGTCCTGTTCCTGTCACCCCTACCCTGGCCTGTCACCCCTATCCTGTCCCTGTCATTTCTGTCCTGGCCCTGTCGCCCCTGTCCTGGCCCCGTCACCCCTTTTCTGACCCTGTCACCCCTGTCCTGGCCCCGTCAACCCTGTTCTGACCCTGTCACCCCTGTCCTGGCCCTGTTACTGCATACCCTCCAACTACCTTTTTGGCAGGTACAGTACCCGCAGTGCCTCCAGACCTCTCCCCAATGCACCACACCTCCGCACCTTCCCCTCCACCACATGCGGCACTCCACCCCTCCCCCACACGCTGTGCCTCCAGACCCCCTACACCACCCGCGGCTCCCACTCCTCCGCCCCTTCACCACCCACAGCACCTCCAGGCCCCCTCCACCATCCACCCCCTTTATATGTCTCCCCCCACACCTGCCCCCCTCCACCCGCAGCATCTGTAGACACCCTCCTCCATCCGCGGTCCCCCCTCCCCCACCAATGGCACCACCGCACCTGCCCCTCCACCACCAGCAGCACCTCCGGACCTCCTTCCCTATGCGCCGCACCACCCGTACCTGCCCCTCCCCTACCCATGGCGCCTGCGGACCCCTACCCCACCCCCGGCACCCCCGCCCCTTCCCATCCCACAGCACCACCGGAACCCTTCACCCATCCACAACATCCCCACACCTGCCCCTCTCCCACCCATGGCACCCCTGCCCCTCCCCCACCTGCAGTGCCTCCGGACCCCTCCCCAATCTGCATCCCCCACTCCTCTGCCCCTCCCCCACCCGCAGCACCTCCCGACTCTTCCCCATCCGGGCCCCACCCCCACTTTTGCCCCCCTCCACCTGCAGCATCTACAGACACCATCCGCAGTCCCCCCCGCACCCGCTACATTCTGTACATCGTGCCCTGCAGGTGCTGTTCACGCCGTCGCAAGGGGCTGCGCCTCCTTCACCATCGCACGCCCTTTCATTGTGCAATATTTAACCACTAACAAAGGAATGCAGGTAATACTTTATATAATACAAATATTGAACCCCAAAAAGGCATGCAAGGGTTAAGGGGGCGTAGCCCTTTGCGACGGTGTGAAGAGCGCCCGTAGGGCGCGATGAAGCACCTAGTATATATATATTTATTGAAGGGGCATCATAGCATGGGCTTTCTCTGGGATTAATCCTGTCATGCCCCTTCCCCACAAGGCACGCACCTTATGTCCCTACTGGAAAAATGGGCCGGGGGGGTCACCAATTCTCTCTCTGGCACAGGGCACCATAAAGTCTAGTTGCGGCACTGGTAACGCCTTAATATGTATATGGCTTGTGGCCTTTGAATGTCGCTCACTGACCTTCCCAGAAAGTCGTCCTTGTCGGGATCTTCGTCATACAGGTCAATCTCCAGGTCCTGCCCGGGGACCTCATGTACCACAAACTGGTGGAAGGAAACAGGACACAGGTGTTATACATGCGGTGCATGTCAGTGGTACATACGACATAGTCACCTACACACATACATCATGGGACAGCACAACACATGGCGGGGAGATTCAAATGTTTGAAAAGTCAGTTGGGTTTCTGTTATTTCCGGACTATTAAATAGGAAGATACAGACTCCCAACCGACTTTTCAAACATTTGAATTCCCCCCATAGAGTCACTGTGCATATGACATATATATGGTACAGACATACCTCATATGTATACTATATCTCGTAAGGACATATATGTGAGCACTATACAGTATATGCTACAGACATACATCATGTGTACAATATGGGTGGTCTTCAGTTTGCTGGCTGTCGGGATACCGGCGCACAGTATACCGGCGCCGGAATCCCAACAGCCGCCGTACCGACACTTTTTTCCCCTCTTGGGGGTCCACAACCCCCCTGGAGGGAGAATAAATAGCGTGGCACGCGTAGCGCGCCACCGTGCCCGCAAGGGGCTCATTTGTGCTCGCCACGCTGTCGGTATGCCGGCGGTCAGGATCCCGGCGCTGGTATGCTGGTCGCCGGGTGCCCAGCCACCGGCATACCATACTACACCCATACAATATATACGGAGCATAAATTATGTATACTATATAATGTAAGGCAATATATATGATGCACTCCCTATATAGAGTTATGTTATTATACACATATAATACTTATTATACATGAGAACACCCTGATGCCTCCAGCAAACCCCATCGGCAAGAAGTGACAGATGCGTATGACTCTGAATCGCTCCTAGATGCTCCATGTTGCGTATCTAGGTCATTACTCACAGTTTGCAAAAAATGGCGAGATGCCGCCACATTCGGAATTGCGCGGAACTCTGAATGAGGCCCAAGGTATCTGTTTGTCCAACATATAAGATGCAACAAAATGGTTCCACTAATTAGTAAACCAGCCGCCCGCTCACCTCATACATCTCGTTCCAGCGAGGGTTCAGATTCTCCCTTATTGTTTTGCTCTTGAAGGTCTGGTTTCCCACCCGCATGACAGCGTAAGGGTCAGACTTGCCCTTTATCATGCCCCTCAGGTAAGTGTCCTTAGGGATCAGGTGTTCCGCTTCAATCAGATAAAGTCTTAACACCCCCTAAGACAGAGAAACAGTAATGAATATATTTCACCCAAACTTCAAATTTTGGTAAACATTCCCTGGTAATGACACACTGTGTATCCATGTGTCTGATTCTACTGTATAAAACAGTGGGAGTCCTACTTCTGAGAGAACCCACATCTCTCACCACATAACGTTATTCAATTCCACAGGGTAATACTAACACTGCAACCCCTCAACAAACAAATGTCATTATTCAAAGGATTGACACGCTGCTTCTTAATGTATCTCCCTCATGTCCTATCCCACCACACATCTACTGCTTCATAACGTATCTCACCTCTCCCTCATGTCCTATCTCACCTCACACCTACTGCTTCCTATGTACAAGACAATGCTCCCTCATGCCCTTTCTCACCACACATCTACTGCTTCATAACCTATCTTACCACTCCCCCATGTCCTATCTCGCCACACACCTACTGCTTCCTAATGTATCTCATCATTCCCTAATTTCCAATCCCACCACACATCTACTGCTTCATAACGTATCTCACCTCTCCCTCATGTCCTATCTCACTTCACACCTACTACTTCCTATGTACAAGACACTGCTCTCTCATGCCCTTTCTCACCACACATCTACTGCTTCATAACCTATCTTACCACACACCTACTGCTTCCTAATGTATCTCATCGTTCCCTCATTTGCAATCCCACCACACATCTACTGCTTCATAACGTATCTCACCACTCCCTCATGTCCTATCTCACCACAGATCTACTGCTTCCTAATGTATCTCACCGCTCCCTCATGTTCTATCTCACCACACAGATACTTCATCCTGTATATCTCATCACTCCCCCCATGTCCTATCTCACCACACACCTACTGCTTCCTAATGTATCTCACCGCTCCCTCATGTCCTATCTCACCTCACACCTACTGCTTCCTAATGTATCTCACCGATCCCTCATGTCCTATCTCACCTCACACCTACTGCTTCCTAATGAATCTCACTGCTCCCTCATGTCCTATCTCACCACACACCTACTGCTTCATAATGTATCTCACCGCTCCCACATGTCCTATCTCACCTCACACCTACTGCTTCCTAATGTATCTCACCGCTCCCACATGTCCTATCTCACCTCACACCTACTGCTTCCTAATGTATCTCACCGCTCCCTCATGTCCTATCTCACCACACACCTACTGCTTCCTAATGTATCTCACCGCTCCCTCATGTCCTATCTCACCACACCTACTGCTTCCTAATGTATCTCACTACTCCCTCATGTCTACTGCTTCCTAATGTATCTCACCACTCCCTCATGTCCTATCTCACCTCACACCTACTGCTTCCTAATGTATCTCATCATTCCCTAATTTCCAATCCCACCACACATCTACTGCTTCATAACGTATCTCACCTCTCCCTCATGTCCTATCTCACCACAGATCTACTGCTTCCTAATGTATCTCACCGCTCCCTCATGTTCTATCTCACCACACAGATACTTCATCCTGTATATCTCATCACTCCCCCATGTCCTATCTCACCACACACCTACTGCTTCCTAATGTATCTCACCGCTCCCTCATGTCCTATCTCACCTCACACCTACTGCTTCCTAATGTATCTCACCGATCCCTCATGTCCTATCTCACCTCACACCTACTGCTTCCTAATGTATCTCACTGCTCCCTCATGTCCTATCTCACCACACACCTACTGCTTCATAATGTATCTCACCGCTCCCACATGTCCTATCTCACTTCACACCTACTACTTCCTATGTACAAGACACTGCTCTCTCATGCCCTTTCTCACCACACATCTACTGCTTCATAACCTATCTTACCACACACCTACTGCTTCCTAATGTATCTCATCGTTCCCTCATTTGCAATCCCACCACACATTTACTGCTTCATAACGTATCTCACCACTCCCTCATGTCCTATCTCACCACAGATCTACTGCTTCCTAATGTATCTCACCGCTCCCTCATGTTCTATCTCACCACACAGATACTTCATCCTGTATATCTCATCACTCCCCCATGTCCTATCTCACCACACACCTACTGCTTCCTAATGTATCTCACCGCTCCCTCATGTCCTATCTCACCTCACACCTACTGCTTCCTAATGTATCTCACCGATCCCTCATGTCCTATCTCACCTCACACCTACTGCTTCCTAATGTATCTCACTGCTCCCTCATGTCCTATCTCACCACACACCTACTGCTTCATAATGTATCTCACCGCTCCCACATGTCCTATCTCACCTCACACCTACTGCTTCCTAATGTATCTCACCGCTCCCTCATGTCCTATCTCACCACACACCTACTGCTTCCTAATGTATCTCACCGCTCCCTCATGTCCTATCTCACCACACCTACTGCTTCCTAATGTATCTCACTACTCCCTCATGTCTACTGCTTCCTAATGTATCTCACCACTCCCTCATGTCCTCTCACCTCACACCTACTGCTTCCTAATGTATCTCATCATTCCCTAATTTCCAATCCCACCACACATCTACTGCTTCATAACGTATCTCACCTCTCCCTCATGTCCTATCTCACTTCACACCTACTACTTCCTATGTACAAGACACTGCTCTCTCATGCCCTTTCTCACCACACATCTACTGCTTCATAACCTATCTTACCACACACCTACTGCTTCCTAATGTATCTCATCGTTCCCTCATTTGCAATCCCACCAAACATCTACTGCTTCATAACGTATCTCACCACTCCCTCATGTCCTATCTCACCACAGATCTACTGCTTCCTAATGTATCTCACCGCTCCCTCATGTTCTATCTCACCACACAGATACTTCATCCTGTATATCTCATCACTCCCCCATGTCCTATCTCACCACACACCTACTGCTTCCTAATGTATCTCACCGCTCCCTCATGTCCTATCTCACCTCACACCTACTGCTTCCTAATGTATCTCACCGATCCCTCATGTCCTATCTCACCTCACACCTACTGCTTCCTAATGTATCTCACTGCTCCCTCATGTCCTATCTCACCACACACCTACTGCTTCATAATGTATCTCACCGCTCCCACATGTCCTATCTCACCTCACACCTACTGCTTCCTAATGTATCTCACCGCTCCCTCATGTCCTATCTCACCACACACCTACTGCTTCCTAATGTATCTCACCGCTCCCTCATGTCCTATCTCACCACACCTACTGCTTCCTAATGTATCTCACTACTCCCTCATGTCTACTGCTTCCTAATGTATCTCACCACTCCCTCATGTCCTATCTCACCTCACACCTACTGCTTCCTAATGTATCTCACCGCTCCTACATGTCTACTGATTCCTAATGTATCTCACCGCTCCCTCATGTCCTATCTGACCTCACACCTACTGTTTCCTAATGTATCTCACCGCTCCCTCATGTCCTATCTCACCACACACCTACTGCTTCCTAATGTAACTCACCGCTCCCTCATGTCCTATCTCACCTCACACCTACTGCTTCCTAATGTATCTCACGGCTCCCTCATGTCCTATCTGACCTCACACCTACTGCTTCCTAATGTATCTCACCGCTCCCTCATGTCCTATCTCACCACACACCTGTTTCCTAATGTATCTCACCGCTCCCACATGTCCTATCTCACCACACACCTACTGCTTCCTAATGTATCTCACCGCTCCCTCATGTCCTATCTCACCACACACCTACTGCTTCCTAATGTATCTCACCGCTCCCTCATGTCCTATCTGACCTCACACCTACTGCTTCCTAATGTATCTCACCGCTCCCTCATGTCCTATCTCACCACACACCTACTGCTTCCTAATGTAACTCACCGCTCCCTCATGTCCTATCTCACCTCACACCTACTGCTTCCTAATGTATCTCACCGCTCCCTCATGTCCTATCTGACCTCACACCTACTGCTTCCTAATGTATCTCACCGCTCCCTCATGTCCTATCTCACCACACACCTACTGCTTCCTAATGTAACTCACCGCTCCCTCATGTCCTATCTCACCTCACACCTACTGCTTCCTAATGTATCTCACGGCTCCCTCATGTCCTATCTGACCTCACACCTACTGCTTCCTAATGTATCTCACCGCTCCCTCATGTCCTATCTCACCACACACCTACTGCTTCCTAATGTATCTCACCGCTCCCTCATGTCCTATCTCACCACACACCTACTGCTTCCTAATGTATCTCACCGCTCCCTCATGTCCTATCTCACCACACACCTACTGCTTCCTAATGTATCTCACCGCTCCCTTATGTCATATCTCACACACACCTACTGCTTCCTAATGTATCTCACCACTCCCTTATGTCATCTCACCACACACACCTACTGCTTCCTAATGTATCTCACCGCTCCCTCATGTCCTATCTGACCTCACACCTACTGCTTCCTAATGTATCTCACCGCTCCCTCATGTCCTATCTCACCACACACCTACTGCTTCCTAATGTATCTCACCGCTCCCTTATGTCATATCTCACCACACACCTACTGCTTCCTAATGTATCTCACCGCTCCCACATTTCTACTGCTTCCTAATGTATCTCACCACTCCCACATGTCTACTGCTTCCTAATGTATCTCACCGCTCCCTTATGTCATATCTCACCACACACCTACTGCTTCCTAATGTATCTCACCACTCCCACATGTCCTATCTCACCTCACACCTACTGCTTCCTAATGTATCTCACTGCTCCCATATGTCTACTGCTTCCTAATGTATCTCACCGCTCCCTCATGTCATCTCACCACACACCTACTGCTTCCTAATGTATCTCACCGCTCCCATATGTCTACTGCTTCCTAATGTATCTCACCGCTCCCATATGTCTACTGCTTCCTAATGTATCTCACCGCTCCCATATGTCTACTGCTTCCTAATGTATCTCACCGCTCTCTCATGTCCTATCTCACCACACACCTACTGCTTCCTAATATATCTCACCACTCCCACATGTCCTATCTCACCACACACCTACTGCTTCCTAATATATCTCACCACTCCCACATGTCCTATCTCACCACACACCTACTGCTTCCTAATATATCTCACTACTCCCTCAAATAAGTGTATCACATTCTCCTTGTATATCCCACCCTATGTCAATGTCAATAGTATAATACGCATTCACCTCTAGCTCCTCGCTGATAATCCTGAATACTTACATGCGGCACCGGGAATCGGAGCTGGGCCGCATTCACCTGGCCACTTAGAGGGAAGGTGAACCTGTTGGGCAGCACTAAATATGATGCGATGAGGTCGACTATCATACCATCCGACATGTCACTGTTACAGAGAAACAAGAGGATATTTACTAAGAGCTGGAAATAACACAGTATAAAATTACTTTTTATTATTATTACCCTTGAATTGTAAGGTTCCAAAGTGCCATAGGGATTCTTTAGCGTCTTACAAGGGGATAAAACTGATCTATAAGTACAGACTGGTACAGACAATATATAAATACACAATTAGCAGCATAATTAAGAGCCTAATTCAGACCTGATCGACGCAGGTAAGACGCCAAACAGCAAAAAAATCCTGCATTTTTTTTTATCGCTAGGCGAACGCAGGCTGACTGACAGGGAGTGGGCATTTGGGGGTGCTTAGGAAAAACGCAGGCGTTCCCAAACGTTTTCTGGGCGGGTGTGTGGCGTCAGCTCCGGCCTCGATCAGCCCGTTTCTCTCGTACTCCTGGGCTGCGCACAGACTGCACAAACTGGAAATATCATTAGATGGTGAGTGAGTTGCGAACGGATTTGCAGCTGTCTGCTGACTGGCGAAGTTTGTACGGGGCGGGTTTTCACTCTCTGTGGGCGGCTATCTGATCGCAGACCTCTGCAGAGGAGCAATCAGGTCTGAATTAAGGCCCGAGTTAAGAAGATAAGGGGAGATGGCCTTGCTCATGTGAGTTTACAATCTACTGACATTTTACCAACTGCGAAAAAAATAAGACATCGGGGATGTATAAATTATAGTAATGATATAATAAGAAGGGAAACATACAAGCACAATATTTTGTAGGTTTGGGGAACAATAATATAATATAACAGCATAAAACAATAATCCTAGTTTCCTACAGGCCGGAAGAGAGATCAGAGCTCAATTCATGGATTATGTTTGCAGTTATATCTTTGGGATTCAACTAGAGCAGAACGAAGTAACCTGTGTCTCCGGAGCTAGTGTGAAACTACAAGTCCCAGCATTGAAGAACCTATGACCTGCTGCCACGGTGTTGCAGTCCCACAACATAGTTTAGGTTCTCTACTATTAATGATGGTGGATGTTTGTATAGGTGCAGATTATTCATGATATTTCACTTAATATTAAGGATAAAGTTATGAAAATTAGTAGCTGGAATTAGGACCAGTAATTCGGATTAGGGATAGTAGTTAGGATTAGGGACAGTAGTTGGGATAAGGACCAGACCATAGGCATTAGTAGTTGGGATTAGGGACAGTAATTGGGATTAGGGACAGTAGTTGGGATTAGGGACAGTAGTTGGGATTAGGGACAGTAGTTGGGATTAGTGACCATAGTTGGGATTAGTGACAGTAGTTGGGATAAGGACCAGAACATAGGCATTAGTAGTTGGGATTAGGGTCAGTAGTTAGGATTAGGGACTAGTTGGAGTAGCTGGAGGGGGGTAATTCCAAGTTGATCGCAGCAGGAATTTTGTTAGCAGTTGGGCAAAACCATGTGCACTGCAGGGGAGGCAGATTTAACATGTGCAGAGAGAGTTAGATTTGGGTGTGGTGTGTTTAATCTGCAATCTAATTTGCAATGTAAAAATAAAGCAGCCAGTATTTACCCTGCACAGAAACAAAATAACCCACCCAAATCTAACTATCTCTGCACATGTTATATCTGCCTCCCCTGCAGTGCACATGGTTTTGCCCAACTGCTAACAAAATTCCTGCTGCGATCAACTTGGAATTACCCCCAAGGACCAGACCATAGGCATTAGTAGTTGGGATTAGGGACAGTAGTTAGGATTAGGGACTAGTTGGAGTAGCTGGAATTTGGAACAGTAGTTAGGATTAGGGACAGTAGCTGGGATTAGGACCATAGTTGGGATTAGGGACAGTAGTTGGGATTAGGACCATAGTTAGGATTAGAGACAGTAGTTGGGATTAGTGACAGTAGAATTAGGGACAGTAGTTAGGATTAGAGACAGTAGTTGGGATTAGTGACAGTAGAATTAGGGACAGTAGTTAGGATTAGAGACAGTAGTTGGGATTAGTGACAGTAGAATTAGGGACAGTAGTTAGGATTAGAGACAGTAGTTGGGATTAGTGACAGTAGAATTAGGGACAGTAGTTAGGATTAGAGACAGTAGTTGGGATTAGGACCATAGTTGGGATTAGGGACAGTAGTTGGGATTAGGACTAATTATTAGAATTAGGACTAGTAGTTACAATTAAAAATAGGTAGTTAAGATTAGGACTATTAGTCTCAGAGGCGATCGCTGGGCACCGACGACTGCCATGCGCAGCGATCGGGTCAAAATGACCCCCATGGTTTTACCCAACTGCTAACAAATTTGCTGCTACGATCAGGTCTGAATTACCCCCAGGGTCCTCTCGGCACCCTAACAGTCCAGGTTTTAAGGATATCTCTGCTTATGCACAGATGGTATTATCACACTGACTGAGGTAATGTTACACGTACAGTGCCTCCGGAAAGTATTCACAGCGCTTCACTTTTTCCACATTTTGAATACATTAATTTTCTCCCTCCAAATTCTACACACAATACCCCATAATGACAGCGTGAAAAAAGTGTTTTGTGATTTTTGCAAATTTGTTTAAGAAATCACAGCATTACTCAGCATTGCCCCGTCAGAGAGACCATTCATTTCTATGACTGAACTCGCCACACTATTTTATTCTCCCTCCAGGGGCTCCTTTGCGCTCGCCACGCTGTCGGTATGCCGGCGGTCGGGCTCCCGACGCCGGTATGCTGGTCGCCGGGAGCCCGAGCGCCGGCATACCGTACGACACCCATACTTGTAACTGGCCATAAGGGGCCCATTTATCAACGAGTGATAAAACTCACTGTGAGTGATAAAACTTGGATGTGCTGATAGGTGTAATTGTCAGTATAAACAGCTGCCACTAAGCAGACCTGTGTAATGTCTTATACCGGTCACTGAAGGAGATATCACGCTCCCAACACACATCAGCAGAACATCGGAGACTGACAGGGGGGCCGGCAGCCCGCCAATCATTCTGGCAGCAGACTTCTTCTAAATCAGACATCAGCCAGGGAAAGATAAGCAGTTCACAGGTAAGATCATGAGCTTCAGGGCCCCCATCTGCACCGGGCCCAGTACATCAGTACCGGGTGTACCCCCCTGCTGCCGTCTCTGTGCGCATTTCTTGTGTGGATTCGCACTGCGCATGCTCAGAAAATTAGTTTGAGATTGGAGAGTACAAAAACGCATTCTTGGGCGTAGCCACATGTTTGGCCACGCCCCCAGCCGCAGGCCCTTACAGATCTCCAGGCAGTCTGGTAGAGGCCTACGTATCTCCACATGCATATAGTTCTGATATATGAGGAAACGCCAGGGGAAAACACAGGATTTCTAGGGGGGGGGGGTGTCTCCAAATACTTGATGTTGGAGCACAGCGTGGACAGCACATGATGGGGGAATACTCAGCACTTCATATAGTGACGTGTATGTAATAAGTCAGGCATACACAGGACCAGTGATGACAGCAAACCGTTAGGTGCAACAGCAGGGCAAGTACACCGGAGCTGAATGTTTTATTTTTGGATGTGGCACCATTCCATAATCCAACTTTCCTGCTCTGTGAGGGGTTTCCGGGCAACTGGGACCCCCCCCCCCCCCCCTTCCCTCTTGCGTTTGACTAAGATTGCAATATTTTTCTATGAACCCTCGTAAGCCCAATTCTCTTCCAGCGCTCAATCTGCTCCAAAGCCTTTAATAATCCCACTTGGATGCTACTGCTGTTTTATAAGTAAGTGAATAAAGCCAGAACCTGTTTTACCCTTGGCTGCTGAGTGAGTTAGTGCCGCCCAGGACACGGGTTCCAAGTATTCTGGGCTCTCATCCCACTTCTACGCCGTGAGTCACAATGAACAAGGAGAAGTTTATCTGATGATTTTACACCTCACTGAGAAACCCTCAGCCTTGTGCTTGAGCCTCCTTACACCCCCAATAAAATGTGACTGAGCAGGAGGTGTGCGACAAGTGCCTTTATGACTCTTACCCACTGTGTCAGCAGAAAGATGTTTAGAAATCATTGGCTCTCCCTTAGGGTGAAGGTAGTGTGACACGTACCCTGTGTGTTGCTCTTACCCACTGTGTCAGCAGAAAGATGTTTAGAAATCATTGGCTCTCCCTTAGGGTGAAGGTAGTGTGACACGTGCCCTGTGTGTTGCTCTTACCCACTGTGACAGCAGAAGGATGTTTAGAAATCATTGGCTCTCCCTTAGGGTGAAGGTAGGGTGACACGTGCCCTGTGTGTTGCTCTTACCCACTGTGACAGCAGAAGGAAGTTTAGAAATCAATGGCTTTCCCTTAGGGTGAAGGTAGTGTGGCACGTGCCCTGTGTGTTGCTCTTACCCACTGTGACAGCGAAATTATGTTTAGAAGTAATTTGCTCTCACTTAGGGTGAACGTAGTGTGGCATGTGCCCTGTGTGTTGCTCTTACCCACTGTGTCAGCAGAAAGATGTTTAGAAATCATTGGCTCTCCCTTAGGGTGAAGGTACTGTGGCATGTGCCCTGTGTGTTGCTCTTACCCACTGTGACAGCAGAAAGATGTTTAGAAATCATTGGCTCTCCCTTAGGGTGAAGGTAGTGTGACACGTGCCCTGTGTGTTGCTCTTACTCACTGTGACAGCAGAAGGATGTTTAGAAATCATTGGCTCTCCCATAGGGTGAAGGTAGTGTGACACGTGCCCTGTGTGTTGCTCTTACTCACTGTGACAGCAGAAGGATGTTTAGAAATCATTGGCTCTCCCTTAGGGTGAAGGTAGTGTGACACGTGCCCTGTGTGTTGCTCTTACCCACTGTGACAGCAGAAGGATGTTTAGAAATCATTGGCTCTCCCTTAGGGTGAAGGTAGTGTGGCACGTGCCCTGTGTGTTGCTCTTACCCACTGTGACAGCGAAATTATGTTTAGAAGTAATTTGCTCTCACTTAGGGTGAAGGTAGTGTGGCATGTGCCCTGTATGTTGCTCTTACCCACTGTGACAGCAGAAGGATGTTTACAAGTCATTGGCTCTCCCTTAGGGTGAAGGTAGTGTGACACGTGCCCTGTGTGTTGCTCTTACCCACTGTGACACAGTTTAGAAATTGCTGACACTCCCTGCGGGGAATCTCCATTCAACAGCCCAAATGTAAATCTCCTGAGTGATGAATCTGGAAATACAGGTTCTGCTGTTCCTGACGTGCTGGTACAAGAGGCTGCGTGATGAGCAGTTGTGTCATCCTATTGTCTGTGCACGGGACTGGGGAACCCTACATCCATACAATAAGTGATGACATGTACTAACAGGAGCACTGCACAATGCCCCCAATATCACTATCAGTCAGGCTACAGACAAATAATATACCAGTGGGATATAAAGGAATTACCTGACTCCTGGGATTTCTAGGATATTAGTTAATCCTGTCCAATTAATTTCCAGGAGCTAAAACAGAAAATAAATAAGATCAGTAAAACAAGTAGAACAACGCACTTACTCTGCTGCCGTAATGTGTAATAATAAGATTTTACTTACCGATAAATCTATTTCTCATAGTCCGTAGTGGATGCTGGGGACTCCGTCAGGACCATGGGGAATAGCGGCTCCGCAGGAGACAGGGCACAAAAGCAAGCTTTTAGGATCACATGGTGTGTACTGGCTCCTCCCCCTATGACCCTCCTCCAAGCCTCAGTTAGGTACTGTGCCCGGACGAGCGTACACAATAAGGAAGGATCTTGAATCCCGGGTAAGACTCATACCAGCCACACCAATCACACCGTACAACTTGTGATTTGAACCCAGTTAACAGTATGATAACAATGAAGTAGCCTCTAAAAAAGATGGCTCACAACAATAATAACCCGATTTTTTTGTAACAATAACTATGTACAAGTAATGCAGACAATCCGCACTTGGGATGGGCGCCCAGCATCCACTACGGACTATGAGAAATAGATTTATCGGTAAGTAAAATCTTATTTTCTCTAACGTCCTAGTGGATGCTGGGGACTCCGTCAGGACCATGGGGATTATACCAAAGCTCCCAAACGGGCGGGAGAGTGCGGATGACTCTGCAGCACCGAATGAGAGAACTCCAGGTCCTCCTCAGCCAGGGTATCAAATTTGTAGAATTTAGCAAACGTGTTTGCCCCTGACCAAGTAGCTGCTCGGCAAAGTTGTAAAGCCGAGACCCCTCGGGCAGCCGCCCAAGATGAGCCCACCTTCCTTGTGGAATGGGCATTTACAGATTTTGGCTGTGGCAGGCCTGCCACAGAATGTGCAAGCTGAATTGTACTACAAATCCAACGAGCAATAGTCTGCTTAGAAGCAGGAGCACCCAGCTTTTTGGGTGCCTACAATATAAACAGCAAGTCAGACTTTCTGACTCCAGCCGTCCTGGAATTATATATATATATATATTTTCAGGGCCCTGACAACGTCTAGCAACTTGGAGTCCTCCAAGTCCCTAGTAGCCGCAGGCACCACAATAGGTTGTTTCAGGTGAAACGCTGACACCACCTTAGGAAGAAACTGGGGACGAGTCCGCAGTTCTGCCCTGTCCGAATGGAAAATCAAATATGGGCTTTTGTAAGACAAAGCCGCCAATTTTGACAATCGCCTGGCCGAGGCCAGGGCCAACAGCATGGTCACTTTCCATGTGAGATATTTCAAATCCACAGATTTGAGTGGTTCAAACCAATATGATTTGAGGAATCCCAACACTACGTTGAGATCCCACGGTGCCACTGGAGGCACACAAGGGCTGTATATGCAATACTCCCTTGACAAACGTCTGGACTTCAGGAACTGAAGCCAATTCTTTCTGGAAGAAAATCTATAGGGCCGAAACTTGAACCTTAATGGACCCCAATTTGAGGCTCATAGACACTCCTGTTTGCAGGAAGTGCAGAAGTCGACCTAGTTGAAATTTTTTCGTGGGGCCTTCCTGGCCTCACCCACGCAACATATTTTTACCACATGTGGTGATAACGTTGTGCGGTCACCTCCTTCCTGGCTTTGACCAGGGTAGGTATGACCTCTTCCGGAATGCCTTTTCCCTTAGGATCCGGCGTTCAAACCGCCATGCCGTCAAACGCAGTCGCGGTAAGTCTTGGAACAGACAAGGTCCCTGCTGGAGCAGGTCCTTTCTTAAAGGCCGATGCCACGGTTCCTCTTGGAACAGACATGGTACTTGCTGAAAGCAAATCCCTTCTTAGCTCCCGAGGCCATTAGTCCTCTGTGAGCATCTCTTGAAGTTCCGGTTACCAAGTCCCTCTTGGCCAATCCGGAGCCACGAGTATAGTTCTTACTCCTCTATGTCTTATAATTCTCAATACCTTGGTTATGAGAAGCAGAGAAGGGAACACATAAACCGACTGTTACACCCACGGTGTTACCAGGACGTCCACAGCTATCGCCTGAAGGTCTCGTGACCTGGCGCAATACCTGTCCCATTTTTTTTGTTCGGGCGGGACGCCATCATGTCCACCTTTGGTCTTTCCCAACGGTTCACAATCATGCGGAAAACTTCCCGATGAAGTTCCCACTCTCCCGGGTGGAGGTCGTGCCTGCTGAGGAAGTCTGCTTCCCAGTCGTCCACTCCCGGAATGAACACTGCTGACAGTGCTATCACATGATTTTCCGCCTAGCGAAAAATCCTTGCAGTTTTGCCACTGCCCTCCTGCTTCTTGTGCCGCCCTTTCTGTTTACGTGGGCGACTGCCGTGATGTTATCCCACTGGATCAATACCGGCTGACCTTGAAGCAGAGGTCTTGCTAAGCTTAGAGCATTATAAATTTGCTCTTAGCTCCAGTATATTTATGTGGAGAGAATTCTCCAGACTTGATCACACTCCTTGTGTGACTGCTCCCCAGCCTCTCAGGCTGGCCTCCGTGGTCACGAGCATCCAATCCTGAATGCCGAATCTGCGGCCCTCTAGAAGATGAGCACTCTGTAATCACCACAGGAGAGACACCCTTGTCCTTGGATATAGGGTTATCCGCTGATGCATCTGAAGATGCGATCCGGACCATTTGTCCAGCAGATCCCACTGAAGAGTTCTTGCGTGAAATCTGCCGAATGGAAGCGCTTCGTAATAAGCCACCATTTTTACCAGGACTCTTGTGCAATGATGCACTGACACTTTTCCTGGTTTTAGGAGGATCCCGATTAGCTCGGATAACTCCCTGGCTTTCTCCTCTGGGAGAAACACCTTTTTCTGGACTGTGTCCAGAATCATCCCTAGGACCAGCAGACGTGTCGTCGGAACAACTGCGGTTTTGGAATATTTAGAATCCACCCGTGCTGTCGTAGAACTACTTGAGATAGTGCTACTCCGACCTCCAACTGTTCTCTGGACCTTGTTCTTATCAGGAGGTCGTCCATTTTCTTTGAAGACGAATCCTCCTTTCGGTCATTACCTTGGTAAGGACCCGGGGTGCCTTGGACAATCCAACGGCATCGTCTTGAAACTGATAGTGACAGTTCTGTACCACGAACCTGAGGTACCCTTGGTGAGAAAAGGCAAATTTTGGGACATGGAGGTAAGCATCCCTGATGTCCCGGGACACCATATAGTCCCCTTGTTCTTTGCTATCACTGCTCTGAGTGACTCCATCTGGATTTGAACCCTTGTAAGTGTTCAAATTTTTCAGATTTAGAATAGGTCTCACCTAGCCTTCAGTACCACCATATAGTGTGGAGTAATACCCCTTTCCTTGTTGTCGGAGGGGTAAATTTATTATCACCTGCTGGGAATACAGCTTGTGAATTGTTTTCAATACTGCCTCCCTGTCGGAGGGAGACATTGGTATAGCAGACTACAGGAACCTGCGAGGGGGGAAACCTCTCGACATTCCAATCTGTACCCCTTGGATACTACTTGTAGGATCCAGGGGTCCTGTACGGTCCCAGCGTCATGCTGAGAACTTGGTAGAAGCGGTGGAGGGCTTCTGTTCCTGGGAATGGGCTGCCTGCTGCAGTCTTCTTCCCTTTCCTCTATCCCTGGGCAGATATGACTCTTATAGGGACGAAAGGACTGAGGCTGAAAAGACGGTGTCTTTTTCTGCAGAGATGTGACTTAGGGTAAAAAACGGTGGATTTTCCAGCAGTTGCCCTGGCCACCAGGTCCCATGGACCGACCCCAAATAACTCCTTTATACGGCAATACATCTTTGTGCCGTTTGGAATCTGCATCACCTGACCACTGTCGTGTCCATAAACATCTTCTTGCAGATATGGACATCGCATTTACTCTTGATGCCAGAGTGCAAATATCCCTCTGCGCATCTCGCATATATAGAAATGCATCCTTTAAATGCTCTATAGTCAATAAAATACTGTCCCTGTCAAAGGTATCAATATTTTTAGTCAGGGAATCCGACCAAGCCACCTCAGCTCTGCACATCCAGGCTGAGGCGATCGCTGGTCGCAGTATAACACCAGCATGTGTGTGTATACTTTTTAGGATATTTTTCAGCCTCCTATCAGCTGGCTCCTTAAGTACGGCCCTATCCGTAGATGGTACCGCCACTTGTTCTGATAAGCGTGTGAGCGCCTTATCCACCCTGAGGGGTGTTTCCCACCGCGCCTTAACTTCTGGCGGGAAAGGGTATACCGCCAATAATTTTCTATCGGGGGAAACCCACGCATCATCACACACTTCATTTAATTTATCTGATTCAGGAAAAACTACAGGTAGTTTTTTCACCTCACACATAATACCCTTTTTTGTGGTACTTGGAGTATCAGAAATATGTAACACCTCCTTCATTGCCCTTAACGTGTGGCCCTAAAAGAAAATACGTTTGTTTCTTCACCGTCGACACTGAAATCAGTGTCCGTGTCTGGGTCTGTGTCGACCGACTGAGGTAAATGGGCATTTTACAGCCCCTGACGGTGTTTGAGACGCCTGGACAGATACTAATTTGTTCGCCGGCCCTCTCATGTCGTCAACCGGCTTGCAGCGTGTTGACATTGTCACGTAATTTCCATAAATAAGCCATCCATTCCGGTGTCGACTCCCTAGAGAGTGACATCACCATTACAGGCAATTTGCTCCGCCTCCTCACCAATATTTTCCTCATACATGTCGACACACACGTACCGACATACAGCACACACATAGGGAATGCTCTGATAGAGGACAGGACCCACTAGCCCTTTGGGGAGACAGAGGGAGAGTTTGCCAGCACACACCAAAACGCTATAATTATCCAGGGACAACCTTTATATAAGTGTTCCTCCCTTATAGCATTTTAATATATATACATATCGCCAAATCAGTGCCCCCCCTCTCTGTTTTAACCCTGTTTCTGTAGTGCAGTGCAGGGGAGAGCATGGGAGCCTTCCCACCAGCCTTTCTGTGAGGGAAAATGGCGCTGTGTGCTGAGGAGAATAGGCCCCGCCCCCTTTTCGGCGGGCTTCTTCTCCGGAGTTTTAGATATCTGGCAGGGGTTAAATACATCCATATAGCCTCAAGGGCTATATGTGATGTAGTTTTCGCCATACAGGTATTATACATTGCTGCCCAGGGCGCCCCCCCCCAGCGCCCTGCACCCTCCGTGACCGCTGTGTGAAGTGTGCTGACAACAATGGCGCACAGCTGCAGTGCTGTGCGCTACCTGATGAAGACTGAGAGTCTTCTGCCGCCTGGTTCCGGACCTCTTCATCTTCAGCGTCTGCAAGGGGGGTCGGCGGCGCGGCTCCGGGACGAACCCCAGGGCGAGCCCTGTGTTCCGACTCCCTCTGGAGCTATGTCCAGTAGCCTAAGAATCCAATCCATCCTGCACGCAGGTGAGTTGAAAATCTCTCCCCTAAGTCCCTCGATGCAGTGAGCCTGTTGCCAGCAGGACTCACTGAAAATAAAGAACCTAAAAACTTTTTCTAAGTAACTCTTTAAGAGAGCCACCTAGATTGCACCCTTCTCGGCCGGGCACAAAAACCTAACTGAGGCTTGGAGGAGGGACATAGGGGGAGGAGCCAGTACACACCATGTGATCCTAAAAGCTTGCTTTTGTGCCCTGTCTCCTGCGGAGCCGCTATTCCCCATGGTCCTGACGGAGTCCCCAGCATCCACTAGGACGTTAGAGAAAAAAGGAGACTCTGCCTGCTGTACTGTGTAAAAGGGGACTCTGCCTGCCGTACTGTGTGAAAGGGGACTCTGCCTGCCGTACTGTGTGAAAGGGGACTCTGCCTGCCGTACTGTGTGAAAGGGGACTCTGCCTGCCGTACTGTGTGAAAGGGGACTCTGCCTGCCGTACTGTGTGAAAGGGGACTCCGTCTGCCGTACTGTGTGAAAGGGGACTCCGCCTGCCGTACTGTGTGAAAGGGGACTCTGCCTGCCGTACTGTGTGAAAGGGGGCTCTGCCTGCCGTACTGTGTGAAAGGGGGCTCCGCCTGCCGTACTGTGTGAAAGGGGACTCTGCCTGCCGTACTGTGTGAAAGGGGGCTCTGCCTGCCGTACTGTGTGAAAGGGGGCTCTGCCTGCCATACTGTGTGAAAGGGGCTCTACCTGGTGTAATGTGTAAAAGGGGCTCTACCTGGTGTAATGTGTAAAAGGGGCTCTACCTGGGGTAATGTGTGTAAGTGGTGCTACTGTGCAGCGTAATTTGAATAATGGAGGCATCTGTACAGCGTAATATGAATTGATATTATTTTGTGGCCACGCCCCTTCTCAGTGAAGCCACGCCCCTATATATTTTTATGCACGCCTACAGCGCGCACTGGTTCTGTTTTCTATATGAGGGGGGGGCGCTGATGCTGTTTCTTGCACATAGCGCTAAAATATCTAGTTACGGCACTGCGCCTGGGTTACATCAGCAGAGAGCAGTAGTATATGTGTTAGTTGGACACTTCCAGATGTAGATGCTAAACTTGTCCTGCCTCCGATATACCCCAAGGTCACCCAAGATGGTAAAATCACCCTTCAACAGGATGGAAGACAAACAAAGAAATGAATCTCCAGATCTATAGATCTGGGCACAAGGGGTCTCACTACAGCTCTGTATTTCAGTAACTACAGGTTACCCCTCCAGCCAACACAACGGCTCAGGCTGACAATGGCCCTCATTCCGAGTTGTTCGCTCGCTAGCTGCTTTTAGCAGCAGTGCACACGCTAAGCCGCCGCCCTTTGGGAGTGTATCTTAGCATAGCAGAATTGCGAACGAAAGATTAGCAGAATTGCGAATAGAATTGCGAATAGAAATTTCTTTGCAGTTTCTGAGTAGCTCGAGACTTACTCTGCAACTGCGATCAGTTCAGTCCTTTTCGTTCCTGGTTTGACGTCACAAACACACCCAGCGTTCACCCAGCCACTCCCCTGTTTCTCCAGACACTCCCGCGTTTTTCCCTGACACGCCTGCGTTTTTTTGCACACACCCATAAAACGGTCAGTTTCCGCCCAGAAACACCCACTTCCTGTCAATCACACTACGATCACCAGAACGATTAAAAATCTTCGTTAAGCTGTGAGTAAAATACCAAACTTTTGTGCTAATTTACTTGGCGCAGACGCACTGCGAACATTGCGCATGCGCAGTTTGCGACTTATCGCACCGATGCGAAGAAAAAAAATGAGCGAACAACTCGGAATGAGGGCCAATGTGTTCTCATTGTGGACACTCTGGCTGTATCAGAACCTCGCTCTTACCGGCTTCTGTATGAAGAACATTGTCACAGCTCCAATAAACGGCACATCAGACAACAGAGGAGCCAAGATCATCCTCAGCGTCCCGTGGATCTGGCCAGAGACACAGAAGACAGTGACTCAATATTACATTAGATGAGACGATGACACAGACTAAGGGAACATTATATCATTAGAGGAGCAGAACTGTATAAGGTACAGAATTTAATCTGCGGCAATATAAATGGGAATCCCTTCGAAATATCTCATAACTGGTCTTTTATTGGGTAAAACGCGTTGGACAAATCTGTAATAAACACTAGAACCCGGTTGTTTCTGTTTGTAAGACTCATTTCCACTCAATAATATCACTAACTGGGTATATTTATTAATACATTAATATGCAGGGTATGGGACTCAGGGTCGACAGTGTCTAGGCCGACACAGGAAACAGGTCGACACAACCATTAGGTCGACGTGAACAAGGTCGACATGGAAAAAGGTCGACGTGCGTTTTTAATGGGTTTTTTGTGTCATTTCCTTCGTAAAGTGACGGGGAACCCCAATTAGTGCACCGCGTCCCCTCGCATGGCTCACTTTGCTCGCCATGCTTCGGGCAAGGTGCCTCGCACTACGCTCGGCACAGGTTACCGTTCCCAATTGTAGTCCACGTGGATCGTAAAGTATGAAAAAGCTAAAAAATAAAAATAAAAAAAGAGTGAAAAACTCATGTCAACATTTTTCCATGCCGACATTTTTCCATGCCGACCTTGTTCATGGTGACCTAATGGTTGCGTCGACCTACTCAATGTCGACCAATAGGTGTCAACCTATTGTGTGTTGACCTAGACAGTGTTGACCTAGAGTCTGGATACCAAATATACATTGGAGAGTCCAGCTGGACACCGTAATATCTGGGATACGGTCGTTAGGTCGTCACCACTTAGGTCGACAGTCATTAGGTCGACAGGGACACTAGGTCGACATGGTCATTAGGTTGACATGTACTAGGACATGAGTTATTCACAAATTTTTTTTCAATTTTTGGACTTTTTCATACATTACGATCCACGTGGACTACAATTGGAAACGGTGACCTGTGCCGAGCAGTCATGCGAGGGGACATTGTGCACTAATTGGGGTTCCCCGTCACTTTACGAAGAAAACGACACCAAAAAAAGTAAAAAAACTCATGTCGACCTTTTCACCTGTTGACCTAGCACATGTCGACCTAATGAACATGTCGACCTAGTGTCCCTGTCGACTTAATGACTGTCGACCTACGTTGGGTCAACCCAACGACCCACACCCGTAATATCCAATACTCAGATACTAGAGATTTCAACCAATGTACAGGATACAAGAATGAGCAATAGTCAGCAATAGGAAATGGCTCTACCCCTACTGGGCGGCATGGTGGCACTGTGGTTAGCATATATACAGGTTAGTGGTATATATAAATAGGCAGTAGAATATATGTCTCTGACGTGCACTCACCTGCACTCCATTAATTCCGGCCTTGCACAGCTTCTTCACCTCCACGTTAATCTCACAGTCTCCTGTGTAACTATAGAGAGATTACAGATTGTGAAATGTTCACTATCCGACGTGTACACGTGGAACATTCACTAATATACAGTGTACTCCGAATGGGACCAGCCATATATTATATACAGTATAGCAGTATCACAATGAATGACCCAATAGTGTGAGAAATACTTGTATTAATAAGCGTGTGAACAACAACTCCCAGCTTGTTCGGCCCCCTAGTGGCACACTAGAAGAATACAACAGCAGCTGAATTTGCAGAGACCTCTAATGCAGTTGCAGATGGAGTGGGATACTGGGGTCACTATGCATTGTGTGGGGGCATAGGGAGAATTCAGATGCGTTAGTCTGCGCAATATCATTGCACTGAAATAAAATAAGGTCAACACTGAATTGCAGGCCGGGTAAATATTATGTAGGGGCTCCGAATGCCCCCCCTGGAGCGTCCTTATTTCTCATGCAAACCATCCACTCCTATCCAGCACGTAATTTCTCCCAGTCCTGTCCTCTGTTATATGTACCACAGACTAGATATCATTGTATAATTACCAGGAACAGGCATCCTAGGCTACCAGCTCTCATGGAAAGCCAAGCCTTTGGCTTGTATAGCATGCTGGTACTTCTAGTTCCAGAGCACCTGGAGAGACTATAAGGTACACCCAGATATCAGATGCGCAGGGCCTCATTTACGAGCCTTCATTTGCGCAGGTCACCCTTGATTTGGAACTGAATGTGCTAATAAGCTGAGATGTGAATTATTCATATCGCTGAACTGTTTGGGTTCCGTACAGTCTTATGAATGTTAGAGCAACAGAATGTATTAATATAGTATGTGTTTTACTTCTAGTTCCATAACTGAACCACAAGTCCCAGCAGGTGAAACACACAGTGTGTGACTGGTCGGATGTTAACCATCAGCCAATATATTTGGTTTCCAATAAAAAAAAAGTATAAGAAAAGTGTAAATATAAGATTTTCAGAATAAATCTAGATCTAAAAGATTACTAAAGGCAGAACTTAATGAATGGGGGGGGGGGGGGGGGTCTTTGGATCTGGATTGCACACCCTAATTCTAAACATAATAAGAGGTGCTGCCGTGCTGGGACTTGTAGTGCCACACAGAAAAAAAAAATGAGAAAATGCAGGTGCACACTCCCAGTTCTAAGAACACTGCTATTCAGAACAATTTTAATAAACTCAATTTAACAAGGAGTACAATTGAGGTTTTAAGCATATTTTTGGCCAAAATATGGGCCCACCTACTGCCACCAGGAGACCTGTTCAGGTGGGTCCCCAACATTCCTAAAGTTCAAACCAAGAGAACGGGATCCCACGGGCCAGCACAACCCAACCATCCCAAGGCATCACACCAGTGAGAAGTACTCCTTTGACATCTGTCCCACCTGCGGTGCAGCATGCTTTTACCAAGGGCCAAATCTGCCCTTTCATTGCTATGTTTTTTGCTTAGCCTCTAACTTTGGATAAGCCCCAGAGGGAAGACGCTCCTATTCCTGCTTCTGATGACCGAGTTTACCACCAACCTATTGTGCCATGAATAATGTCCGACACATCTGCAAAGTGAATAATTAATGGTTCCCGGGGACACAGGCTGTCAGGATGAATATATGGAGAGTCCTTCACTACGTGCTGGAAATTATCTCTGCTCCCATGCAATATTAACAGCGTTTATGAACGCAGCCACCGGGGACCTTTCTGTCATTCTGTACTGAATGAAAGGAGGAGGAACTGTACATGGGTTGGGAAGTAGGTGCTATTAGCAGCCTGAGTCCTCCCTTCTGGGACCCTCTGTGTATACCCCAGGGGGCCGATCCCAAACAACAAACACCAGTCTAACCAGTTATTAAGCTCATCTGCTGGCTGCGCTGCAATTTCGACATCACAGGAGCACTTGTAGAACTGGGGAATGCTATTGCCACACAGAAGACACAAATTCCAGGGCTGTAACCTAATAAATGTTCTTGGCTCAGTTGTGCCCACAGCGCAGGGGAATCTACAGTATGTCGCAGGAAGAAATTATGTTTTCTCTGTGCCAATTATAACCCAACTCAGGAGGGATTATCTCCAAGCTATTGGCCTCCTTGTTGGACCTAGAGCTAAATGCAGATGGGTGTGAAGGTGCAATTTGCCCTCTGCAACCACGACAGTGTTTAATGCTCAGTGATAATATTTAAATATATATATTTTTATGGAACATGGACAAAATTTATTTTTATTTTCAGAAAAGTTTATCTTTGTATGGAATCCCCCTTCCCCTTATAGGGTACGTTCCAAAACGGTGTATATGCTTTAAAAAAGAAGAAGCTGTTTTTGAATAAAATTAAAAAGTAAAGATATTTTTCTGATAAGGGTGTGACTAGGGGGGAAACCTTTTCCCTACGCACATAAGACTTCCTGCCACATTTCCTGTTACCACTGGAGCAGTGCAGAGCACTACTTCCCTTCTGTGCATTAGTGAATACTGCAAAACACCCTTTGGTTTTGTATCCGCTATTTCAGATTCAGTAGCCCTTTAACAGTGATTTCTGTTTCTCCACCCTGTCCCTCTGCACCATACAAAGCTCTGTGGCTGGCGAGATACATTACAGGTGAACCTGGAACACGAGCCCCCACTGAGATCGACACACATGCCCCATGTCGGCAGAGGAAAATGTATGGAAGTCTCTGATCACATGTACCGAGTGCAGGCGAAGATGTAGATGGTGTCATTAGAGCAGAGGTGACACTAATTCATGATCTTACAGACTTCTACTCCTAAAGCCCCATCAGCGATAGGAGGGGTATGTGGTATTCCCAATATATCCAGCCTGCTTCAGCACACATTATCCTAAACCAAACATTTTCATTATTTTTACTTAAGAGTAAACTTTTAATAAACTTTGGATGGAGTCAGGAACGTACCAGATCTGCACATCCAAGATCACCTCTCTCTTGTCCACCTTCTTGGTATAAGCTTTCACGCCGTTGATCCTGGGAGACTGGAAAAAAAAAAACATATATATAATGCAGCATTAGAGAAGACTATAGAATATAGAATAAGTCCATCTTCCCCACTAGAACCCAGAGGCTGTTTTATAATGTGCCCTCAGGTCCTGATTCCTCCCCATTTATCACATAAAAGTATCTTTAGTCCTGTAGCTCCAGCCCTGTTCTCCAACAATTGCAGATTGTACAACCAGAAATCTAATTCAAGGAAATAGATGATGGAAGATTTTACCTTTTCTCCAAAGTGGACCTTGGTGAAAGTGAAGGCTTTGAGGTGACCGTTGGATGCTCGGATCAGTGGCTCAATCTTCTCTTGGAACAATTTTTCCACATACAAACCAAAGTATGGCCACATTTGCTGCACAACCTGAGGAAGGAGATATAAAGGTCACCAGTGTCCTTACAGTCTGACCACAGAGATATAACAGGTCACCAGGTTCCTCACAGTCTGACCACAGAGATATAACAGGTCACCAGTGTCCTTACAGTCTGATCAAAGCAATATAACAGGTCACCGGTGTCCTCACAGTCTGACCAAAGAGATATAACAGGTCACCGATGTCCTCACAGTCTGACCACAGAGATATAACAGGTCACCGGTGTCCTCACAGTCTGACCACAGAGATATAACAGGTCACCAATGTCCTCACAGTCTGACCACAGAGATATAACAGATCACCGGTGTCCTCACAGTCTGACCACAGAGATATAACAGGTCACCGGTGCCCTCACAGTCTGACCACAGAGATATAACAGGTCACCGGTGTCCTCACAGTCTGATCATAGAGATATAACAGGTCACCGGTGTCCTCACAGTCTGACCACAGATATATAACAGGTCACCAGTGTCCTCACATTCTTGCCACAGATATATAATAGGTCACCAGTGTCCTCACAGTCTGATCATAGAGATATAACAGGTCACCGGTGTCCTCACAGTCTGATCACAGATATATAACAGGTCACCGGTGTCCTCACAGTCTGATCACAGAGATATAACAGGTCACGGTGTCCTCACAGCCTGACCAGAGAGATATAACAGGTCACTGATGTCCTCACAGTCTGACCACAGAGATATAACAGGTCACTGGTGTCCTCACAGTCTGATCAAAGCAATATAACAGGTCACCGGTGTCCTCACAGTCTGACCATAGAGATATAACAGGTCACCGGTGTCCTCACAGTCTGACCATAGAGGTATAACAGGTCACCGGTGTCCTCACAGTCTGACCATAGAGATATAACAGGTCACTGGTGTCCTCACAGTCTGACCACAGAGATATAACAGGTCACTGGTGTCCTCACAGTCTGACCACAGGGATATAACAGGTCACCGGTGTCCTCACAGTCTGACCACAGAGATATAACAGGTCACCGATGTCCTCACAGTCTGACCACAGAGATATAACAGGTCACCGGTGTCCTCACAGTCTGACCACAGAGATATAACAGGTCACCGGTGTCCTCACAGTCTGACCACAGAGATATAACAGGTCACCAATGTCCTCACAGTCTGACCACAGAGATATAACAGGTCACCGGTGTCCTCACAGTCTGACCACAGAGATATAACAGGTCACCAATGTCCTCACAGTCTGACCACAGAGATATAACAGGTCACTAGTGTCCTCACAGTTAACGTTTATAATGAGTGATGCCAAAGGACACGCTGAATAACAGCCGGAAGAGAATAAGGGGTTCCCAATTTATCAAAAGGTTAGAATGTAAATGGTTCATCTCCAGTGCTAAAAAGAATGAACATTACAGCCTCAACAGGATATAGTATAATGTATCTGTGACACAGGAGCAAAGGGAGAGCAAATATAAACTCTTTGCTGCCTGAAGAAGTGGCCAGGTGACCTGAAACGCGTCCAAAGTTATTTATGCAAGTTTTTTTTTTTATTTGTATTTGATGCTTTATTTTAAGGTTTAGCAATGATTTGCTTATTTTTATTCTGTGGTACTGTTTTTAAATAATTTACTATTTATGGTGATACTTTTATATTTTATCATTATATTAATGATTTTTTTTTTCTTTTTGTTTATAATTGTCTGCACTGAGGAAAACATTATCACACATGCGATAATTTGGTATCCTATTAGCGGCGATAAGTTATCGCCGATAAGTCTCCATATGGTTTATTGCGGATTTCTCTTCACCATCTCCGAGCTGCGGATAAGTAGTGCAAAATTCCTGTTTTATGCTAAAAATGTCAGGATTTGGTTTAGAACCCCTGGGATACCCCCTGAATTACTAATTAGGCACAAGTTTTTAATTATTTTTAATTAACCAATAATGACGTCTTTTTTGAGGTAAAAAAATGCAAAGTGATGGAAATTGGGGAACAAGGTATGGGGCAGGTATATTGGGGTGATTTATGAGTGGGATGAGTATTTTTAGACTTGCAGGTGGGAGTAATTTCTTTCTTTCCTAAAATGACCCAAATATATACTTATACCCATTTTTGGGTGTGGTATTGAAGGTCGACCACGCTTAGGTCGACAGTCATTAGGTCGACCACTATTGGTTGACAGTAACTAGGTCGACAGGGATTCTAGGCCGACAGGGTCTCTAGGTCGACATGGTCTAGGTCAACAGGTCAAAAGGTCGATAAGTTTTTTGGTATCGTTTTCTTCGTAAAGTGACGGGAATCCCCAATTAGTGCACCGTGTCCCCTCGCATGGCGAGCGAACTTTGGGCAAGGTGCCTCACTCTGCTCCCACTGCACTCAGCACAGGTTACCGTTCCCAATCATATTCCACGTGGATCGAAAAGTATGAAAAAGTTCCAAAAAAGAAAAATTATGGGAAAAACTCATGTCAACCTTTTGACCTGTCGACTTAGAACATGTCAACCTAGAAACCCTCTTGACCTAGTTACTGTCGACCAATAGTGGTATCAATAGTGGTCGACCTAAGTCTTGTTTACCTAGAGACCGGATACCCCGTTTTTTATGTACCCCAAATTTAATGCCAGCATTTATTTTGCTGGAAAAAAATAGCTTTCTATCATTTTTCAGCATAAAAAAAAAAAAATGCAAATGTGACCCGATTTAATGACACCAATTAGTTATATTATGGCCACGAATAGACTTCTAGAATGTTTTCCTATATTAGGTTGGCATTTGGGGGGTACAGGCAGATTTCCCCACTTTTTCCTATGCTTTTGCTGGCTAGAATTATCGCGATTGCCATTTTTGCCGATTTGTAATAGGATAGGTGTGATAAACAGGAGTGCGCAGGCTGCGATAACCCAATTTTTCGGGAGATGGGTGCGATAACATTAGCCGCAGCCGCGGATCGCGTTATCGCAGCTAATAGGATACTCCCCTATGTCTGTGTCCACAGATAATAGAGTTCTAGGAGAATTATATCATTGTGATCTGAATCCGGTTTGTCTTTACGCTGCTGTATGTTGAGAGTTTAAACTAGCAAACAATACTGGCAAAATTAGTCCACACATGGGGGGTAATTCCAAGTTGATCGCAGCAGGATTTTTTATAGCAATTGGGTAAAACCATGTGCACTGCAGGGGAGGCAGATATAACATGTGCAGAGAGAGTTAGATTTGGGTGGGTTATAGTGTTTCTGTGCAGGGTAAATACTGGCTGCTTTATTTTTACACTGCAAATTAGATTGCAGATTGAACACACCACACCCAAATCTATCTCTCTCTGCACATGTTATATCTGCCTCCCCTGCAGTGCACACGGTTTTGCCCAATTGCTATCAAAAATCCTGCTGCGATCAACTTGGAATTACCCCCATGGGGTTATAAGTTGCGATGAAGACGCTACAACTTGTTGCATGTTACACAAATGATCATTTTTCAGAATGGCTGAACACGGGGCCTAATCCGGACCTGATCATAGCAGCAAATTTGTTATCTAATGGGCAAAACCATGTGCACTGCAGGGGGGGAAGATGTAACATGTGCAGAGAGAGTTACTCTGGGTGGGTTATATTGTTTCTGTGCAGGGTAAATACTGGCTGCTTTATCTTTACATTGCAATTTAGATTTCAGTTTGAACACACCCCACCCAAATCTAACTCTCTCTGCACATGTTACATCTGCCCCACCTGCACTGTACACGGTTTTGCCCATTAGCTGACAAATTTGTCGCTGCGATCAGATCTGAATTAGGCTCATGGCTTGTACACTATATATATTATTGGCATCACGTTATCTGCACGGAATGAGGCGTGTGCCACACAAACTGGTTTCCGTCACTCAGCTGCAACATATGAAGAAAAAAAAAGTTTACAAGTGTTGTGTCGTATTCCACAAGAACATAAACTGCTGACAAACAGATGTATAGCGTCAGGGAGAGATCCCAGGAGTCACCATAGATGCACCTATTGATTCACACGCTCCATTATCTGCACGTTAGCCAAAAGTGATCGGAGATTAATTGCTGGGGTATAAACACGCCGTTTAGCAAGGTATAATCTAGCAGTGTATTGATTGTTAAAGTAACCGCTAGTATTGACTTTTCAGTATATTAAACATCAGCTCATCGACATATTGACCGTAATAATGGAATAACGCTCTAAACCACCTCTCACATAAGACGTACAAGACTACTTTTGTGAAAGTATATAACGGGGGTTTAGTGGGCAGCACAGACATTGGGGGTTATTCAGAGTTGTTAGCAAACCAAACAAGTTAGCAGTTGGACAAAACTATGTGCACTGCAGGTGGGGCAGATGTAACATGTGCAGAGAGAGTTAGATTTGGGTGGGTCGTGTTTAAACTGAAATCTAATTTGCAGTGTAAAAACTAAGCAGCCAGTATATACCCTGCACAGAAACAATATAACCCACCCAAATCTAACTCTCTCCGCACACGTTACATCTGCCCCACCTGCAGTGCAGCATGACATTGCCCAATTGCTAACTTTTTTGGTTTGCTAACGACTCTGAATAACCCCCAAAGTGTGTACTGCTCCGACTGAGAAAATTGACTTATGTACAAATGTAAATGAGCCGCCAAAGCAGTTACACATGTCGAAGTCGAAAAATATTGCAGTACACACATCACGTACAAACTACACACACATGGCCTCCGTGCGCGTACTTGCTCTGCCGTGCGTGCACATATTCGCAATTTGCATATGGTCGCTCCCGCGGTCCTGCGTATTAGCGCGTGGTATGGGTAATTACGGTAGAGTTTGTGATCGCATGGAAAAGCCATAAAAACACTTATAACCTTAGCAGGGAAAGGAGACACGACACCAGATTGTATTTAAAATGCCGGGTTCCGACACACCAACATATAATTACTGAAAGGGGGTTACAATAACAATACAATACAATACAATAGAAAAATGGCTACAGTCAATGGTACATACGTTTTGGTTTCGCCTGCGCTTCCCGGCCGGTCCTCAGTCATCGAGGGAGATGACCTTCAGAGATTGTGTGTGACCGGGCATGCAGCTGGCTCTTTTATACAATAGTCCAAAACCTAACACAATGGATACTGTAATCTCTTTGTCCATTGGACACAGGGATGGTCATTTACAGTACAGGAGAGGTCATAGGTTGGTTTGAATAGGTGGGCGATGTCTGTTCCAGGTGCACTTGTGGGTGGTCTCCTCTGGGTTCCCACCGCATATCAGGTGTACAGTAAATACAGTTAATATTTATATTCTGCTCTTGCGCATAATTATTCGCAGGAGCATGCGATCTTCTGCAAACTTACACCGGAATATTTCTCTTAAAATACCCTACAGCTGGATACCAAACACCACCTAATAACCTTGTTCTGTCCCCTCCTGTCCTGTAAAGGTGAATCCCTTTGTTCTGATACCATTTAAACTATTGTAACTTGCTGGTGTGGTGCAAGGAGACTATGTGTACATTGTGCACTATTTGGATTAAATATGTAATGTGTATTTCAGTCACACGTGTAGCTGCTAGTGCTCACGGAGTATCTTTGGGTGTGTACGCACTGCGTGTACTTTGTACGGCCAGCGCGGCGTTTGTACGCAAAGTACATACACGGTACGGGGCTCTGTACGCTAATGGTGTAAAAAGTACGTAGGCTAAGGATTGATTACAGCGGCCGCAGAGGCTCCATTTAAAGTGTATTGAATGTCTTTATAAAGTGTTGCTTTTAGTCCTGTATGTAAACCGACGTTTACACACAGATTGGAAGGGAACGCATACATCCTATACTAATCAAAGGTCAACACTGCTCCTCACCTCTATGGGGGGATTTAAATGTTTTGCGTGTCAGTGACCATTAGATGGCGCCTGACGGAGCAATTTAAATGTTGCTCCGACGCTGACATTACTGTTATGTTGTTCCATCATTCTGACGGGCTGGTAACTAGCCAGAAATAAATGGAGTAATCCCACTTTATTTCCACATTTCAGTTTCCACAGGACCACACAGCTGCTGCTGTACTGAGGTAAAGTGTGATTATTGTATTCAACAAGACTGGTGAGTTCCATCTGTACCAACCAATCAGCACCTAACTCTCTTTTGTCACACACAGCCTGTAAAATGTACGGTAGAAGCTGATTGGCCAGTACTTTTATCTCTCACAATTTTATCTCTCTCTGAGCTTTGATAAATACCCCCCTAAATACCGTATATACTCGAGTATAAGCCGACTTTTTCAGCACTTTTTTTTGTGCTGAAAAAGCCCCCTCGGCTTATACTCGAGTCAGTGTGAAGGAGGGACACGGAGGGCACAGTGCACGCCTCTCCTGTGTCCCTCCTGCGTCTCCGGTGGCAGCGGCGGGTCTATTAAATGAAGTACCCGTTCGTGAGCTCTGATTGGCTCACGGCCGCCGGAGACGCAGGAGGGACACAGGAGAGGCGCGCGCTGTGCCCTCCGTGTCCCTCCTTCAGAAAACAGCGCGGGAGCGGCGGATGGTAAGTTATACCTGGCACTGGGGGAGCATATTTGGCACTTGGGGGGGGGGGGGGGGGGGGGCATATGTGGCACTGAGGGGGCAGATCTGGCAGTATGAGGGCATATCTGGCACTGTGGGGGCATATCTGGCAGTGTGAGGGCATATCTGGCACTGTGGGGGCATATCTGGCACTATGAGGGCTTATCTGGCAGTGTGAGGGCATATCTGGCACTGTGGGGGCATATCTGGCAGTGTGAGGGCATATCTGGCAGTGTGAGGGCATATCTGGCACTGTGGGGGCATATCTGGCAGTGTGAGGGAATATCTGGCACTGTGGGGGCATATCTGGCACTGTGGGGCCATATCCGGCACTATGAGGGCATATCTGGCAGTATGAGGGCATATCTGGCACTGTGGGGGAATATCTGGCAGTATGAGGGCATATCTGGCACTGTGGGGGAATATCTGGCAGTATGAGGGCATATCTGGCACTGTGGGGGAATATCTGGCAGTATGGGGGCATATCTGGCACTGTGGGGGCATATCTGGCAGTATGAGGGCATATCTGGCACTGTGGGGGCATATCTGGCAGTATGAGGGCATATCTGGCACTGTGGGGGCATATCTGGCACTGTGGGGGAATATCTAGCAGTATGAGGGCATATCTGGCAGTATGAGGGCTGTGTACGGCTAGAGCTGCATTTCCCACCCTAGGCTTATACTCGAGTTAATACGTTTTCCCAGGTTTTTGTGGTAAAATTAGGTGCCTCGCCTTATATTCGGGTCGACTTATACTCGAGTATATACGGTAATATGTTTTTGGAGAAAAAGGTATTAGAAATGTGTATAATGTCTATACTGGTTGGACTACATGTCTCAGCAGTTAATTATTTAATATGTAACCTGCGATTGCTCCTTTGTTGACAATCAGTTTGATGTTTATAATCCTAAATAATTCATCTACATTAGGAGAATTGGCATACACCCTTTCACAGCTGCTGCAAATGGTTTTTTGATTAGACATAGAAAAATCAAGTGCATAAGATTCATCGTATTGCATGGTTTCATTAACACTGAGACGTACTTATATTTCCATCCAATTATAAAGTGAGGACATTTTACATTTTGGAAATTAAAATCCTGTGATCTGTTCCCTTTATGAAGGTAACCTCCTCACTTTCAGTATTGGATGCTGACTGAAACTTCCCCTTGCCAATTCAATCAGCCGCACAACTTAAGCCCCGTTCACACGAGAGAGATGGGTGCTGAGCGATTTATCACAGGGCGAATTCAGACCTGATCGCTAGCAGGCAATTTTTGCAGCGCTGCGATCAGATAGTCACCACCCATAGGGGAGGGTATTTTAGCTGTGTAAGTGTGCGATCGCATGTGTAGCAGAGATGTACAAACAGATCTTGTGCAGTCTCTGCTCAGCCCAGGACTTACTCAGCCGCTGCGATCACTTCAGCCTGTCCTGGTCCGGAATTGACATCAGACACCGGCCCTGCAAACGCTTGGACACGCCTGCGTTTTTCCACTCTCCCAGAAAACGGTCAGTTACCACCCACAAACGCCCTCTTCCTGTCAATCTCCTTGCGATCACCCGTGCGAACGGATCCGTCACTCAAACCCATCGCTGAGCGGCGATCCGCTTTGTACCTGTGTGACGCGTCTGCGCATTGTGGTGCATGCGCAGTTTGGACCTTATCGCCCGCTGTGCGAAAACGCAGCCTAGCGATCAGATCTGAATTACCCCCATAGATCGCTCAGCACTCAGCGTGATGTGAGCAGAGCAGGGGGGGGAGGGGGGGGCATGCTCATTTCACCCAGCGGTGAAGTGAGCGATTCCACTAGTTCTGACATACATGCATGCTAAATCTAGAGCCGGCAATAGCGACGCGCAGGACCGCGCATTGCTGTCGCCGGCACCCTACACACGGCGAGATCCGTGCTTAATTTCTAAGCAATCTAGTCAGATTGCTTAGAATGTAAGCACGGGTCTCTCTGTGTGTACCCCCTGTTTAGCTCCCGGGTTAAGGGCCCGGAACTATAAAATTATCTCCTGCGGAAAGCCCACGGATAACGTGCGGCAAGCCATAGCACGCAATTAGCCCCAGAAACACCAGTTCACACAGACTGTATGAGATCAGAAATCCGTGTGAACCCGTTTTGGTTTTAAGATGCTGAATCCAAGATGTCACACCTCATCTAGAGCGATAACCAAGACAGGGTGGACTGAATTGGATTCATTATCTGTAACAGCTGATATCAGTGTATTTTCTATTGTTTTATATCTATTATTCAGTGTTTTTCGCAATAAATGTTTATTTTATAGAGACGTGTTTTATATGAAAACTGATGTATTTAAGATACAAAGTGCATTAGCCCAGAAAGTCCAAGAGAGGAAATCAATTCAGTATCTGCCCGAGAAATCAGACACACAGGTGTGTACCCAGGTATCTAGACCAGACATCAGACACACAGGTGTGTACCCAGGTATCTAGACCAGACATCAGACACACAGGTGTGTACCCAGGTACCTAGACCAGACATCAGACACACAGGTGTGTACTCAGGTATCTAGACCAGACATCAGACACACAGGTGTGTACCCAGGTATCTAGACCAGACATCAGACACACAGGTGTGTACCCAGGTACCTAGACCAGACATCAGACACACAGGTGTGTACTCAGGTATCTATACCAGACATCAGACACACAGGTGTGTACTCAGGTATCTAGACCAGACATCAGACACACAGGTGTGTACTTAGAGGTATCTAGACCAGACATCAGACACACAGGTGTGTACTCAGGTATCTAGACCAGACATCAGACACACAGGTGTGTACTCAGGTATCTATACCAGACATCAGACCCACAGGTGTGTACCCAGGTATCTAGACCAGACATCAGACACACAGGTGTGTACCCAGGTATCTAGACCAGACATCAGACACACAGGTGTGTACCCAGGTATCTAGACCAGACATCAGACACACAGGTGTGTACTCAGGTATCTATACCAGACATCAGACACACAGGTGTGTACTCAGGTATCTAGACCAGACATCAGACACACAGATGTGTACTTAGAGGTATCTAGACCAGACATCAGACACACAGGTGTGTACTCAGGTATCTAGACCAGACATCAGACACACAGGTGTGTACTCAGGTATCTATACCAGACATCAGACACACAGGTGTGTACCCAGGTATCTAGACCAGACATCAGACACACAGGTGTGTACTCAGGTATCTAGACCAGACATCAGACACACAGGTGTGTACTCAGGTATCTAGACCAGACATCAGACACACAGGTGTGTACTCAGGTATCTATACCAGACATCAGACACACAGGTGTGTACTCAGGTATCTAGACCAGACATCAGACACACAGGTGTGTACCCAGGTATCTAGACCAGACATCAGACACACAGGTGTGTACCCAGGTATCTAGACCAGACATCAGACACACAGGTGTGTACTCAGGTATCTAGACCAGACATCAGACACACAGGTGTGTACTCAGGTATCTAGACCAGACATCAGACACACAGGTGTGTACTTAGAGGTATCTAGACCATAAATCAGACACACAGGTGTGTACTCAGGTATCTAGACCAGACATCAGACACACAGGTGTGTACTCAAGTATCTAGACCAGACATCAGACACACAGGTGTGTACTTAAAGGTATCTAGACCATAAATCAGACACACAGGTGTGTACTCAGGTATCTAGACCAGACATCAGACACACAGGTGTGTACTTAGAGGTATCTAGACCAGACATCAGACACACAGGTGTGTACTCAGGTATCTAGACCATAAATCAGACTCACAGGTGTTTACTCAGGTATCTAGACCATAAATCAGACACACAGGTGTGTACTCAGGTATCTAGACCAGACATCAGACACACAGGTGTGTACTCAGGTATCTAGACCAGACATCAGACACACAGGTGTGTACTCAGGTATCTAGACCAGACATCAGACACACAGGTGTGTTCTCAGGTATCTAGACCAGACATCAGACACACAGGTGTGTACTTAGAGGTATCTAGACCAGTCATCAGACACACAGGTGTGTGCTTAGAGGTATCTAGACCAGACATCAGACACACAGGTGTGTACTCAGGTATCTAGACCAGACATCAGGCACACAGGTGTGTACTCAGGTATCTAGACCAGACATCAGACACACAGGTGTGTACTCAGGTATCTAGACCATAAATCAGACACACAGGTGTGTGCCCAGGTATCTAGACCATAAATCAGACACACAGGTGTGTACTCAGGTATCTAGACCAGATATCAGACACACAGGTGTGTACTCAGGTATCTAGACCAGACATCAGACACACAGGTGTGTACTCAGGTATCTAGACCAGACATCAGACACACAGGTGTGTACTTAGAGGTATCTAGACCAGAAATCAGACACACAGGTGTGTACTCAGGTATCTAGACCAGACATCAGACACACAGGTGTGTACTTAGAGGTATCTAGACCATAAATCAGACACACAGGTGTGTACTCAGGTATCTAGACCAGACATCAGACACACAGGTGTGTACTCAGGTATCTAGACCAGACATCAAACACACAGGTGTGTACTTAGAGGTATCTAGACCAGAAATCAGACACACAGGTGTGTACTCAGGTATCTAGACCAGACATCAGACACACAGGTGTGTACTCAGGTATCTAGACCAGACATCAGACACACAGGTGTGTACTTAGAGGTATCTAGACCAGTCAACAGACACACAGGTGTGTACTTAGAGGTATCTAGACCAGACATCAGACACACAGGTGTGTACTCAGGTATCTAGACCAGACATCAGACACACAGGTGTGTACTCAGGTATCTAGACCAGACATCAGGCACACAGGTGTGTACTCAGGTTTCTAGACCATAAATCAGACACACAGGTGTGTGCCCAGGTATCTAGACCATAAATCAGACACACAGGTGTGTACTCAGGTATCTAGACCAGATATCAGACACACAGGTGTGTACTCAGGTATCTAGACCAGACATCAGACACACAGGTGTGTACTTAGAGGTATCTAGACCATAAATCAGACACACAGGTGTGTACCCAGGTATCTAGACCAGACATCAGACACACAGGTGTGTACTCAGGTATCTAGACCAAACATCTGACACACAGGTGTGTACTCAGGTATCTAGACCAGACATCAGACACACAGGTGTGTACTCAGGTATCTAGACCAGACATCAGACACACAGGTGTGTACTTAGAGGTATCTAAACCAGAAATCAGACACACAGGTGTGTACTCAGGTATCTAGACCAGACATCAGACACACAGGTGTGTACTTAGAGGTATCTAGACCATAAATCAGACACACAGGTGTGTACTCAGGTATCTAGACCAGACATCAGACACACAGGTGTGTACTCAGGTATCTAGACCAGACATCAGACACACAGGTGTGTACTTAGAGGTATCTAGATCAGACATCAGACACACAGGTGTGTACTCAGGTATCTAGACCAGACATCAGACACACAGGTGTGTACTCAGGTATCTAGACCAGACATCAGACACACAGGTGTGTACTCAGGTATCTAGACCAGACATCAGGCACACAGGTGTGTACTCAGGTATCTAGACCAGACATCAGACACACAGGTGTGTACTCAGGTATCTAGACCAGACATCAGACACACAGGTGTGTACTCAGGTATCTAGACCAGACATCCGACACACAGGTGTGTACTCAGGTATCTAGACCAGACATCCGACACACAGGTGTGTACTCAGGTATCTAGACCATAAATCAGACACACAGGTGTGTACTCAGGTATCTAGACCAGACATCAGACACACAGGTGTGTACCCAGGTATCTAGACCAGACATCAGACACAAAGGTGTGTACTCAGGTATCTAGACCAGACATCAGACACACAGGTGTGTACCCAGGTATCTAGACCAGACATCAGACACACAGGTGTGTACTCAGGTATCTAGACCAGACATCAGACACACAGGTGTGTACTCAGGTATCTAGACCAGAAATCAGACACACAGGTGTGTACTCAGGTATCTAGACCAGACATCAGACACACAGGTGTGTACCCAGGTATCTAGACCAGACATCAGACACAAAGGTGTGTACTCAGGTATCTAGACCAGACATCAGACACACAGGTGTGTACTCAGGTATCTAGACCAGACATCAGACACACAGGTGTGTACCCAGGTATCTAGATCAGACATCAGACACAAAGGTGTGTACACAGGTATCTAGACCAGACATCAGACACAAAGGTGTGTACACAGGTATCTAGACCAGACAGGTATCTGGGGCCTAATTCAGACCTGATCCCTGTTGTACAAAATCGTACAGCGGCCGATTATCGAACGACTGCGCATGCGTACGGATTGTCATGCGCATGTGTGTGGCCAAACTGCAAAAAAAATCCTTCGTCTTTTTTTGATTGGTAGTTGAATGCAGGCAGATTGACAGGAAGAGGGCGTTTGTGGGTGGTAACTGGCCGTTTTCTGGGAGTGTCAGGAAAAACGCAGGCGTTCCCAAGTGTTTTCAGGGTGGGTGTGTGACGTCAGCCCCGCCCCTGATCAGCCTGATTCTATGGCACTGTAGGAGTAAGTCCTGGGCTACGCACAGACTGGAAAAATCAATCGATGGTGAGTGAGATGCGAATGGATGAGCGCTGTCTGGAGAAGCTTTCGCACGGCATACGCATGCATTCGCACACTTGTACGGGGCGGGTTTTCACTCAGTCTGGGCTGCGGATATCTGATCGCAGGCCTCTGCAAAAATTGCATCGCATTCGATCAGGTCTGAATTAGGCCCCTAGACCAGAAATCAGACACACAGATGTATATGCCGGTATGCTCTGTGTCAATGTATAAATGGAGAGGAACATGTTACCTTATTGACCCACTCCACCCGTTCTACATCCGGAAAATGCACCTGTGAAGACAAAGGAGAAATATCCTCATTTTTCATGTTCTCACTAGGAGTAAAAATACATTTATTATCATTTATTTGTCTGGTGCCACAAAATAATGGACTAAGGGGGTCATTCCGAGTTGTTCGCTCGTTATTTTTTTCTCGCAACGGAGCGATTAGTCGCTAATGCGCATGCGCAATGTCCGCAGTGCGAGTGCGCCAAGTAAATTTGCTATGCAGTTAGGAATTTTACTCACGGCATTACAAGGTTTTTTCTTCGTTCTGGTGATCGGAGTGTGACTGACAGGAAGTGGGTGTTTCTGGGCGGAAACTGGCCGTTTTATGGGAGTGTGTGAAAAAACACTACCGTTTCTGGGAAAAACGCGGGAGTGGCTGGAGAAACGGAGGAGTGTCTGGGCGAACGCTGGGTGTGTTTGTGACGTCAAACCAGGAACGACAAGCACTGAACTGATCGCACTGGAAGAGTAAGTCTCGAGCTACTCAGAAACTGCACAGAGAAGTCTTTTCGCAATATTGCAAATCTTTCGTTCGCAATTTTGATAAGCTAAGATTCACTCCCAGTAGGCGGCAGCTTAGCGTGTGCAAAGCTGCTAAAAGCAGCTTGCGAGCGAACAACTCGGAATGAGGGCCTAAATTGAGGTACAGTAAATGCATATATATTCACATTATACAGCATATCTCTATATACTTTATACAGGGACAGTATATCTCTACAGATCTACTCATATTATATAATAATGGTGAAAGGCTGTCATGTCTCAGACATGCTCAGTAGATGCCCAAACTCCCAGATGATGACATCACTGACACTGGTGGGAGGGGTCAGAACATAGCAACTGAACTGAAAGAGGTATCTATGATCACCCATTACACCTCAAGTAGCGGGAAAATAAATATATATGAACACCCTTATCATCAATTAAACCTCACACAATAGGAATATAAACATATTGGGCCAGGCCACTCATTCACCGCCCGCAGTAACATAGGGGGACATTTACTAAGCAGTGATAAGAGCGGAGAAGTGAGCCAGTTGAGAAGTTGTCCCATCCACCAATCAGCAGCTCTGTATAATTTTATAGTATGCAAATTATAGATGTTACTTCAGTGCTGATTGGTTGATGGGGCAACTTCTCCACTGGCTCACTTCTCCGCTCTTATCACTTCTTAGTAAATGTCCCCCTTAATTTATTATTAAACCACTTTTTGGACACTTTTTAAACGGCCAGTGAAACACATGTAGCGGCCGCTGTCAGTAGGACACATCAATATTTTTCATGTAATTTTTGCATACTTGTGAGCAAATGATGGGTCCAAAATACTAGTATCTCTATAGTTCTAAACAAATTACATAGGTATACTCAGTGGTGTAATTTCATATCAGACGCCCAGAGGCAAAATAGAAGGTTGTGCCGTCAGCATATGTACAGTAGCACAGTTGAGGGAGGCAAAAGAAGACGTCACAATACTTTTAGTGGTCGCCAGGATTGGCTCCTATTGGAGCCCCTGTCTCGGTGACACACCAGTGGCAAATCTGGGAGAATGAACATTCCTTTCTGCAGCTAATTGGGGCGATAAGGAATCTTTATTTTCGGGTGATGCCTGCATACGATAATAAATAGATCCGTTAAAATTTTTTTTAACAATTAGTGCACTTCCTTATAACAAGTTCTGATCTTCTTTCTTTCATCATAGAAGACACAACAGCAGAGCTGTAGCTCACTATACACACACACTGCTGCTGCTATCACACATTTCAGGACTCTTCAGCTCTAGGGAGCTACAAAGGGGGCTTGTGAGCAAGGCATAGTTGCCTACCCTCCCTCATTCTGCAGGAGACTCCCTGAAATAGCAGCAATCTCCCTGACTCCCTGAATAGACCAGCAATCTCCCTGATTGCACCTTACCCTCAATATGTAGCTATTCTTAGGGGGGGAAGAAATCACAGATACATACATTCAAATGGGTTCATCAGTCATTCCCCTGCTTTGGCTATAAGGCACAATGATCCCTATGGCTACATGCATTTTAAATAAGGTTTCTTGCTGCCACTTACAGTATATGGCAGCTCTTGTAAAACACAATACACAAACAAATCCTGCAAAATATCACTGTCTTTTCTTCAACAAGTAGATCTTACTAACGTTGGGTCTCATTTACATTTGGATGTAAGTCATTTTCATGACACGCCTCTCCGATGTAGCAGCACACGTCCACACTGATAGGTGTTACTTTCACTATCTCTGTGAAATGATTTTTCAAAAGTAGGCAAGTGTGGAGCCAGGGCAGCAGTCAGCAGTGACTGTAGCAAATCCCTATGAAATGAGTGGATAGCATAGGCAAACGCAGGGGGGAATTTCCGGTTGCCTGGAAACCCCCCTCCTCTTGGCAAGTGGATCAAATTAGGACAATAGCAATGGTATATAATACGATTACTAGAGCTGCTACCACATCATGCAGTTTAAGGGACAGAGCAGAGCTGCTGCACATGCCCAGTCTGTGTGTGTGGTTCTCAGTCCTCAATCAGTGCAATGGACCGGAGAGTTGCTACCAGGAAGAAGAGACAGGAGCCTTACCCTGAGGTGGGAGGATGTGTGCTTAGAAAGTGCAGTATTGGTTCTATTATGTTTGTGTATTTATTACAGTATGTTTAACCTTTTCCTGACCACTTATTTATATTATTTAAATATGTTTGCTACAGCCAATACTATAGGCAATCTATAGTGTTAAATATTAATACGGTATTCCATGTTCCGCAGAGTAGTAGATTGTGGATTGCATTTGGAAACCCCCCTATAGAAATCCTGTATTTGCCACTGGATAGAGATCTGTCCTAGTTCTCCACCCCCCCTCAGTCTTTCCTCCTTTGTGCCCCCCTGACAGCTTAAGCCCGGAGGCCAGTGCCTCCAATGTCTCTGGGAGTTACGCCACTGGGTATAGTATGTCTACTGTCTACATAATATATAGCACATTATATAGACCGGACATAGCAGAAAGACTTACAAGACCAACAGGCAAAATAAAACGCTAAGAAAAGCTACACAAGGGATGTACAAGAAGTATCAATACTAGAAATAGAATAGAATGAGACTAATGGTGGGTACAGGTGGGTGAAGTTAGTGCACACAAGATGAGATGGTCTTCCTCTTATGGAGGGGATGGGGGGTACAGTGGTTGTCTATATATCTATAAACATTATAAATATAGTATGTCTATGCAGAGGCATAACTATTGGACCGAGGTATGCCGCAATGAAGGGGCCCGCAGCCAGCGGCATTATCAGTATGCCACGGGCTATAACAAAGAAGGAGAAGGCGGTCCGGCTGGGGGAGAGGAGTGGGGGGTCCTACCCACCTCTCACCTCTGGCTTATCCTCTCTGAGACCTGCTATTGTCACCAGGGATATGACGTCACAATCTCATGAAAGTCCCTTTCGCAAAAAACCCTTAGAGTCGCCCCGGCTCTGCCGGCCCGGAGCCAGCCCACAAAGGCACCACATTCTCCAGCCAGCCTACAATCACCAGGAGCAGGAAGCTGGGCAGGACACAGGTACTGCAGGACAGTAACTGCGCCCATGGACGTTCGGTGGCACTGGTCTCACTGCCTAGTCTGGCCCCGCTGACCATCACACACTCACTCCGGGGTATTATATATGAAACGTAAGAATTTGGAACCCACTTTTACTTTTAAATTGAATTGCGCAAGATTTGTTTGCAGGGGACTCGTAAAAAAAAAAAAAATTATTAAGCAAAATTATATTTCTAAACAACAATTTCTAGAACAAAAATAATTATAAAAAGTATCTTCTTTAATATTTTTAACTATTTTTTTTTGTCTTAAAAAAAAAAAAATTCCCCGGAAATAAAATAGTCACTAAATAATTCACTTGTACGCCCATGCTTCAGGAAATGCGATTTTGCAGGATACGGAACTGCTAATGTTAGCAAGTGACGTTGCCGATAGGAGCAGTAAAAAACTAATTCGCAACTGCATACACATTTGCAGCCTATACGCAAGAACGAGGAACATCGTATGATCCTAATATGAGGGTCATTCCGAGTTGATCGCTCGCTAGCTAGTTTTAGCAGCCATGCAAACGCTATGCCGCCGCCCACTGGGAGTGTATTTTAGCTTAGCAGAAGTGCAAACGGTTGTATGGCAGAGCTCCTGCAAAAAAAATTTGTGTAGTTTCAGAGTAGCTCAAAACCTACTCAGCGCTTGCGATTACTTCAGACTATTCAGTTCCGGATTTGACGTCACAAAGCCGCCCAGCATTCGCCCAGCCACGCCTGCGTTTTCCCTGGCACGCCTGCGTTTTCCTAACACTCCCTGAAAATGGTCAGTTGCCACCCAGAAACGCCCACTTCAAGTCAATCACTCTGCAGCAACCAGTGCGACTGAAATGCATAGACCCTGTGCAAAACTGCATAGTTCGTTGTGCCCGTACGTCGCGCGTGCGCATTTTCACCGCATGCGCAGAACTGCCGTTTTATAGCCTGATCGCTGCGCTGCGAACAAATGCAGCTAGCGATCAACTCGGAATGACCACCACGGTGACTACTTTTGAGAACTGAACTGTGAGAGTTTTGCTTATTTCTTGTCCTAAATCAATGACAGACTCCCTGAGCATGTGGACAGTAATTAAACGTCAGTGTTTGCTTTGTCTCTTTTTCCATTCTATGAGGCCTATTTTTCATTTCACTGCCTACATGTATAGTGTGATTGAAACATTACACATGTAAGAGTCGCAGGTCCTTTTAAAATATTAACACCTATAGTCACTTGTAATATCATCACATTTTATTTCTTTGTGAAGCCTGCGGTAAATGATGCAGAATAGAAAATGTTTCTTTTTTTGTGCTTGGGGGAGGGGATGGACCGCAAAACATATTTTTGCACAAGGGGCAAGGGCCCACCACTCGCTCTATCCAGCCACTGATAGATAGGACTGTATACGAATTGTCACACGCCAGAGGCGGCGTTCGCCGCGCTTACCCCTGCGTGCCTGCTAGTCTGTGTTGCGGCCTCCGCCTTCGGTGGGCCAGGGCTCCGGCGTCTGGCTGGCGCGGCTCCCGGCGGTTCTCCAGGGCAAGGGCGCCGCCATGACACCCGGCATCACGTGGGCGGGGGGCAGGTGACATCATCAGACTGTTCCGCCAATCTGGCGGTGGCGGGAGATTCAAAGTCAGACAGAGCCTCGGCGCCTGAGTATCGTCTTTTCCCGAAGTGGATGCCAGCGCTCTTGTTCCCGGCAAGAATCTCTGAAGTTGTACTCCAGTGTCTCCGGCACTTCCAGGTGCCAGTTCGCCGCACAGGCTCCAGCGGCTGGTGTGTCTCTCTGCGGTCCAGTCACCAGTGCTCCTAGGAATCAGCGTGGGCTGCGGGCCCTAATCACCGTTCTCAAGTTCTGCAAATCATCAGCGACTTAAACCACTGCACTTAAGTTCTACAAATCATCAGCGTCCCAAACCACTGCACTCAAGTTCTACAAATCATCAGTGTCCCAAACCACTGCACTCAAGTTCTACAAATCATCAGCGTCCCAAACCACTGCACTTAGTCCTTCTAATCACCAGCGTCCTAATCTCCGTTCACAAGTTCTTCAAGTCATCTGTGTCTTTTACCACCGTTACAATTTCTTCAGTCACCAGTATCTCTAACATTGCTCACTAACCCTTCAATGGGTCTGGACATTCCTTCATAAGTTCCCTTTATACTATATGACTTTGAGTTGTTCTTTTCCTGCAATAAAGCTCTTCAATATTTCACCAAACCTTACTGTCAGAGTCCTGAACGAGGAAATCCTATATCAGGCCACCCCTGTTCCGGCCCAGTTGTGGTTCCTCTTCCCAACCATCTGAAGAACCCCCGAGTTCACAACACCCTCAATCTAGGTCAGTGACAGTATACTCAGGCCCCATGGACCCGGGGAATCGGAACCCAGAGGCAAGCACCATGCAGGACTTGGTTTCCCGAGTACAGAGTCAGGAAGCAGCACAGAATCAGGTGATGCATTACCTCCAGGAATTATCTGTCCGGCTGGATCAAATCCAGACTTCTCTGGCTTCAGTGGTTTCAGCTCTAGTTCCAGTATCCTCTCCAGTGGTTGTCTCTAGCAATGTTCCGTCCATGTCCGGAACCAGGTCACGCCTTCAGCTTCCTACTACTCCTCGTTATAACGGGAATCCAAAGAATTGCCGTGGTTTCCTCAATCAGTGTGAGGTACATTTCGAACTCCTTTCACATAACTTTCCTACTGATCGGTCTAAAGTGGTATACATTATCTCTTTGCTTGAGGGTTCAGCGTTGGAGTGGGTGTCACCGTTATGGGAGCGATCAGATCCGTTGGTTTCTAGTTATACCAACTTCATCACGTCATTCCGAAGGATCTTCGATGAGCCCGGCAGGACGACCGCTGCCTCTGCTGACTTGCTCCGTGTTCGACAAGGCTCTCGTTCAGTGTGACAGTATGTGATTCATTTTCAAACCATAGCTTCAGAACTGTGCTGGAATAATGATGCCCTTCGGGCTGCTTTTTGGAATGGGCTCTCTGATTGTTTAAAGGACGAGTTGATCACTAGAGATCTGCCAGATTCCTTGAAACAGTTGATCTCACTCTGTGTAAAGGTGGATCTTCGCATGCAGGAACGAGGTAGTGAACGTAGTCGGTCAGATCGGTCAAGATTCCGATCTCTTCCGTCTAAGCAAACAGTTATTCCGAGTCCAGACGAACCCATGCAGATTAAATCGGTCTCGGCTGTCCCCAGAAGAACGTCAGCGTCGTCGGGAAGGCAGACTCTGCCTCTACTGTGGAGCTGCGGATCATTTTCTCAAATCTTGCAAGTCACGTCCGGGAAACGGGCAGTCCTAGCTTGTTCTGGAGAAGTCGAGCTAGGGGTTTCTTCTCAATCTTCTCCGGCAGTGGACTGTTTACTCTCCGTGTCTCTGTTTTCTGAGTCAGTAGTCAAAACCGTTAAGGCACTGTTGGACTCAGGGGCTGTGGGGAATTTTATTTCCCTTTCCTGTGCCCAGAATCTGGGCTTACAGTTACGGTCGGTCGAACGACCTATTACGATGACTGCTATTAATGGTACCCAAATTTCTAATGGTCTGATTTCAAGTTGTACAATGCCAATCAAGCTGCAAGTGGGAGCTTTGCACCAAGAACATTTGGAGTTCCTTGTGATTCGGGAGATGCCTCACGATCTTGTTCTTGGTCTTCCTTGGCTCAAGCTTCACAACCCTCACGTCGACTGGAGGTCGACACAGATAATTTCTTGGAGTCCATTTTGTCATTCAAATTGTCTCACTCCTGTCTACCCGCTCCGTGTATCTTCCAAGTCGGGCTTATTCCAGAGGCTTATCAGGAGTTTTCAGATGTGTTCTCGGAACAGGCGGCCGATCAGTTACCACCGCATAGACCCTGGGACTGTCCTATTGAGCTCATTCCGGGGAAAATGCCACCTCGGGGTCGCACTTATCCTTTATCAGTACCCGATACTCAAGCTATGTCGGAATATATCAAGTCTAATCTGCAGAAGGGATTCATCCGCCCCTCTACTTCCCCGGCGGGAGCAGGTTACTTTTTTGTGAAGAAAAAGGACGGAGGCCTGAGGCCATGTATCGACTATCGTGGTCTAAATGATATCACCATTAAGAATAAGTATCCTTTGCCGCTCATCATGGAGCTTTTTGATAGAGTTCGCGGAGCCCGAGTCGTCACCAAGCTCGATTTAAGGGGAGCTTATAATTTGATACGTTTCCGACAAGGGGACGAATGGAAGACGGCCTTCAATACTAGGGACGGGCATTATGAGTATATGGTAATGCCCCCGCCGTCTTCCAGGGATTCATTAATGAAATCTTTCGGGATATGTTATACCTGAATGTAGTGGTATATTTGGATGACATTCTGATATTTTCTAAGAATCTCACTGAGCACAGAGTACATGTTAAAGAGGTACTTCTTCGATTGCGAGAGAACCATCTATACGGCAAGATTTCCAAGTGTACCTTTGAGGTCCCCTCTATTCCATTTCTGGGTTACATCATTTCGGGCACGGAGCTGCGTATGGATCCGGAGAAACTCTCTGCCATTCGGGACTGGACTCAGCCTCAACGATTTCTGGGGTTCGCAAATTACTACCGGAAATTCATAAGGGGTTTCTCTACCATTGTGGCGCCTATTACTGCCCTAACCAAGAAGAGGGCTGACCCAAGCCATTGGTCCTCTGAAGCTGTAGCAGCGTTCGCTCAGTTGAAGGCAGCCTTTATGACCGCTTCGGTACTTCAGCAACCAGACTTTTTAAAACCATTCTTTTTGGAGGTTGATGCTTCTACGGTAGGCATTGGTGCCGTGCTTTCACAGTACGCTTCAGATGGGAAGTTACATCCATGTGGTTTCCATTCTCGCAAGTTCTCTCCTGCTGAACTAAATTACACCATTGGAGACAAAGAGCTTTTGGCAATAAAATCTGCCTTGGAAGAATGGAGATATCTTTTGGAAGGTGCTAAACACCTAATTACGATTTTCACTGATCACAAGAATTTGCTGTATCTCAAGACGGCCCAGTGCTTGAATCCCCATCAAGCTAGATGGGCGCTCTTCTTTGCCCGATTTTCGTTTGTCATTAAGTACCGGGCTGGAACTTTTAACACCAAGGCTGATGCCCTATCCCGTTCCTTAACGGCTTCGGATGAGGAGAATTCCGTTGAAAAGGCTTTGATTCTCAGTCCAGTTTCTATTTCAGCGGCTCCCACCGCGTTGGGTCCTCCTCCTGGAAGAATGTCTGTGCCAGCTAAATTTCGACCAAGATTGTTGCAGTGGGCTCACATTTCCAAGTTTTCTGGTCATCCTGGAGTTCAAAAGATGTGGGAATTTCTACGAAGATCTTACTGGTGGGACACTATGAAGAAGGATGTTCAAGATTATGTCAACTCGTGTCCTCAATGTGCTCAGCACAAAACTCTTCGTCTGCCTCCTGCGGGGTTGCTGCACCCATTGTCCATTCCTAAAAGGCCTTGGACCCATATCTCTATGGACTTTGTTACTGAACAGCCCCTCTCTAAGGGTCATAACACCGTCTGGGTAATTATTGACCGTTTCTCCAAGATGGCACATTTTGTTCCGTTGACCGGGTTACCATCAGCTTCTAAGTTGGCTTTGTTATTTATCCGGGAACACTTCCGCCTGCACGGGTTACCTCTGGAAAAAGTCTCTGACCGGGGGGTACAGTTTACTGCAAGATTCTGGAGAGCCCTCTGTTCGGCCTTACAAATAAAACTCAAGTTTTCATCCGCTTACCATCCGCAAACTAATGGGCAAACTGAACGCGTCAATCAAGATTTAGAGACTTTTCTCCGTGTTTATCTCTCCCCCTCGCAAGATAATTGGGTGGAGCTGTTGCCTTGGGCCGAGTTTGCCCATAATCATCTATACCACTCTTCGACTGGTGAGTCTCCAATTTTTATTAATTATGGATTTCATCCCCAAGTTCCAGAATTACCCATTTGTCCCCCGGAAGTTCCTGCTGCAGCCTCTACTCTTCGGCACTTCAGTCAAATCTGGAGTCGAGTTCATGCTAACCTCAAGAGAGTCTCTGGCCGCTATAAGTTCTTTGCGGATAGGAAGCGACGGGCAGCTCCTCAATACAAGGTTGGTGACAGGGTATGGCTCTCTACCCGCAATCTCAGTTTAAAGGTGCCCACTATGAAGTTCGCTCCGAGGTTCATTGGTCCTTACCCCGTGTTACAAGTCCTGAATCCGGTTGTTTGCAAATTGGGATTGCCTTCCCATCTCCGGATACCAAATTCCTTCCATGTGTCTCTTCTTCGCCCTCTTGTTTTGAACCGATTTCATTCCAAGTCCCCAAGGCCAACCTCTGCAGAGGCTGAAGATGGTACAGACTTTGAAATCAAAGCTATTCTTGACTCTCGCTATCTTCACAAGAATCTACAGTATTTGGTGGAATGGAAAGGTTTTGGCCCCGAGGAAAGGAGCTGGGTCAAGGCTACTGAAGTTACGGCTCCCCGACTGGTGCGGATCTTCCATTCCAGACATCCAACAAAACCTGGAAAGTGTCCAGGGGCCACTCCTGGAGGAGGGGGTACTGTCACACGCCAGAGGCGGCGTTCGCTGCGCTTACCCCTGCGTGCCTGCTGGTCTGTGTTGCGGCCTCCGCCTTCGGTTGGCCACGGGCTCCGGCGTCTGGCTGGCGCGGCTCCCGGCGGTTCTCCAGGGCAAGGGCGCCGCCATGACACCCGGCATCACGTGGGCGGGGGGCAGGTGACGTCATCAGACTGTTCCGCCAATCCGGCGGTGGCGGGAGATTCAAAGTCAGACAGAGCCTCGGCGCCTGAGTATCGTCTTTTCCCGAAGTGGATGCCAGCGCTCTTGTTCCCGGCAAGAATCTCTGAAGTTGTACTCCAGTGTCTCCGGCACTTCCAGGTGCCAGTTCGCCGCACAGGCTCCAGCGTTCCCAGCGGCTGGTGTGTCTCTCTGCGGTCCAGTCACCAGTGCTCCTAGGAATCAGCGTGGGCTGCGGGCCCTAATCACCGTTCTCAAGTTCTGCAAATCATCAGCGACTTAAATCACTGCACTCAAGTTCTACAAATCATCAGCGTCTTAAACCACTGCACTTAAGTTCTACAAATCATCAGCGTCCCAAACCACGGCACTTAGTCCTTCTAATCACCAGCGTCCTAATCTCCGTTCACAAGTTTTTCAAGTCATCTGTGTCTTTTACCACCGTTACAATTTCTTCAGTCACCAGTATCTCTAACATTGCTCACTAATCCTTCAATGGTCCTGGACATTCCTTCATAAGTTCCCTTTATACTATATGACTTTGAGTTGTTCTTTTCCTGCAATAAAGCTCTTCAATACTTCACCAAACCTTACTGTCAGAGTCCTGTACGAGGAAATCCTATATCAGGCCACCCCTGTTCCGGCCCAGTTGTGGTTCCTCTTCCCAACCATCGGAAGAATCCCCGAGTTCACAACACCCTCAATCTAGGTCAGTGACACGAATATGGTCATTATATAGCTGTATGCCTAATAGACTATACAATATATGTATTAACTGAACATCATGTGGAAATGGCTTTTGTGCAAAAGATTTAAGGAAATAGCCTATTTAACAAAGCCTGAATGTAGTATAGGGATATGGTCATTAGGTCGGCACACTTAGGTCGACAGTCATTAGTGGTCGACCTACTGACCCATACCCATAGCATAGATCAAGGATATCCGTATTTTTAAAGCAGCATTCATTTACACGGCAACAGGGCCGACATCAGGGGTGGGACTGCGGGGACTGCAGTCCCGGTTCCTTACAGAGAGACTCCTATACCTAGAGAGTACAACCTGCATCTTGCAGGATATTAAATAAACTTACGCTGCAGACTGTAGTCCCCACTTTTTCAATGTACCAAGTCCCGGCAGGTTTTTGGAAGTGCTGTCACAGCAGGTGAGCATTATCATATAGCTGGTCGTTTTGCTGCTTGTTTCACTGGGTTAAGCCGCCGTCCCAACAGATGTCTATGTGATATTAAGTGTCGCAAAGAGAGAAAGCCATGATTCCTACGCTGTTTACCTCTTCTCATATTGGGAGAAGCCCTGATAACTAAAATCCCAGAGATAGGGTTATCACTGCTTCATAAATATGTAATATTTCCCTCCTTCTGCAAACAGCAGGAAACATCCCTGTACAATACACTGAAACACACTCAGCCTCCCTATCAGAGCTCCATACAGTCACTAATCTCTAGGCTTTGGCCAGACTCTGTGTAACATCTGTACCTGCATGATTAGAGTATACCTACCACTAGTAAGCATATGAGAACACTAATGTGACCATGTCCATCATTCTTTATTTAAAATGTGTTGAAAGCTCAGCAGCATTCTGTACCCTGCACGTTCACTCCGCTGGTGTCACACCAGCTGCTTTCTCTGAGCAGGAAAGCAGCAGGACTGAGATTTTCTAGCTGAACACTAAGGCGATGACACAATGAATGACGCCACCAGAAAACTGCTCAAGTGACACCTCGCCATCTACATAAAGCGCAGTAATTCCAGTAGGAAGGTGGAATCACAGCAGATAAAAAACCTCTTGTCTGACACCAGCCTAAGAAGTGAAGCCTGTTTGCTGGCCCTTACGCCATACAATTCTGGAACCGATTCTTCTTCTATTGTAATTATGATCAGCCACCCTGTCTCCATGGCGCGTCTGTTTAATGAGGAAGGTGTGGGGGGGTGCAGGGCATCAGTGGGACCTGCTCTGCAGGTTGGGCAGCTCTGCTTGTCCAGACACGATACTGTCTTTCTCTTTCACTTGCAGGATATAAGAAGAAACTTTTACTGGTGGCCCAGGAACTGACAAACATGCGTCCGAGCACCTATTGGCTGTGATTAGTTACAATAGCATGACTATATCTCCCAGCCTGTGATGAAACGTTATGAGGAATGTGAAACAGCCACTATACAGATTCCTGCAAACCTGGACATACGCTGCCAATAATATGCTCCATTACAGAGCTTTTGTTTTATATCTCAGCCAAGCCCAGGGCTGCCATCAGGGGGGGACTGCTGGGACCCCAGTGCTGGGCCCTGACCACAAGGTAACCTGCATGGCAGCGGTGTGGATTGGAGGGCCCCGCAGGCTGCCGCAGTGGGGGCAGCGCTACGGCATTTTTAACTTGCAGCGGCAGCTCATGATTGTCTACCGGTCCGTGTGCTCCGATTGGCTCGTGGCCTGCTCCAAATTTAAAATACTGGCAGTGCTGTACTTTTGTGGCTGCCTACTCTTTACTGCTGCTGTGGCCCCGGCCCATGGCAGTCGTGCCCAGGGGCGCCACTAGGTGTTCTGCGGCCTTGTCCTGGCAGCAACAACTGGTGACTAGAATGGTAAATAGTGGTGGCTGCAGGGGGAGCAGAAGTTGTGGGGGTGGGGGGCCCTGCTTTTCTGGCAGTCCCAGGCCCCACCATTTCTGATGGCTGCCCTGGTAAGGCCTCATGCACAGGGACAGTATAGTGATTTGTTACCTATATGTAACGTATATAACGTATAGAGGCGTCTCACAGCGCGGTACACGGGTGACTTGCGCTTACTTCTCTCACATAATAATTAGCGCTGGTGCACGCAGGTGCTCTTCCTGCGCATTCTGCCCAATGGCGTGCGTGTCTGATAGTGAATGCATGTACACCAGTGTGCATGGCGCTGCGCTTAAGGACCCAGGTGCCATGGTTCTGGCGGCTCAAGAGAACCAGTGTAGTCGCTTTAGATATAGTTGTTTCCATGGTAACGCCATGCAGCATTTCAGGAATCCGCTACTCACAGCGAGTGCGCAGGTCAGGTTTACAGTAGGGATCAGTGATCTCTATATCACTCTTCTGTGTCCCTCATACAGAAGGATGAGTCTTCGGAAAGCTGAATTCGAAAAACAGCAGCTTAGTAAATCGAGTCCGGAGACTCCGCCGCCATCATGAGAATGAGTTAATTCCTCTCTCCCTCCTGGTCTGCCGCCAGACCGTGACTGTCATTCTGCTAATTCTAGAAGCATCATATGGAATCGTATTCATCAAAGAATAGAAACGACAGTTAAAATATTGTCACTCACAACGGGGACACTGTGAGATTGCGCCCGGCATGCGATTTACAGCAATTTAACAGCGTCGGCTTCACAACTTCAAACATGATAGTAAAGCATCAGGTTTGTGGTATCGCTGGTACTGTAGCTTTGGGGAAGGGAATAATATATAACCAAAAGAAAAAAAAATAGTTTTTAATGCATCTATCATATACTTGCTGCACAGAAGACACAGGTGTGAGTAATAACGGGGACCGGATTCTCTACTTCATCAAAGCCGTCACATTCTGGGTATGAGGAACAATTACCGACGTCCAACGAGCAGTGACTAAGTGACTCGTTGCCTAGTGATTATTTAATGACCCGGGCCATGTGCTTATATCACGCTTCAGAAGCAATCGCAGGTCACATGACAATGGCGGCACACAGGAGTCTGCAACGGTTCATTTTAAATGACCCGTAGTCCGGTGAGCTCATCAATAACCTGTAACATCCGCAATCTACTTTCATCCAATTATGTGAATGTCTACAGTACCTGTGATCTTACACTAGCAATTATATCAATCATAAGAGCTGCATTCATAGTAATAACAGATTACAGCGTGTTTATCCAGCTCAGGCCTGGGAAATATCTCTACAAGACATTTATGTGATGTGTTTATCTGGCTGAACCTGAAATAAATTCAATATAATGGGAATGGTTCCCACCTTCCTCCTCAGCACACACATATAGTAATAGCCACTGACACAAACGTCTCATCCTGGATTACAGCAATAGCGTAAACGTGTAAAAGTCAACTCGCCTTAAACGTGCGTCATATAAAGGGATTAATAACTGAGGGAGAGAAAAACAAGTTACACAGAAGCAAAAGGAAATGAAGAGGAAGAGTCACAACACGATAATGAAAGATGGACACAGTGGGGGGAATTCAAATGTTTTGAAAAGTCAGTTGGGAGTCAGGAAAAAACAGACACCCAACCGACTTTTCAAACATTTGAATCTCCCCCATTGTCTGCAATGTTACAAGTAACGGCCCAGCTACCATCATACTTAGGGGCCCGTTTATCATTAATCACATATTATAATTTAATACAAGTGCGAGATTAGTTCCCAGGACTGCATTGCAATATGCACCCGCAGGGACAGGGCTCTAAAAGGAGCCCGTCCCTGTGATGTGCCGTAAGGGCTGCTGGCCACACACGCGCAGTGGCCATTTCCAGCGGAGGGTGCCGGGGGAAACCTCCGGAACTACATCCGTGATGTGTAGCCCATGGCCAAGTCCCTCATTCAGGCGATACTTAATATTTGCAGTTAACCCCCGAATACAGGGGTTTTCAGGGATTAAGCGCTGTCCCTGGCAGCTGCCGGCTTTGGGCTGCATGTGAGATCTCGCGAGAGTAGTGAGATCTCGTGCGTTCGTCCTGGAGCCGGATGGGAAGGAAGAGATACAGCGCATCAGCACTAAGCTGATGCGCGGTGCACTCTAGTGGGGATCGCAGGAGGGGGAAGTCTTAATTCCCCGGCTCCAGCAAACGAGATGTTCTCACATCTCATCGATGTACCTTTCTGCTTGGCCTCGCATGATGTGTGCTGCTATAGTACATCTACCCCAGGGTCAGTGGTGTAACTACTGTGGGTGCAAGGGGTACAGCTGCTATAGGGCCCCGGCTGTTTCCAGGGCCCGCTGCTCTCCCCCCTCTCTCTCTCCCTCCCTGATAGTGTGTGTGTGTGTGTGTGTGTGTGTGTGTGTGTGTGTGTGTCTCCCTGACACCCACTCTCTCTCGTTTTCTCTCTCTCCCTATCTGTGTCTGTCTCTTGCTGACACTTTCACTCTCTCTTGCACCCCTTCTCTTTTTCGCTCTCCCTCCTTCCCTCTGACACTCTCTCTCTCCCTGATGCCCTCTCTCTCTCTCTCTCTCTCTCTTTTCCCCACTGACCCCTTTTTCTCTCTCTCCCTCTCTTTATTGCTCCTCTCTCTCTTTCTCTCTCCCCGACACCCTCTCTCTCTCTTCTCCTCTCACTCCTTTCTCTGACGTCCTAGTGGATGCTGGGAACTCCGAAAGGACCATGGGGAATAGCGGCTCCGCAGGAGACTGGGCACAAAAGTAAAAGCTTTAGGACTAGCTGGTGTACACTGGCTCCTCCCCCCATGACCCTCCTCCAAGCCTCAGTTAGATTTTTGTGCCCGAACGAGAAGGGTGCAGTCTAGGTGGCTCTCCTGAGCTGCTTAGAGTAAAAGTTTAAATTAGGTTTTTTATTTTCAGTGAGTCCTGCTGGCAACAGGCTCACTGCATCGAGGGACTAAGGGGAGAAGAAGCGAACTCACCTGCGTGCAGAGTGGATTGGGCTTCTTAGGCTACTGGACATTAGCTCCAGAGGGACGATCACAGGCCAAGCCATGGATGGGTCCCAGAGCCGCGCCGCCGTCCCCCTTACAGAGCCAGAAGAGCAGAAGAGGTCCGGAAAATCGGCGGCAGAAGACGTCCTGTCTTCAATAAGGTAGCGCACAGCACCGCACCTGTGCGCCATTGCTCTCAGCACACTTCACACTCCGGTCACTGAGGGTGCAGGGCGCTGGGGGGGGGCGCCCTGAGACGCAATAAAAACACCTTGGATGGCAAAAAATGCATCACATATAGCTCCTGGGCTATATGGATGCATTTAACCCCTGCCAGAATACACAGAAAAACGGGAGATAAGGCCGCCGAGAAGGGGGCGGAGCCTATCTCCTCAGCACACTGGCGCCATTTTCCCTCACAGCTCCGTTGGAGGGAAGCTCCCTGGCTCTCCCCTGCAGTCACTACACTACAGAAAGGGTTAAAAAAGAGAGGGGGGCACTAATTAGGCGCAGTATAAACAATACAGCAGCTATAAGGGGAAAAACACTTATATAAGGTTATCCCTGTATATATATAGCGCTCTGGTGTGTGCTGGCAAACTCTCCCTCTGTCTCCCCAAAGGGCTAGTGGGGTCCTGTCCTCTATCAGAGCATTCCCTGTGTGTGTGCTGTGTGTCGGTACGTTTGTGTCGACATGTATGAGGAGAAAAATGATGTGGAGACGGAGCAGATTGCCTGTAATAGTGATGTCACCCCCTAGGGGGTCGACACCTGAGTGGATGAACTGTTGGAAGGAATTACGTGACAGTGTCAGCTCTGTATAAAAGACAGTGGTTGACATGAAACAGTCGGCTACTTAGCTTGTGCCTGTCCAGACGTCTCATAGGCCGTCAGGGGCTCTAAAGCGCCCGTTACCTCAGATGGCAGATATAGACGCCGACACGGATACTGACTCCAGTGTCGACGGTGAAGAGACAAATGTGACTTCCAGTAGGGCCACACGTCACATAATTGAGGCAATGAAAAATGTTTTACACGTTTCTGATAATACGAGTACCACCAAAAAAGGGTATTATGTTCGGTCAGGAAAAACTACCTGTAGTTTTCCTGAATCTGAGAAATTAAATGAGGTGTGTTTAGAAGCATGTAACGAGCGCTACTGTTTATAAAAATATATAAAATGTATATTTGTCATAGAAAATATATATATATAAATTATATGTAAAAAGGTATGTAAAAAAGAATAGTGGCACCTGTAAAGAAAGAATTTTCTGTTAATTTAGCGATATGTTTACAACTCCTTTTGGAGTAAGTGGTTTGAGCTCAGTCCGTTCCGGTTCACAGTTTGAATTGTGAAAAAACTAGCTGTCCCTACCTCCTAGTCAGTCCCGTGCACAAGTAGATGTTGTGGTCCTTCAACCTCAGCCCGCTGCGTCCAGCGGTAGAGGATCACGGCTTGTGATCGGGTCGCGGCTCGATGATGTCACGCTGCGGCTAGGCGTCGGGAAGTTCGGGCCGGGAAGATGATGGTCTGTAGCTCTATGCCTCCAACGCGTTTCATGCGTCCCAGCGCACTTAATCATGGATGGCATATCCATTTCCTGATCCTCTATTTATATTAAAAAAACTTTATTGTTCATTGTTAAAAAAAACGGAAGTACGTACAGGAAGTTGGATAAAACAGGCGGCAAGCATGTGCTCCTGTTTATATATATAAAATATATTTATTTTTTCTTTTTTTGGTGCCACTTGTATATAATGTAAAGAAGTTGTGTTTAAAATGACAAATAACTTGTATATATTATAAAAAAGCGTTTAATTCGATGTCAATATTAAGTCCCTGAGGTATTAATGTTTTCATTTCAAATATCCATCTTGTTTCATTTTTCAATAAATCTGTCACGATATTTCCCCCTCTCCAATTGTTTGGAACTTTTTTTATTCCCAAGAATTTTAAACCACGTGGATCTTTATTGTGAAAATCAAGGAAATGTTTTGACACACTATGTGTAACAAGTCCTCTTTTTATGTTGTAAATATGTTCGGCCAATCTTATTTTGATTTTTCTTTTTGTTTGGCCGATATATTGTAGCCCACAAGGGCATTCAATGAGGTAAATCACTTGTTCTGTTTCGCAGCTTAAATGGTCTCTAATCTCATATGTTTTTCCTGTTTGGTTTGATTTAAATTGCTCCTCTGGTTTAGTTGTGGATTTATTGAGATTTTTACAAGCTTTGCATTTGAGACAGAAATGGTAGCCTTTTGTTTCTTTTTTCATTGGCGAGTTTCTCTGATGACTTTTCACAAGGTTCTGTTTAATATTTCTTGCCTTTTTATATATGATTTTTGGTTTATCTGTTAGGCAGTCTTTCAATTCATTGTCCAATTTTAGAACATGCCAATGTTTATTCAGCATAGTTTCTATCATGTGGTGATTGCTGTTATATTGGGTAATGAATGTAAGTTTTTCTGTGTGTTCATCAGGCTTTTTGTCTTTATATTTTATAAGATCTTTTCTATCCATGCTGTCAATTCTAATTTTCTGTTTGTTCAGTTCCTCCACTTTATATCCTTTTTGAATGAAGTTCTGCATCATATTTTTACTTTGTTCTTCATAAGTTTCATGTTGGCTGCAGTTTCTTTTAATTCTTTGTAATTGACTTGATGGTATGCTTGATTTCCAGTTTTTATGATGGTTACTTGAATTCGGTAGGATGTTATTACCACTGACTTCCTTTATATGTGTTTTGGTGTTGATTTGATTATTCTTAATGAAAATTTCCAGGTCCAAAAAGGTTACTTCATCTTTGCTTGTATTTATTGTAAAAACAAGGTTGATGTTGTTATTATTTATGTGCAGTTTGAATTTCTCCAGATCTATGTTGGTTCCTCCCCAAATGAAGAAGATATCATCGATAAATCTATACCAACAAATTAGGCTCTCTTTGAAAGGATTATTTGTCCAAATATTTTGGTCCTCCCACCTTGCTACGAACAAATTCGCGTAGCTGGGCGCGAATGATGTGCCCATCGCTGTTCCGCACTTTTGGCGATAGAATTGACCGTTGTTCCAAAAATAGTTATTGTTCAAAATGAAATCAATGTTTGCCATGATGAAGTTCACCTGTCGGGTAGGAAGATTGGATTTATTCAAATAGAATTCAGTGTGTTCACAACCTATTTCGTGATTAATGCATGTATATAATGATTTGACATCGCAAGTCCCCAAAGTGTAATGATCTTTCCATTGTGTTTCTGAAAGAATCTGTATAATGTGGATGGTATCTTTGAGGTAGCTTCTTTGTGATTTTACGATGTCTTGAAGAAAGAAGTCGGTATATCTGGATAGATTTGAAGTAATAGATTGAATTCCTGACACTATGGGACGTCCAGGCGGATTTATGGGGTCTTTATGCATTTTTGGTAAGCAATAAAAGGTTGGAATTTTAGGATTTTTTTCCATTATGTAATTGAATTCTTTCATGGTAATAATTCCCAATTCTAAACCTTCTTGGATTTGTTCTCGAAGTTTATTTTCATAGACACTGGTGGGGTCTTGATCCAGTATTTCATATGTTTCTTGGTCTTCCAGGAGCCGTGTCACCTCTCTTTCATATTGTTCCTTGTTCAAGATGACGATACCTCCACCTTTGTCAGCTGGTTTTATTGTGATGCTTTTGTCTTGTTTCAATTCTTTTAGTCCTAATCTTTCCTCCTTAGTAATATTTAATTTCATTTTCGGCTTCTCTGGTATTTTTTCTATTTCTTCTTCCAACAGCTTTTGAAATGTCTCTAGGTGTGGCCCTTTACAATATGTGGGATTGAAAGTCGACGGTGGGCCAAATTTAGTGTGTTTAAATTCATCTTCTTGTATGGATGGTTGTGAATTATTATTTTTTGTGAAGAATTTTTTGATGTTGCACTTTCTTACGAATTTGTGCACATCAATATATAAGTCAAATTTATTGATTTTTGACTGTGGGGCAAAATTAAGTCCCTTCTGTAAGATCGAAGTTTGTGCTTTTGATAATGTTTTATTGCTCAAATTAAATATTGTTGGTTTAGTTTCAGATGTGATGTTTGTTCTCTTTGTTGTTCTTATTCCTCCTCTTCGTCCTCTCTTTCTTTTTCTCTGGCGAAGTTCTCCCTGTATTTTTTGTTCGGGATTCTTTTGTAATCCGGAGGTTTCTGTGAACCCTGGTTGAAGTCTAAAAAATAGTCTTCATCTGTTTCTTCATCTGAATCCTCACAATAATTTCTTTTAGTCGATTGTTTTCTTCCATGTGGTTTTTCCTGTTCTTTTTTTTGAATTGTCTGTATAAGTCTGTCTCAAATGCAAAGCTTGTAAAAATCTCAATAAATCCACAACTAAACCAGAGGAGCAATTTAAATCAAACCAAACAGGAAAAACATATGAGATTAGAGACCATTTAAGCTGCGAAACAGAACAAGTGATTTACCTCATTGAATGCCCTTGTGGGCTACAATATATCGGCCAAACAAAAAGAAAAATCAAAATAAGATTGGCCGAACATATTTACAACATAAAAAGAGGACTTGTTACACATAGTGTGTCAAAACATTTCCTTGATTTTCACAATAAAGATCCACGTGGTTTAAAATTCTTGGGAATAAAAAAAGTTCCAAACAATTGGAGAGGGGGAAATATCGTGACAGATTTATTGAAAAATGAAACAAGATGGATATTTGAAATGAAAAAATTAATACCTCAGGGACTTAATATTGACATCGAATTAAACGCTTTTTTATAATATATACAAGTTATTTGTCATTTTAAACACAACTTCTTTACATTATATACAAGTGGCACCAAAAAAAGAAAAAAGAAATATATTTTATATATATAAACAGGAGCACATGCTTGCCGCCTGTTTTATCCAACTTCCTGTACGTACTTCCGGTTTTTTTAACAATGAACAATAAAGTTTTTTTAATATAAATAGAGGATCAGGAAATGGATATGCCATCCATGATTAAGTGCGCTGGGACGCATGAAACGCGTTGGAGGCATAGAGCTACAGACCATCATCTTCCCGGCCCGAACTTCCCGACGCCTAGCCGCAGCGTGACGTCATCGAGCCGCGACCCGATCACAAGCCGTGATCCTCTACCGCTGGACGCAGCGGGCTGAGGTTGAAGGACCACAACATCTACTTGTGCACGGGACTGACTAGGAGGTAGGGACAGCTAGTTTTTTCACAATTCAAACTGTGAACCGGAACGGACTGAGCTCAAACCACTTACTCCAAAAGGAGTTGTAAACATATCGCTAAATTAACAGAAAATTCTTTCTTTACAGGTGCCACTATTCTTTTTTACATACCTTTTTACATATAATTTATATATATATATTTTCTATGACAAATATACATTTTATATATTTTTATAAACAGTAGCGCTCGTTACATGCTTCTAATCGTATCAATTTTAAACTGAGCAGCTTTTTTTTCACATACAGCGCAGTTGTCATATATTTTTTAAATGAGGTGTGTGATGATGCGTGGGTTTCCCCCGATAACAATTGATAATTTCTAAAATGTTATTGGCATTATATCCTTTCCCGCCAGAGGTTAGGGTGCGTTGGGAAACACCCCCTAGGGTGGATAAAGCGCTCACACGCTTGTAAGAACAAGGGCTCTACCCTCTCCTGAGATGGTCGCCCTTAAGGATCCTGCTGATAGAAAGCAGGAGGGTATCCTAAAATGTATTTACACACATACTGGTGTTATACTGCGACCAGCAATCGCCTCAGCCTGGACGTGCAGTGCTGGGTTGGCGTGGTCGGATTCCCTGACTGAAAATATTGATACCCTAGATAGGGACAGTATATTATTGACTATAGAGCATTTAAAAAATGCATTTCTATATATGCGTGATGCACAGCGGAATATTTGCCGACTGGCATCAAGTCTAAGTGCGTTGTCCATTTCTGCCAGTAGAGGGTTATGGACACGACAGTGGTCAGGTGATGCGGATTCCAAACGGCATTTGGAAGTATTGCCTTATTAAGGGGAGGAGTTATTTGGGGTCGGTCTTTCAGACCTGGTGGCCACGGCAACAGCTGGGAAATCCACGTTTGTACCCCAAGTCGCCTCTCAACATAAGAAGACGCCGTATTATCAGGCGCAGTCCTTTCATGGGCAAGCGGGCAAAAGGTTCCTCATTTCTGCCCCGTGACAGAGGGAGAGGAAAAAGGCTGCAGAAATCAGCCAGTTCCCAGGAACAGAAGCCCTCTCCCGCCTCTGCCAAGCCCACAGTATGACGCTGGGGCTTTACAAGCAGAATCAGGCACGGTGGGGGCCCGTCTCAATGAATTTCAGCGCGCAGTGAGCTCACTCGCAATTAGACCCCTGGATCCTTCAGGTGATATCTCAGGGGTACAAATTGGAATTCGAGACGTCTCCCCCTCGCCGTTTCCTAAAGTCGGCTTTACCGATGTCTCCCTCTGACAGGGAGGCAGTTTTGGAAGCCATTCACAAGCTGTATTCCCAGCAGGTGATAATCAAGGTACCCCTCCTGCAACAGGGAACGGGGTATTATTCCACACTGTTGTGGTACCGAAGCCGGACGGCTCGGTGAGACCGATTCTAAATCTAAAATCTTGAACACTTACATACGGAGGTTCAAATTCAAGATTGAGTCACTCAGAGCAGTGATTGCGAACCTGGAAGAAGGGGACTACATGATGTCTCGGGACATCAAGGATGCTTACCTTCATGTCCAAATTTACCCTTCTCACCAAGGGTACCTCAGGTTTGTGGTACAGAACTGTCACTATCAGTTTCAGACGCTGCCGTATGGATGGTCCACGGCACCCCGGGTCTTTACCAAGGTAATGGCCGAAATGATGATACTCTTTCGAAGGAAGGGAATTTTAGTTATCCCTTACTTGGACGATTCTCTGATAAGGGTAAGATCCAGGGAACAGTTGGAGGTCGGTGTAGCAAGGTAGTGTTGCGGCAGCACGATTGGATTCTCAATATTCCAAAATCGCAGCTGATTCCGACGACTCGTCTTCTGTTCCTAGGGATGATCCTGGACACAGTCCAGAAAAAGGTGTTTCTCCCGGAGGAGAAAGTCAGGGAGTTATCCGAGCTAGTCGGGAACCTCCTATAACCGAGCCAAGTCTCAGTACATCAACGAAAGGGTTCTGGGAAAAATGGTGGCTTCCTACGAAGCAATCCCATTCGGCAGATTCCACGCAAGAACTTTCCAGTGGGACCTGCTGGACAAATGGTCCGGGTCGCATCTTCAGATGCATCAGCGGATAACCCTGTCACCAAGCACAAGGGTGTCTCTCCTGTGGTGGTTGCAGAGTGCTCATCTTCTAGAGGGCCGCAGATTCGACATTCAGGACTGGGTCCTGGTGACCACGGATGCCAGCCTGCGAGGCTGGGGAGCAGTCACACAGGGAAGGAATTTCCAGAGCTTATGGTCAAGCCTGGAGACATCACTTCACATAAATATCCTGAAGCTAAGGGCCATTTACAATGCTCTAAGCTCAGCAGGAGGGCAAGGCAGAAGCTGCAAGGATTCTTCGCTCGGCGGAAAATCATGGGATAGCACTGTCAGCAGTATTCATTCCGGGAGTGGACAACTGGGAAGCAGACTTCCTCAGCAGACACGACCCCCACCCGGGAGAGTGGGGACTTCACCCAGAAGTCTTCCACATGTTTATAAAACTCGACAAGTATTGCGCCAGGTCAAGGGACCCTCAGGCAATAGCTGTAGACGCTCTGGTAACACAGTGGGTGTACCAGTCAGTGTATGTGTTCCCTCCTCTGCCTCTCATACCCAAGGTACTGAGAATTATAAGATGGAGAGGAGTAAGCACTATATTCGTGGCTCCGGATTGGCCAAGAAGGACTTGGTAACCGGAACTTCAAGAGATGCTCACGGAGGATTCGTGGCCTCTACCTCTAAGAAGGGACCTGCTCCAGCAAGGACCCTGTCTGTTCCAAGACTTACCGCGGCTGCGTTTGACGGCATGGCGGTTGAACGCCGGATCCTGAAGGAGAAAGGCATTCCGGATGAAGTCATCCCTATCCTGATCAAAGCCAGGAAGGATGTAACCGCAAAACATTATCACCGCATTTGGCGAAAATATGTTGCGTGGTGCGAGGCCAGTAAGGCCCGACGGAGGAATTTCAACTGGGTCGATTCCTACATTTCCTGCAAACAGGAGTGTCTATGGGCCTGAAATTGGGGTCCATTAAGGTTCAAATTTCGGCCCTGTCAATTTTCTTCCAAAAAGAACTAGCTTCAGTCCCTGAAGTTCAGACGTTTGTAAAAGGGGTACTGTATATACAGCCTCCTTTTGTGCCTCCACTGGCACCTTGGGATCTTAATGTAGTTTTTGGGTTCCAAAAGTCACATTGGTTTGAACCACTTAAATCTGTGGAGTTAAAATATCTCACATGGAAGGTGGTCATGCTGTTGGCCCTGGCCTGGGCCAGGCGCGTGTCAGAATTGGCGGCTTTATCCTGTAAAAGCCCTTATCTGATTTTCCATTTGGACAGGGAGGAATTGAGGACTCGTCCTCAATTTCTCCCTAAGGTGGTTTCAGCGTTTCACTTAAACCAGCCTATTGTGGTACCTGCGGCTACTAGGGACTTGGAGGATTCCAAGTTGCTGGACGTAGTCAGGGCCCTGAAAATATATGTTTCCAGGACGGCTGGAGTCAGAAAATCTGACTCGCTGTTTATCCTGTATGCACCCAACAAGCTGGGTGCTCCTGCTTCTAAGCAGACGATTGCTCGTTGGATTTGTAGTACGATTCAGCTTGCACATTCTGTGGCAGGCCTGCCACAGCCAAAATCTGTAAAAGCCCATTCCACAAGGAAAGTGGGCTCATCTTGGGCGGCTGCCCGAGGGGTCTCGGCTTTACAACTTTGCCGAGCAGCTACTTGGTCAGGGGCAAACACGTTTGCTAAATTCTACAAATTTGATACCCTGGCTGAGGAGGACCTGGAGTTCTCTCATTCGGTGCTGCAGAGTCATCCGCACTCTCCCGCCCGTTTGGGAGCTTTGGTATAATCCCCATGGTCCTTTCGGAGTTCCCAGCATCCACTAGGACGTCAGAGAAAATAAGAATTTACTTACCGATAATTCTATTTCTCATAGTCCGTAGTGGATGCTGGGCGCCCATCCCAAGTGCGGATTGTCTGCAATACTTGTACATAGTTACAAAAATCGGGTTATTATTGTTGTGAGCCATCTTTTCAGAGGCTCCTCTGTTATCATGCTGTTAACTGGGTTCAGATCACAGGTTGTACGGTGTGATTGGTGTGGCTGGTATGAGTCTTACCCGGGATTCAAAATCCTTCCTTATTGTGTACGCTCGTCCGGGCACAGTATCCTAACTGAGGCTTGGAGGAGGGTCATGGGGGGAGGAGCCAGTGCACACCAGCTAGTCCTAAAGCTTTTACTTTTGTGCCCAGTCTCCTGCGGAGCCGCTATTCCCCATGGTCCTTTCGGAGTTTCCAGCATCCACTACGGACTATGAGAAATAGAATTATCGGTAAGTAAATTCTTATTTTTTCTCTCTCCCTCTCTTACTTGTTCCTCTCTCTCTCTCCCCCTGACACCCTTGTTGTCTCTCTCTCACTCCCCTCACTCTCTATCTCCTGCTCCCCTAAGGGACATTGTAGTGACAATGGTGTGGGGGAGAGGGCCCCTTTTAAGATTTTGCTATGGGGCCCTCAAAGTTCTACTTACGCACCTGCCCAGGGTTACTAAAACTACCACTCATTCCCTCAATGACTCAATGACACAAAGGGGTTCAGTCTGACAGGAAACTCATACACCGCAATTTGTGGGTGCAGCTGTATCAGAGTCTATAACTGCATCCAGTATATTATGAGTAAGGGGAGGCACTAATAATGGGAGACACAAATGAACAGGGGGCACTTATTAAGGGATGTACACATGAACAGGAAACAATGGAGCAGATGTATTATGCCTGAAGAAGTGATAAAGCAGTGATAAGTGCAAGGTGATAACGCACCAGCCAATCGTTTCGGATTTGAAAAATGATAGTAAGCAGCTGATTGGCTGGTGCGTTATCACCTTCCACTTATCACTGCTTTATCACTTCTCCAGGCTTAATACATCTGCCCCAATGAGTTAGGGGAGACACTGTGTAAGTGGAGGCACTGAGTAAGGAGGCGCACTAATCCTGAGACATAATCACAAAGTAACAGGAGATTAAGGGAGACACACATTACCAGGAGGCACTGACAGCAGTGTCCCCAGCTCTGGGGTGACAGAGCAGGGCAGTAGTTAGTGTGCGGAGGCCGGAGAGCAGAGAGATCAGAGGTAATGTTTCATGTTCCTGGGTTCACCCATCTAATTCCAGTGACTCGTTCCCCAATACTCCCTACGCATTACACTGTCACACAGAACGCGCTGAAGCCACTTTCCGCTCCTTATCACGGTGCACACATACATTATTAAAGGCTAGACCAGTTCATACAAGGGGCGGGATGTAGTAACATATGCTATCAACATCGCAATGCGGTGATGGAGGCCCCCCGCGATACCTGTGAGGTGGTCTGCGCGGGGTCTCCGTCACCTCCCTGGGCTCTCCCTCTCCTCAGCTGCCGGGAACAAGGCAGCAGGCTGTCCCTGGCGCCTCCTTCTCCCCCCTGCAGCCGGAAGGACCTCCGGCTGCGTTGCTAGGGGGAGGTGGCTGGGTCTTAGTACATTTGAAAACGCGGTAAAACCCCCGAAAACGGGGGTTTTACCACATTTTTCCCTTAGTACATCCCGCCCAGGGTGTTTAACAAAAAAGGCAACTGAAACTTGCAAGTGTATCTTACGTATCTTATGTGTGACCATAGACGCTGAGTGACAGCCGGTATGCCACAGTACGCCATCAAGGAAAAGGACGGAATGGCGAGCCTTCCTTGGCATCCATAAAAACTGGGTTCCAAGACAATTTCCAGAGACCTGCACCACCAAACAAAACTATCCTGTCTTGGGTGGAAATGTTCCGGCAAACAGGGTCCGTGGCTAATCCTAATAAAGGACGTTCCAGCAGACTCCGCAGCACCACGAGCAATGTGTGAGGACTGGAAAAAGTTTCAGTTCCTTTTTTTTTAAACACCCTGTACTTGCGGACTTTTGACTGCGAAAGCAACACCCATTGTAAAGTGGACATGTATTGGTCCATCTGAGAGGTATCCGGATGATAGATAGTGTCTAGTTCGACACCATATGATCAACATGCAAAAGGTCAACGGGTACAAAAGTTCTACAGATTCAAAAGGTCAAGATGACAATGATCGACACTCACAGCCAACAAAAGTTTTGGGTTTTTTTTTTACATGTTTTCCCAACATTTAGTTGAATTACTATCCACGTGGGCCACGAGTGGGAATAGTAACCTGTGGCGAATGCCTTTGTAGCGGAGTGATCCACCTTGCCGCAGTGTGGTGAGCAAAAGCGAGCCAGCAAGGGTCTACGTTTCCACGGATGTTGGTCACAAATGACCAAACATACAAGATTTGACCTATACGCTGGCTGTGTTCTACTCACATGTGGTTCCATATAAGTGGCCATCAGAAATGATATTGCTAGGCTTACCATACTGTCCCTTTAAATTGGGACACTCAAATTACACAGGTTCAGTGGCTGGCTGACTTGAAGCCTGCAGCTGGTTTTTATCAGCCCCAGAACCTGTATAATTAATGAACGTCCCATTTTAAAGGGATAGTATGGTCAGCCTATTTATTGATGTATCCACAGGGATCATTGGGGTAAATGTAAGAACAGTCGCTATTGGGGGAAGCGGTATCAGCGCACGTTATGAGAGCTATTCCGCTTCCCCCCATGTATGATAGCCGCTGTGATTGTCCAGTGATAGGGGCGCATATATCGGCGCTGCAATCTAAAATATAGCAAGCCAGTATGCACGGGCAATGTATAAACAGTCAACATCGCTAACCGTTCCGACAGCTGCAGGTGGCGATGCCCATTCACCACAGCAGAGACAGCGCTGACTCTGGCTGTGGCGGGTGCCAGTTCCAGACTACGCTGGGAATCTCGCAGCGAGATCCCGCACATGCGCAGAGGAGCCTTCCGAGCAGGGAGACACATCGCGTCAGCACTGGGCTCAGGAGACATCGCTGGAGGGGGGAGCTTTCTCTTCCCCGCTTCAGCAGACAAGATGTTTATACATCTTGTCGATGTCTCTTCCTGCTTCGCCTCAGTAATAGATGAAGCAGGAAGTGTTATAGCAACACTTCCTGCTTCGCCTCAGTAACGGGGCGAAGCAGGAAGTGTTATAGCAACACGATGCATGCCGCTACTGGCCCTCATTCCGAGCTGAACGCTAGTTGCTTTCGTTCGCAGCGGAGCGTTTTAGGTAAAAAAGCGGCACTTCTGCGCATGCGTATGGGGTGCAGTGCGCACGTACTTTCACAAAAGCCAATGCAGTTTCACACAGGGTCTAGCGACGCTTTTCAGTCGCACTGCTGGCCGCAGAGTGATTGACAGGAAGTGGGTGTTTCTGGGTGGTAACTGACTGTTTTGAGGGAGTGTGTGTAAAAACGCTGGCGTCTTGGATAAAACCGCAGGAGTGACTGGGGAAACGTAGGTGTGGCTGGCCGAACGCAGGGCGTGTTTGTCAAAACAGGAACTAAACAGTCTGAAGTGATCGCTAGCCAGGAGTAGGTCTGGAGCTACTCAGAAACTACACAATCTTTTTTTGTAGCAGCGCTGCAATCCTATCGGTCGCACTTCTGCTAAGCTAAGATACACTCCCTGAGGGCGGCGGCTTAGCGTTTGTACGGCTGCTAAAAACAGCTAGCGAGCGAACAACTCGGAATGAGGGCCATAATACATTTATCCATTGTGCCTTATAACTAGATTTACCAGACTATCCCTTTAAACCAGGACACTAATGAATTATACAGGTTCTCTAGATGCTTAAAAATGCAGGTTTGAAGTCAGCCAGCCACAGAACCTGTGTAATTCATTTGTGTCCCGCTTTGAAAGGATATTATAGTAAGTCTACTTATATAACCAATGCAGGAAACGGCACTGATGATCCCATTTGAATGTATATATCTCTGAGTTATTTTTCCCCCAACGTACATAAGAACTACATAATGGTGGTAAGGTACAATCAAGGAAGATTGCAAGTATGAACCATTTGTAAAAAAAACCCCACAAACAACAGTGACTTCCCAGAGGCACGAGGCATGAGGTGATGTGGATGGTTCCCAGTCAACTGAGGGTGCATTCTCATTAAAATTGGTTCTGATACGCATGCGCTGCAGTGCTGGATCCATGACAGCATATAATAAACGCTCCTCAAAGCGCAGGCTATAATACATTATATTTAGTCATTACATAACCTTCACTTTTGTGAGGTAAACACATAAATGTAAGTACATATAAATGACACGTGACATGGCTTCACCCATGCTGTACACACGACATACAGTTTCTGCTAGGTGGGTACCGTGCTTCTTATAATCGGCTCTTAAGTCACACTAATGGGCCCTACACATATAAAGATCAGCCGCCGACTTGCCCGACAGCGGATACGGCCAACGAGCGACCCGGCGGCGGGGGGGCAGAGACGGGGGGAGTGAAGTTTCTTCACTCCCCCCGTCACCCGGCTACACTGACGTGCAGGCAAATATGGACGAGATCGTCCATATTGGCCTGCATGTACAGCCGACGGGAGACCAGCGATGAACGAGCACGGGGCCGAGTATCGTTGATCGCTGGTGACTCCACACTCAAAGATATGAACGGGATCTCGTTCATTAATGAACGAGATCGTTTATATCTTTGAGGAATATCGGCCAGTGTGTAGGGCCTATATCAGTCCTGGCATTAAGGATATCTATGCTTGAGCACAGATGCTTCAATCAAAATGTCTGAGGTACTAATTAGGTCACCTGTGATCAAGCATGGATTTCCTTAAAACCTGGACTGTTAGGGTGCCTTGAGGACCAAGTTTGGGAACCTCTGTCACATGTAATTCTGGTGTTTGGATTTACATGACTCATTCTGATTCTCCATTTCTCCTGGTTTTCCCGCATACTAGGCTATTGTACCAACCTGGGCTGAAATGCTTAACTGATTAAAAGGCAATTAATGATTATGACTTATCACTTAACTTGTTCAGCCTGAATAAGTCAGAGGCTGTAACCAGTGTCACATATAGCTCTTCTCAAATATTTCCCATTAACCCATCCTTCCCCCAACTGGGAGCATCAGAGGGACAAATGGGAAAATTGGAGATGAAAGATTGACCAATCAGAACCATCAACCCAGTGTCGCCCCATTCGGGCTACAATGGATCTCTATAGAAGAGGTCGGCATTTAATGAAATAGAGAATTTTGCATGCAGGAAAGTATTATCACATTCAGTGCATATAACACGAGGAGTACTGTAGTATTTCACGGTCCTCCAAGATGTTATCACATGACCCGGCCCATCACCTATTCTCTCATTTATTATTACCCACCCAGAATAAATGTCCTACAAGGAACATTCCCGATTTATAGGAGAAATGACTGTTCCTACGTGTGAAGCCTGGGCAATGTTATCTGGATTTTACCCATACTTGCCTACCCTCCCTCATTCTGCAGGAGACTCCCTGAAATAGCTGCAATCTCCCTGACTCCTGGAATAGTCCAGAAATCTCCCTGATTGCACCTTAACCCCATTATGCAGCTATTACATTCTGGGGGGGGGCAAGGCCGGATTAAGGGTCATATAGGCCTGGAGCTGAAAATTTTCAAGGGCCTATACTGAGAAGGAGATGAGCTGTGACCAGTGCTGTGTGATTGTGGCCAGAGCCATGTGGGCATGTATACCCTACACACTAATGTCTCCCTAAATGCGTAAACATAGAAAAATTTGATAATTTTGTGAGAAAAACTACAAAAACAATTTTAAAAAATGATCATTTATGATTGTTTGGCCAGCTGTGCAGCTGGTCATTATACTGCTGCCAGGATGATGGGCCTATTTTTATGTGGAGGCCTGGAGCTGTAGCTCCATCCGCCCCATTGTTAATCTGGCCCTGGGTGGGGTTGGGGGGGGGGGGGATTAATCACAGATACATACATTCAAATGGGAACATCAGTGCCATTTCCCTGCATTGGTTATAAGGCACAATGATCCCTATGGCCACATGCATTTTATATAAGGTTTCTCGTGGCCACTTACAGTATATGGAACCTCTTGTAAAACACAATACACAAACAAATTCTGCAAAATATTAGTGTATTTTCTTCAACAAGTAGATCTTAGTAACTTTGGGGCTCATTTACATTTGGATGTCAGTCATTTTTAGGACACGCCTCTCAGATGTAGCAGTACACGCCCGCGCTGATAGGTGTTACTTTCACATCTCCCTGACATGCTTTTTCAAAAGTAGACAAGTATGATTTTACCTACGAGGTTAGATTACGGATGGTGACGTAAACGTGAATAAATAGTATTTGGTTTATTTCGTAATGGCATAAAAAAAAGAATATTACTGTCCTGGATACACGCATTACACAATAAAACGTTTTCTCTAGTGCTGACTATAATTGATGAAAACTTCATAAAAAATAAATAATAATAAAAAGAAAACCATATTACATCATAAAGGACATAATAATTGCTCTACCTAAAAATAAAGTATTACAGGAAAAAACCTCACTTAAATTGTGACGCGTTTCACAACATTATCTTGCCACTTCTTCAGGCAGTTAAACAGTTCAGCCTGGTCACTCTGTTTTGGTCATTCCTGCTTTATAATTTAGATCATTGTGGGGCAGATGTACTAAGCAGCGGAGAGAGATAAAGTACCAATCAGCTTCTAAGTGTAATATTTCAAACACAGCCTGCAACATGGCAGTTGGGAGCTGATTTGCTGGTACTTTAGCTCTCTCCACTGCGCTGACATTACTGTTCTGTTGTTCTGTCATTTTGATGGGCTGGTAACTAGTATAAAATGACCTCTCATAGCTCATAATTAGTTTTTGTTATTATTACATTCTATTATTCTAGTAATGGCCAAATTAGGTCTTAAAACCCCAATAATTAACATGATACAATTGGATGGTGGGAGGCGTCCATTCATTGTGTGCCTAGGGGCTACTGACTCCTAAATCCGCCCGAGGGCCACCTTGAGAAAATTCAGGCCCAAGTTCTCTGAAGGTGCTGGACAAAGCGTATTGGGACAGGGTCACATGATACTGTGAATATTGGGCACCATATATAGATACGGTGGCAGCATGCCACTGAAGGGGACACTGTCCGACCATTGTTGTACAATTACATGATCAGAGGGAACCTCATACTTAGGAACACAGCACCAGTATATGCCTTGTGCCATGGGCGAGATAAGATTTACTAGGGAATATTGGTTTGGGAAGAGGAGGGGGGGGGTCGCGCTGATGCCAGTGGTACATTGTATGCCTGAGGTGCGACCCGTGCTGATCTGCCTGCAAATATATAATGTTAGCCGCTGTGTTTCTCTCCGTTTATTACGTAGGGCACAATACATGAATGATGCTTGCATGTGTACAAGTTAATATCTCTAATGGTAAGTTGTGATGTCATTGCTTACAACCGGCTTAGTACATCGGAGAGGAAGACACGCCGGGTGTAAGCGCTCTCCCCATCTGTACGCTAGGCCTGGTCCTCATCATTAGTGCACACCAGCCAATTCCTGATGAAACCAGGTGCATTTATGCCTCTGACCACCTATGAATAGAGAGCAGTGCCCAGTTATGCCCTCTCTGCCCAGTTACGCCTCTGCGGTGGCAAGTGTAGGCGCGGCTGAAATGTGCACAATTGTATCTGCTGACACCCGAATCCGGAGCATTAGTGGAGTGTAACCACACAAAATAGGGTCTGCACAGAGACGTATGTACAGCTCAGCATCACGCCCTATATGTCAGCGCACAGGGTGAAGGACGGGGGGGGGGTTCTGTTTAGACATCTGGAACTGCTGCTGAACCTGACGCCCTGTCGTGTATAGATGTAACTGCTATTACACAGGAGAGAGGACGCAGAACCTGCAGACAGCGGCAGAACGAGGCCTCAGGAAAGAGCGGGAAGAGAAAAGAATGTCAGGAGCACAGTGAGGTAAATGTGTCTATAAAGCTGCAATAAAACACCACAACCTTACAAGTAATTTATTAATCCACAGTAACCTAAGGAGACACGTATACAGGTCCTGCCCTGCCCCTGTCTCCAGCCAAACACCGCACAACACAGGATGGGAATGTGCATGTCATAAACCCCCATCCACCTCTAATTAATTACGTTTCTCACGTATGGCTCCATACATGTCCCAACATCTCTGTGTCTCCATTATATTGGAGATTTGCACCTGTGACAGTTATTTGCTGAGTAAAAGTGCAACTGGTTAGTGCAAAAGTTTCGGATGAGCCCAAAAACCTCCTGAGCGCCAGTAACTGCCGTTCACAGATGCACCCCCTAAAAATCCCGTCCTGCAGCAGGAAACCTCTGAGTGCAGGAGTATGTGAGGGCATAACTGCCTCCCATTCTGCAAAGGGCACCCCAATGCGCAGAGCTTCCCCTACTGGGAGAGGCTGAATCCTGCAGCGCCCATTTCTCTCCACCTTATGTATAGTATAAACCACTGATAAAGAACAAATCTGGATGCAGTAAAGGAGATCCGCTTGTAGTCTTGCAGCTTCTATATGACCCTTTTCAGCCATGCTTGTTAGTAATGTGAGTTCTGGAACAAGTAAGAGGTTTGTTCTGTAACCCTCCAAGACATACCTCTCCCACCCCCCCAGGCAGGCAATCGCTGAGGCCTCGTTGCTGAGGAGTTTCTCATGCGTCTGGGTGAGGTGCACAGAACAGTGTCATAACTTCTTATTACCCAGCGCTTATTACACAGGAGAGTAATAAAGATATATAACCCTCAGTAAATACTGCACATACCCCACACAAGAACTCAGGCCGGGGGACCCGCGCATGGCTCCTCCCAATCTTATAGGAGGCGCAAAGTATTGTCTCATCTAACTTCCAGTACTGACATCTCTCCCAGCTACAGGAGAAGTGTCCTCATACATCGCAGCTTCAGGCCCTGTACTGTCTGCTCTTATACTGTATATGTCACATATACACAGTATGTATGTGGTGCTGGGGGAGGGGTGTGGTAAATTAGACAGTCATTAGGTTAACCCTATATAGTCGAAATGCATTAGGTCGAAAGGGTTGAAAGGTCAAAAGGTTGACATGGAAATTATCGATACAGAAAATGTTGACACTTTTATTTGTGTGATTTTCTTGTGTCATTTGTTTGTGTATGTGTGGCATTTTCCTGATATGTGACCACAATTATAGCAAACGTAGACCCTCGCCAGGCTTCCAGCGGGGTGCCTCGCACAGGTTACTATTCACAACGGTGGACCACATCGACGGTAAAAAAAACTTGGATTATATGTGCGTTGACCGTTTCAACCTGTCAACCTTTAGCACTACCTTTTACCTGTCGACCTTTTGACCATGATGACTTAATGCATGTCGGCCACATGACAGTGTGATGATGACCCTGGGGAAGGAGGTGGCTCAGTGACTGATATCTCTGCCAGATGCAGCCGGTATCGGATGATCAATCTCCCAGCACACGATGCCGCTAACTGGTGTTATATATTATATGCAGGTAATGTAGATATACCAGGCGTACACAGGCGTCTATCACACTGCACTCAGGGGTACGGACATCACAAACAAACCATAGGAGATATTTATAGACGAGCAGGGCCCTCTCCCCTCATGTGCTTTTCCCGCTCTTCTATTCCATACTACCCACAACCGCACCTACTGTAACCCTTGGCTTCTGCTTCCATGTGGATTTCAGTGTCCTGTCCCTGATGTGTATATCCCATGTACGTGTCCTACACTGGCCTGTACTGTAAAGGGCCCCATACACTAGAACGATAATGCCCGATTTCATCCAATTTCGGGCATTTGGCCCGATATATCAGGTGAAATCGGGCATTTTGGAGGTGTTTCCGATCTGATCCGATCCGATGCGCGTTCCTGTGAGGGTTGGATTGGCTCCCCTAGATCATTAGTGCTGCACTCGTGATATGTCGGTTCCCGCAGGCATGGCTGGGATCACATACGATATATTGCATGCAAAATGTACCAAATCGTATGGAATCGTATGGAACCACTCCCTGGAAGCTCCCAGGAGAGTAGAAGGGAATCGCCTCCGACTTCAGCCTCAGACATATCGTTCTAGTGTATGGGGCACTTAAGTCGCTGTTATCTTGTTTTGCTCATCTGTATGTGTGCTCTGTTAGGCGCTGCGGAACCCTTGTGGCGCCATATGAAGGATAAAAATGATAATCAAGCAGATAAATAGCCATAAAGCCGTCTCTATACAGCAACTTCCCATACAGGTGTATATAGTAATGTTTTTATGTTTATACCAGTGCTCGAAGTGGGTCAGTATACAACGGTATGGCATATCAGCACTTCTTCCAGCACTGACCCCCCGCATCCAGCTGACTGCCGCGCTACTATCTCAAATCTGCCACAGACCGGCTGCTCCTAATTGGCTGCCGGTTCGTGGCATATTTGAAATAGTAGCGCCGCGGTCATAGGAGCCAGCGCCGCACCAAAACACCGCCGACCACAGCCTCCTCTTCTGCTGCACCGCCGCTGCCCTCCGCCTCCTCCTTTGCTGCACCCCTTCTGCCCTCAGCCTCCTCTGCCGCCCTCAGTCCTTCTCTGCACCTCCGCACCATCTCCGAGGCCCACAGCCCCCTCCGCCTCGCACCAATCACAGCCTCCTCATGCACCGCAGACCGCAGCCTCCTCATGCACCGCAGACCGCAGCCTCCTCATGCACCGCAGCCTCCTCATGCACCGCAGACCGCAGCCTCCTCATGCACCGCAGACCGCAGCCTCCTCATGCACCGCAGCTGCTAAATAGGTAATCTTACCCTGCTGCCTTTCTCTCTCCCTAGTCCTTACGGTATGCCCTCGCTGTCCCTCTCTCTGTCACTCTCCCTGTCCCTATGTCCCTGCTGTCCCTCTCTCTGTCACTCTCGCTGTCCCTATGCCCCTGCTGTCCCTCTCTCTGTCACTCTCCCTGTCCCTATGTCCCTGCTGTCACTTTCCCTGTCTCTCTCCCTGTCCCTATGTCCCTGCTGTCCCTCTCTCTGTCACTCTCCCTGTCCCTATGTCCCTGCTGTCACTTTCCCTGTCTCTCTCCCTGCCCCTATGTCCCTGCTGTCACTTTCCCTGTCCCTATGTCCCTGCTGTCACTCTCCCTGTCCCTATGTCCCTGCTGTCACTTTCCCTGTCCCTATGTCCCTGCTGTCACTTTCCCTGTCACTCTCCCTGTCCCTATGTCCCTGCTGTCACTTTCCCTGTCCCTATGTCCCTGCTGTCACTCTCCCTGTCCCTATGTCCCTGCTGTCACTTTCCCTGTCCCTATGTCCCTGCTGTCACTTTCCCTGTCACTCTTCCTGTCCCTATGTCCCTGCTGTCACTTTCCCTGTCGGGTGGTACTTGATATACCGGCTGTCAGGATCCTGGCGCTCAGCATACCGGCGCCAGAATCCCGACCGCAGGTATACCGACAGCTAATCTCCCTCTTGGGGTGTCCACGACACCCCTGGAGGGAGAATAAATAGTGTGGCACGCGTAGTGCGCCGCCATGCCCGCAAGGGGCTCTTTTGCGCTTGCACAGCTGCCGCCATTCTGGCGGATAGGATGCGGTGTCGGTATGCTGGGCGCCGGGATCCCAAGCGCCTCCAATTCATACTACATCCTCCCTGTCCCTCTGTCACTCTCCCCGTCCCTATGTCACTTCTGTCACTCTCCCCGTCCCTATGTCCCTTCTGTCACTTTCCCTGTCACTATGTCCCTGCTGTCACTCTCCCTGTCCCTATGTCCTTGCTGTCACTCTCCATGTCCCTGCTGTCACTCCCCCTGTCCCTATGCCCCTGCTGTCACTCTCCCCGTCCCTATGTCCCTTCTGTCACTCTCCCTGTCCCTATGTCCCTTCTGTCACTTTCCCTGTCCCTATGTCCCTGCTGTCACTCTCCCTGTCCCTATGTCCTAGCTGTCACTCTCCATGTCACTGCTGTCACTCCCCCTGTCCCTATGTCCCTGCTGTCACTCTCCCCGTCCCTTCTGTCACTCTCCCTGTCCCTATGTCCCTGCTGTCACTCTCCCTGTCCCTATATCCTTGCTGTCACTCTCCATGTCCCTACTGTCACTCCCCCAGTCCCTATGTCCCTGCTGTCACTCTCCCCGTCCCTATGTCCCTTCTGTCACTCTCCCTGTCCCTATGTCCCTTCTGTCACTTTCCCTGTCCCTATGTCCCTGCTGTCACTCTCCCTGTCCCTATGTCCTTGCTGTCACTCTCCATGTCCCTGCTGTCACTCCCCCTGTCCCTATGTCCCTGCTGTCACTCTCCCCATCCCTATGTCCCTTCTGTCACTCTCCCTGTCCCTATGTCCCTTCTGTCACTTTCCCTGTCCCTAAGTCCCTGCTGTCACTCTACCTGTCCCTATGTCCTTGCTGTCACTCTCCATGTCCCTATGTCCTAGCTGTCACTCTCCATGTCCCTGCTGTCACTCCCCCTGTCCCTATGTCCCTGCTGTCACTCTCCCCGTCCCTTCTGTCACTCTCCCTGTCCCTATGTCCCTGCTGTCACTCTCCCTGTCCCTATATCCTTGCTGTCACTCTCCATGTCCCTACTGTCACTCCCCCAGTCCCTATGTCCCTGCTGTCACTCTCCCCGTCCCTATGTCCCTTCTGTCACTCTCCCTGTCCCTATGTCCCTTCTGTCACTTTCCCTGTCCCTATGTCCCTGCTGTCACTCCCCCTGTCCCTATGCCCCTGCTGTCACTCTCCCCGTCCCTATGTCCCTTCTGTCACTCTCCCTGTCCCTATGTCCCTTCTGTCACTTTCCCTGTCCCTATGTCCCTGCTGTCACTCTCCCTGTCCCTATGTCCTAGCTGTCACTCTCCATGTCCCTGCTGTCACTCCCCCTGTCCCTATGTCCCTGCTGTCACTCTCCCCATCCCTTCTGTCACTCTCCCTGTCCCTATGTCCCTGCTGTCACTCTCCCTGTCCCTATATCCTTGCTGTCACTCTCCATGTCCCTACTGTCACTCCCCCAGTCCCTATGTCCCTGCTGTCACTCTCCCCGTCCCTATGTCCCTTCTGTCACTCTCCCTGTCCCTATGTCCCTTCTGTCACTTTCCCTGTCCCTATGTCCCTGCTGTCACTCTCCCTATCCCTATGTCCTTGATGTCACTCTCCATGTCCCTGCTGTCACTCCCCCTGTCCCTATGTCCCTGCTGTCACTCTCCCCGTCCCTATGTCCCTTCTGTCACTCTCCCTGTCCCTATGTCCCTTCTGTCACTTTCCCTGTCCCTAAGTCCCTGCTGTCACTCTACCTGTCCCTATGTCCTTGCTGTCACTCTCCATGTCCCTGCTGTCACTCTCCCCTGTCCCTATGTCCCTTCTGTCACTTTCCCTGTCCCTATGTCCCTGCTGTCACTCTCCCTGTCCCTATGTCCTAGCTGTCACTCTCCATGTCCCTGCTGTCACTCCCCCTGTCCCTATGTCCCTGCTGTCACTCTCCCCGTCCCTTCTGTCACTCTCCCTGTCCCTATGTCCCTGCTGTCACTCTCCCTGTCCCTATATCCTTGCTGTCACTCTCCATGTCCCTACTGTCACTCCCCCAGTCCCTATGTCCCTGCTGTCACTCTCCCCGTCCCTATGTCACTTCTGTCACTCTCCCCGTCCCTATGTCCCTTCTGTCACTTTCCCTGTCCCTATGTCCCTGCTGTCACTCTCCCTGTCCCTATGTCCTTGCTGTCACTCTCCATGTCCCTGCTGTCACTCCCCCTGTCCCTATGTCCCTGCTGTCACTCTCCCCGTCCCTATGTCCCTTCTGTCACTCTCCCTGTCCCTATGTCCCTTCTGTCACTTTCCCTGTCCCTAAGTCCCTGCTGTCACTCTACCTGTCCCTATGTCCTTGCTGTCACTCTCCATGTCCCTATGTCCTAGCTGTCACTCTCCATGTCCCTGCTGTCACTCCCCCTGTCCCTATGTCCCTGCTGTCACTCTCCCCGTCCCTTCTGTCACTCTCCCTGTCCCTATGTCCCTGCTGTCACTCTCCCTGTCCCTATATCCTTGCTGTCACTCTCCATGTCCCTACTGTCACTCCCCCAGTCCCTATGTCCCTGCTGTCACTCTCCCCGTCCCTATGTCCCTTCTGTCACTCTCCCTGTCCCTATGTCCCTTCTGTCACTTTCCCTGTCCCTATGTCCCTGCTGTCACTCCCCCTGTCCCTATGCCCCTGCTGTCACTCTCCCCGTCCCTATGTCCCTTCTGTCACTCTCCCTGTCCCTATTTCCCTTCTGTCACTTTCCCTGTCCCTATGTCCCTGCTGTCACTCTCCCTGTCCCTATGTCCTAGCTGTCACTCTTCATGTCCCTGCTGTCACTCCCCCTGTCCCTATGTCCCTGCTGTCACTCTCCCCGTCCCTTCTGTCACTCTCCCTGTCCCTATGTCCCTGCTGTCACTCTCCCTGTCCCTATATCCTTGCTGTCACTCTCCATGTCCCTACTGTCACTCCCCCAGTCCCTATGTCCCTGCTGTCACTCTCCCCGTCCCTATGTCCCTTCTGTCACTCTCCCTGTCCCTATGTCCCTGCTGTCACTCTCCCTGTCCCTATATCCTTGCTGTCACTCTCCATGTCCCTGCTGTCACTCCCCCAGTCCCTATGTCCCTGCTGTCACTCTCCCCGTCCCTATGTCCCTTCTGTCACTCTCCCTGTCCCTATGTCCCTTCTGTCACTTTCCCTGTCCCTATGTCCCTGCTGTCACTCTCCCTGTCCCTATGTCCTTGCTGTCACTCTCTATGTCCCTGCTGTCACTCCCCCTGTCCCTATGTCCCTGCTGTCACTCTCCCCGTCCCTATGTCCCTTCTGTCACTCTCCCTGTCCCTATGTCCCTTCTGTCACTTTCCCTGTCCCTAAGTCCCTGCTGTCACTCTACCTGTCCCTATGTCCTTGCTGTCACTCTCCATGTCCCTGCTGTCACTCCCCCTGTCCCTATGTCCCTGCTGTCACTCTCCCCGTCCCTTTGTTTCTTCTGTTACTTTACCTGTCCCTATGTCCCTGCTGTCACTCTCCCTGAATTTCGGCTCATTCCATGTAACATAATGTGAGTTTCGCTCATTCTGTGTGCTATAATGTGAATGGGGCACCAGTACTAGATAGTATAAGGGGTCTTACTATTGTGGTGCATAATGTGTATAAGGGGTATATGGGGCCCTGATCGTAGCTGTGATAGATTTAGCACATCTATGATCAGTCACACAGACATGTGGGGGGACGCCCAGCACAGAGCTAGTCCGCCCCACATATCAGGCCCGACCCGGCTGCACAAGTACAAAAGTATCACACAGCGGCGATGCTTTTGTACCGGAAAAGTAGCTCCTTACCAGCGCAGCTCCTGTGCGCTGGCAGGGAGCTACTCGTCACTGCCCGGGTCGCGGCGGCTGCGTGTGATGTCACGCAGCCACCGCAGCCCGCCCCCCGCACAGTCCGGGCACACCTGCGTTGCCCAGACTGCACCCCTAAAACCCTCCCGCCCAGCCACCGCCTCTGCCTGTCAATCAGGCAGAGGCGACCGCAGGGCTGAGATGGCCGTCGGCTGTCTGGCATGTGCCAGCGCATGCGCATTTCAGACCTGATCGGCTGCTGTGCGAAAATGCACAGCAGCGATCAGGTCTGAATTAGGCCCATGGTGTGGTAAACTACACTGAAGGGCACGCCCCCTTTTGAGTGACCACGCCCCCTTTTCTGAAGCAAAGGCTCGCGCATAATTACAACCTTCACTTTTCCATACCCACACTTCAAAATGTCCACTTCGACCACTGGTTTATACTGTAGATATTTATACGATAGATAGATAGATAGATAGATAGATAGATAGATAGATAGATAGATAGATAGATAGATAGATAGATAGATAGATAGATAGATAGATAGATAGAATAGTGTTGTTGAGTAGAACAACTCCATCAAAGTTCTGCTGATACAGTCAATAACATGAGTGTGTGTGAGTGATGTGTAGAGTGTTGTTCCTATAATGACTTGTGTAACACTCACCTCCGGCACCCAAACTGTCTCTCTCCCTCTCTCTCTCTCTCTGTCTCTCTCTCTCTCTCTCTGTCCCTCTCTCTCTCTCTCTCTCTTGCTCTCTCTCTGTCTGTCTCTCTCTCTCTCTCTCTCTCTCGCTCTCTCTCTCTCTCTCTCTAAGGCAATACATGATGTCTTACATGACCATATGTGTAAGTGTACATAATGGGGATCAGTACTAAATCCCGCTGGACGGGATCCCGGCAGTCGAAATACCGACGCCGGAATCCCAAACACACAATCCTGACAGAGGTGGCGAGAGGAACGCAGCCCCTTGCGGGCACGGTGCCTCGCTACGCTCAGCACACTAATTTATTCTCCCTCTATGGGTGTCGTGGACACCCACGGAGGGAGAATATGTTGGGATTGTGCCGTTTGGGATTCCAGCGTCGGTATTCCCATTGCCGGGATTCCGTCCGGCGGGATCTTGACGGCATCCCATATAATGGTGTGTATAATAATGTGTTGTGAGACAGATATAATAACAGTCATGTTTCTATATGTCCCATACACAGTCCTGCGGGATGTCCCAGCAATGTGACACTGTATCTATCAGTCCCTCAGTAATGTGACACTATGTACACACACACACACACACACACACACACACACACACACACACAACATCATATGGAGCCCCTGACATGTACACACACACACACACACACAACATTCATCATATGGAGCCCCTGACATGTACACACACACACACACACACACACACACACACACACACACACACACACACACACACACACACACACATCATATGGAGCCCCTGACATGTACACACACACACACACACCATACATCATATGGAGCCCCTGACATGTACACACACACACACACACACACACACACACACACACACACCATACATCATATGGAGCCCCTGACATGTACACACACACACACACACACACACACACACAAAACAAACATCGTATGGAGCCCCTGACACATACACACAGGACTCTGCTACATGTACACACACAACATACATCATATACAGTCCCTGACATGTACACACACACACGCACACCACACAACATACATCATATGGAGTCCCTGACATGTACACACACACACACACACACACGCACACCACACAACATACATCATATGGAGTCCCTGACATGTATACACAAACACACAGGACTACAGATGTGTCAGTGACTATAGAGACACCTGAGGACACAGTGACACACACACACACACACACACACACACACACACACACACACACACACACACACACACACACACACTGTGTGATTGGGAAGTGTAATAATAATAATAATATAATATCACCCCATAAGTATGTGACATCGCTATCGCCCCAATGTCCTCAGTCCCCACCAGTGTTACACGCCATCACTCACCCAGGCCGGCAGCTGATGGGCGCTCAGCCCGCGGGTCACCTCCTGACACTCGTTCTCCAGCAGGTCCCAGGCCGCCCGCATTCGGGCCAGTTTCGATCTCTTGTTTCGGTTCCAGAACATCCAGAGGAAGAGCCCGAACATGACCCAGGTGACGCTGAGCCCGAGCCGCCCGCACACATACACCGGCAGCAAGAAGAGCAGCACCCGGCCCACGGGGCGAACCAGCCCGAGCAGCTGCGGCAGCGGGACACCGGGTGTGGGGAGCTGGGGGGCGGCGGGGGGAGACTGCCCGGGAGGGGGGTACAGCGGGTGTGGGGGCTACGGGTGTGGAGTCTGCGGGTGTGGAGAGGGGTTTGCGCTGCGGGTCTCCAAGTTTCGGGTCACTCTGGTACATGTCACTCCGCTGCGGGTCACCAAGTTTCGTGTTACTCTGGTACGTTTCCCTGCGTTGCGGGTCTCCAAGTTTCGGGTCACTCTGGTACATGTCCCTGCGCTGCGGGTTACCAAGTTTCGGGTCACTCTGGTACATGTCCCTGCGCTGCGGGTCACCAACTTTCGGGTCACCCTGGTACATGTCCCTCCGCTGCGGGTCACTATGTTTCGGGTCACCCTGGTACATGTCCCTCCGCTGCGGGTCACCAAGTTTCGGGTCACCCTGGTACATGTCCCTCCGCTGCGGGTCACCATGTTTCGGGTCACCCTGGTGCATGTCCCGGCGCTGCGGGTCACCCTCCGTGCTCTGTTGCAGCTGCTGTCTCCTCATTGCTGCCTGTGCCCCGTCATGTCGCCAGGGATGCCCGGCTCTGAGTGACCCGCCCGGGCAGCAGCAGCGGCGGCTCCAGGTGACACTCACCCGCTCCGCCCCTGACACACCCGGCCGGGCACACCCAGGGGAGGTGTCAGAGCCTCTGCACGGGAATCAGGTGTAATGCAGCTGCTACAGGGAACAGGGGTTACCCCAATCTGCTCACCCGAGGGTCAGGGGTCCTCAGCGTCATCCATCACTATTATATATCACACTACAGTCATTACACCCACATACAATATAATAATAATAATAATAATTATAATAATGATTAGAGTATTATTGTAGAACAATATTTTATGAATAATAATATCACATAATTATACCGAATACATATATAATACCATGTGCTATAATATATCATCACTTCATGTACTATCACAATAGTTCTAATATAATGTGATGTAATACACAAACACATATATAATCTATCTATCTACAGTATCTCATATCTATCAGTAGCGGATCTTGCCACGGGCAAGCAGGACTTTTGCCCTGGGCGCCGCCATCCGGAGGGCGCCGGCGCCATCCGGAGGGCGCCGGCGCCATCCGGAGGGTGCCGCACCAGGGCAAGATCCGCTGCTGCTGTGCCCCCCGCTGTGTGCCGCTGCCTAGTTTCCCTTCGTGGAGAGGACCTTTACTGTGCGGTGCGTGATGACGTCATCGTGCACCGCACATCATTTCAGTGGCGCTACTACTGTACAGGGGGCGTAACTGACCACGCCCCCTGTATGAAGCCACGCCCTATTGCCGCCCAGGGCGCAAAAAGCCCCTGAACCGGCCCTGATATCTATCTATCTATCTATCTATCTATCTATCTATCTATCTATCTATCTATCTATCTATCTATCTACAGTATCTCATATCTATCTATCTACAGTATCTCATTATCTATCTATCTATCTATCTATCTATCTATCTATCTATCTATCTATCTATCTATCTATCTATCTCTCTCTCTCTATCTATCTATCTATCTATCTATCTATCTATCTATCTATCTATCTATCTATCTACAGTATCTCATATCTATCTATCTATCTATCTATCTATCTATCTATCTATCTATCTATCTATCTATCTATCTTTCAGTATCTCATCTCATATCTATCTATCTATCTATCTATCTATCTATCTATCTATCTATCTATCTATCTATCTATCTATCTATCTATCGTATCTCATTTCACCTAGAAACCACTAATAATGTCTGGCGCTATTGGATATAAATATATATTTGCGGATGGGTGCCCGTATCCACAATCACACCCACTACGCACAGGTATCTAGGATATAATCCAATATTATTATCTCTTATACCTCGTGAAATCTATCCAGCAGCAACAAAGGTAAAATGGCCTGTGGATATGGCCAACACAATCCACCAGATTAAAACCGGGTGTGAACTGAAACAAACTAAAAAAAAACCTTGCGCTATTTAGACTTAACTAGAGGCAACAGGACATGAATAAACTCAATAAAATAGTTATAATTACAAGATCATTTTATTATCTATAAAATCAATCAAATGTGAACATATAAATAGTTCATTAACAACTGAGTTGTTAATGAACTATTTATATGTTCACATTTGAGTTGGGTTTTTTAGTTTGTCTCATTTCACCTAGCACAGAGGTTCCCAAACTGTGTGCCGTGGCTCCCTGGGGTGCCTCAGGACACTTGCAGGGGAGCCCTGGGTTGGTGGTCCAGGACCAATTCAAATTATTCATGGTCAATATAATAGGCAAAACCAGTGCTGGTGGCTGCCAGTCATAAAATATGTGGCCAAACAGAAGCAAATCTTGTCCCTCACCACACAACGGGTGTGGTATGGTATGCCGGCGGTCGGGCTCCCGGCGACCAGCATACCGGCGCCGGGAGCCCGACCGCCGGCTTACCGACAGTGTGGCGAGCGCAAATGAGCCCCTTGCGGGCTCGCTGCGCTCGCCATGCTGCGCTCGCCACGCTATTTTATTCTCCCTCCAGGGGGGTCATGGACCCCCACGAGGGAGAATAAGTGTCGGTATGCCGGCTGTCGGGATTCCGGCGCCGGTATACTGTGCGGCGGGATCCCGACAGCCGGCATACTGAAGACCACCCCACACAACTGACCCTAAGGATGACATATAAACGCGATCTACTTAATGTAATATTTCTTTTTAAATTTCTCAATAAGACATTTTTGGCCTAGGGGTGCCGTGAAAAAAATTCTGATATTCTAGGGCGCCGTGATTCAAAAAAGTTTTGAAACCACTGACCTAGCGGGTGAAATGAGCGATGTGCTAGATTGGCTAATCTAGCACCAGCAATAGCGCCGCGCGGGGCCGCGCATTGCTATCGCTGGGGGGCTTACACACAGAGAGATCCGTGCTTAACTTCTAAGCAATCTAGTCAGATTGCTTAGAATTTAAACACGGATCTCTCCATGTGTACCCCCCTTTATTACAAACTGGAATAAATTAATTTTTCCCCTCAAAATTTTGATTATTGCAAATTTTGAAAAATAAAAAACGAAGAAATCACATGTACATAAGTATTCACAGCCTTTGCCATGAAGCTCAAAACTGAGTTCGGGTGCATCCTGTTTCCACTGATCATCCTTGAGATGTTCCTTCAGCTTAATTGGAGTCCACCTGTGGTAAATTCAGATGATTGGACATGATTTGGAAAGGCACTGTCTATATAAGGTCCCACACTTGACAGTGCAGGTCTGAGTACAAACCAAGCATGAAGTCAAATGAATTGTCTGTAGACTTCCGAGACAGAATTGTCTCAAGGCACAAATCTGTGGAAGGTTACAGAAAAATATCTGCTGCTTTAAAGGTCCCAATGAGCACAGTGGCCTCCATCATCTGTAAATTGAAGAAATTCAGAACCATCAGGACTCTTCCTAGAGCTGGCCAGCCATCTAAACTGAGCGATTGGAGGAGAAGGGCCCTAGTCAGTAAAACCTGATGGTTACTCTGTCAGTACTACAGCATTCCTCTGTGGAGAGATGAGAACCTTCCAGAAGGACAACCATCTCTGCAGCAATCCACTAATCAGGCCTGTATGGTAGAGTGGCCAGACGGAAGCCACTCCTTAGTAAAAAGCACATGGCAGCCCGCCTGGAGTTTACGAAAATGCACCTGAAGGACTCTCAGAGCATAAGAAACAAAATTCTCTGGTCTGACGAGACAAAGATTGAACTCTTTAGCGTAAATGCCATGCATCATGTTTGGAGGAAACTAGGCACCGCTCATCACCAGGCCAATACCATCCCTACAGTGAAGCATGGTGGTGGTGGCAGTATCATGCTGTGGGGATGTTTTTCAGCGGCAGAAACTGGGAGGCTAGCATACCTCCCAACATGACCCTCTCCAGGAGGGACAGAATGCTCTGCTCCTGGACTTCCCTCTTAGTTTATGATTGCCATCACCTGTGGTGAAACACTTTTTTATCTAGTAACCTGTTCAACAAAAGTGCCAGCAATCATAAATTAAGAGAAAAGTCCAGAAACAGAGCATTGTGTCCCTCCTGGAGAGGGTCATGTTGGGAGGTATGAACTAGTCAGGATAGAGGGAAAGATGAATGCAGCAATACATAGAGACATCCTGGATGAAAACCTGCTCCAGAGTGCTCTTGACCTCAGACTGGGGCGACGGCTCATCTTTCAGCAGGACAACGACCCAAAGCACACAGCCAAGATATCAAAGGAGTGGCTTCAGGACAACTCTGTGAATGTCCTTGAGTGGCCCAGCCAGAGCCCAGACTTGAATCCGCTTGAACATCCACGGGCAAATGCAGGATTTTCAAGGGGGGGGGGGGGGAGGTTCCATATATATACTGTGTGAAATAAAGTCGTGGGGGGCACCAATAGTGCATTAAAAGAGTTACGATTTATTAGAACATCATATACCGTGAATCAGATTCAGTGCGTACCAGAGAAGGCGGTACAATCACCGATTATAAAATCATATAAGAACAATCATGAAGGACGAATTCACCACTGCATGCTGCTGGGTTTCACGTCAACTCGTCCTTCATGATTGTTCTTATATGATTTTATAAGCGGTGATTGTACCGCCTTCTCACTGTAGGACTACAGAGACCATAATGCAACAGGAAGCCACCTGCTTTCTTACCCTTATCAAACAGTCACGGACAAATTCATGAAAGGCAGTCTAATAATCAGGGCCGGACCCAGATCTACTAGCACCATGTCAGTGCCCCCCAAATCCAGCTACATCACCCTACCAAACATTTATTGACCTTCCACTGGAATTATGCCACACTGTGCCCCATTATTATGCCACACAGTGACTTATTAATATTTAATTAGGCTCACTTATTTGGTGGTGGACTCCAACCTCCTGATGACAGACATACTGCTGAAGGATGATGCAGGTAGCCGCAGCACATCCTTTGGCTCCCACCAGTGAACTTAAACTTAATGTTCTTCGAAGCTTGGTGGTGGCGCGCCAGTGGTAACAAGAGAAAGGCAGGAGGGAGAGGAGATGAAGGAAAGGGAAGGCAGGTGGGAAGTGGAGATGAAGGGGAGGCAGGCGAGAAGATCAGATGAAGGGGAGTAAGGTTAGATGAAGAGAAGGTAGAAGGGAAGAGGAGATGAAGGGGAGGCAGAAGGCAGAAGGGAATAGGAGATGAAGTGGAGGCAGAAGGGAAGAGGAGATGAAGTGGAGGCAGAAGGGAAGAGGAGATGAAGGGGAGGCTGGCGAGAAGAGCAGATGAAGGGGAGTAAGGCGAAAGAGGAGATGAAGGGGAGGGTGGAGGGAAGATTAGATGAAGGGAAGTCAGACGGGAAGAGGAGATAAAAGGAAAGGCAGGTGTGAAGAGGAGATGAAGGGGATGCAGACGGGAAGAAGAAATTAAGGGGATGCAGGAATGAAGGAGAGGCAGACAGGAAGAGGAGATGAAGTAGAGGCAGACAGGAAAGGAGATAAAGGGAAGGCAGACAGGAAGAGGAGATGAAGGTTGGGCAGGCGGGAAGAGGAGATGAAGGGGAGTAAGACGGGAAGAGAAGATGAAGTATAGGCAGGAGAGAAGATGAGATGAAGGGAAGGCAGGAGGAAAGAGTAGATGAAGGGAAGTCAGGAGGGAAGAGGAGATGAAGGAAAGGCAGGAGGACAGAGTAGATGAAGGGAAGTCAGGAGGGAAGAGGAGATGAAGGGAGGGCAGGAGGAAAGAGTAGATGAAGGGAAGTCAAGAGGGATGAGAAGATGAAGGGGAGGCCCAAAGGAAGAGGAGATTAAGGGAAGGCAGAAGGGAAGAGAAGATGAAGGGGAGGCCCACAGGAAGAGGAGATTAAGGGAAGGCAGAAGAGAAGAGATGATGGGGAGGCAGGTGGGAAGAGGAGATGAAGGGGAGGCAGGTGGGAACAGGAGATGAAGGGGAGGCAGGCTGGAAGAGGAGATGAAGGGAAGGCAGGAGGGAAGAGGAGATGAAGGGAAGGCAGGAGAGAAGAGAAGAGATGAAGGGGAGGCAGGCGGGAAGAGAAGAGATAAAGGGGAAGCAGACTGGAAGAGGAGATGAAGGGGAAGCAGGCGGAAAGAGGAGATGAAGGGAAGGCAGGCAGGAAAAGATGAAGTATAGGCAAGAGAAAAGAGGAGATGAAAGTGAGACAGGAGAGAAGAGATGAAAGTGAGGCAGGAGGGAAGAGATGAAAGTGAGGCAGGAGGGAAGAGGAGATGAAGGGCAGGCAGGAGGGAAGAGGAGATGAAGGGCAGGCAGGAGGGAAGATGAGATGAAGGGCAGGCAGGAGGGAAGATGAGATGAAGGGCAGGCAGGATGGAAGATGAGATGAAGGGCAGGCATGAGGTAAGAGGAGATGAAGGCAGGCAGGAGGGAAGATGAGATGAAGGGCAGGCAGGAGAGAAGAGATGAAAGTGAGGCAGGAGGGAAGATGAGATGAAGGGCAGGCAGGATGGAAGATGAGATGAAGGGCAGGCATGAGGTAAGAGGAGATGAAGGCAGGCAGGAGGGAAGATGAGATAAGGGGCAGGCAGGAGAGAAGAGATGAAAGTGAGGCAGGAGGGAAGAGGAGATGAAGGGCAGGCAGGAGGGGAGAGGAGATGAAGTGGAGACAGGAGGGAAAAGGAGATAAAGGGAGAGGCAGGAAAGAAAAGGACATAGAAGGTGAAGTAGGAGGCAAGAGGAAATACAACGTAGGGAGTTAAGAGGGAGTTAAAAAGACATGCAGGAGGGAAAAGAAAGGGAAAGAAAGCATTAGTGGTGAGCTGTGCAAAAGAACATACAAATGAGAAGTGAGAGAGAGAGGGCACCCAGAGGAGAAGAAGTGGGAATATGGGCACCCAGATGAGGCAAGCACAAACATGAAGCAAAGAAAGGTGGGAAACCCTGTGAAAGGCACAAGAGATATAGGCACCCAGTGGCAGGTAGGAGAGATGGGACACCCAGATTGGAAGTGTGTGAGTGGTAGGCACAGATAAGTAGCATAGGTAAGTCTGCACCTAGATGAGTGGGAGGAGGGCACCCAAATAAGAAGCAGGAGAAAGAGGGCACCCAGAGGAGAAGTAGTGTGGATGTACTGTAGGTACCCAGGAGTAGCCAGGACCAGCTTTATGGCACCGCACACAGTATTTTAGATTTATTTTTTCAGAAGGGATGTGACCACGCCTCCCCTAATTTGACCACGCCTCCTAGTTATTGTCTCAACAGCCCTGGGCAGATTGAAAACAAGAGACCGACATGTGACATAGGTAGACAGTACCCTGTTCATAAGAGCTGACATTCTAGAGGAGGGAGACAGGAGAATTAAGTGGGACTGTTAAGTATGTGGCAGGACCTGGTGATGGGGCAGTATAGCGAGACATGGAAAGTAATGTAGAGGTACACAGCAGTGGAGCACTAGCGCACTAAGCATGACGGAGAGTAGAAGATGGGCAGCTAGATGCAGGGGAGATTTGCTTGAGGGTTGATTGCTGGAGGTAGGTCTGGTCACACCCTTCACCCATGCATTATACTTATCCTCTCTAGAGTACAGTACCTGGGCTGTAGAAATCACCAGAAAAATGGCGGTGCCATAATTTTCCTGAAGATTTGGTTATATACAGCTATCACTGGAAATATGGCGCAAGCGCCTTGTTCCACCGAAGATCTACTCATGTGCAGTAGACTCTGGCCCAGAGCAAGAGAGGAGAGACCACATAGATACTTCACACGGACTCCTTCAACCCTCTTACACCAGCCCTGGGACACCATGACCAGAGCAAGTTATACAATGCTAAAACATTTACAATGATTAACTTTATGTTAGAAATGGATAGAATGTACTTTTCTGCTTTATATATTGCTCACACGCTCCGTGGTAAATATCTATATCCTGGGGTCCGTCACGTGCATCTGCTGCAGAAGAACTGAATGTTCTAAATGGACACTTTTAGCTGTAGTGCCATAACTACAATTGGGAACATATACTGTACATGGGCACCCACAGATCTCAATGACCGCTGCTGCTGGCTTTAGCTGATAATGGTGGTCATTCCGAGTTGATCGCTAGCTGCTTTCGTTCGCTGTGCAGCGATGAGGCAAAAAAATGGCACTTCTGCGCATGTGTATGCGGCGCAATGCGCACGCATGACATACTATCACAACGAACGATGTAGTTTCACACAGGGTCTAGCAAAGCTTTTCAGTTGCACTGCTGGTCGCAGAGTGATTGACATGAAGTGGGTGTTTCTGGGTGTCAACTGACCGTTTTCAGGGAGTGTTCGAAAAAACTCAGGCGTGCCAGGAAAAACGCAGGCGTGGCTGGGCGAACGCAGGGCGTTTGTGACGTCAAAACAGGAACTGAACAGTCTGAAGTCATCGCAAGTGCTGAGTAGGTTTTGAGCTACTCTAAAACTGCACAGAAAAACTTTGTAGCCGCTCTGCGATCCTTTCGTTTGCACTTCTGCTAAGCTAAAATACACTTCCCAGTGGGCGGCGGCATAGCGTTTGCACGGCTGCTAAAAACTGCTAGCGAGCGAACAACTCGGAATGACCACCAATGTGTATTTCAGGTGTATACTGTACAGGTGAGCAGCTAGAGCCCAGGTACAAGTCACTAATCTGGATTCCTTTGTGGCGTAATGAGATGTGATCAGTATGGAGAAGCCGAGGGCAGGGCGACACCTGGATAGTGAACCAGTTATTCCGGAGCCTCTTCCTGAAGTTTACGCTGATGGGCATCCTAGGAATTTCATTCATGTAGAGAATTAACTATTTCTCTGCATCATCATCAGATAAGCTATTTGTGGATTGGAAAGAGGATTATAAAAACTGATCCATATAATTAGTGAATTCATTATTTATCTCATGTCTCGTGTGCTGGGACTCTCCATAATTTCTGGTCTGTTATTCCACCAATAGACGATGCTTGGGTGGTTTTGGCAGAACATCACTGGGGTGGGCACAGAGTAAGGATTGGGTAGTCCACACTGTGCTAATCAGAGTAACCAGCGCGACAGAGCTACCTGGATGATAATAATAATTATACAGTGCGTCTGGAAAGTATTGACAGCGCTTCACTTTTCCGCATTTTGTTATGTTACAGCCTTATTTAAAAATGGAATAAATTAATTTTTTCAATCCAAATTCTACACACAATACCCCATAATGACAATGTGAAAATTTTTTTTTTAGATTTTTGCTAATTTTTTCATAGTAAAAAACTAAGAAATCACACGTACATAAGTATTCACAGCCTTCGCCATGAAGCTCAAAATTGAGCTCAGGGGCATCCTGTATCCACTGATCATCATTGAGATGTTCCTACAGCTTATTTGGAGTCCACCTGTGGTAAATTAGGTTGATTGGAGATGATTTGGAAAGGCAGACACCTGTCTATATAAGGTCCCACACTTGATAGTGCATGTCTGAGCACAAACCAAGCATGAAGTCAAAGGAATTGTCTGTAGACCTCAGAGACAGGATTGTCTCGAGGCACAAATCTGGGGAAGGGTACAAAAAAATATCTGCTGCTTTGAAGATTCCAATGAGCACAGTGGGGCTCCATCATCCGTAAATGGTACAAGTTCGGAACCACCAGGACTGTACCTAGAGCTGGCCAGCCGTCTAAACTGAACGATCGGAAGAGAAGGGCCCTAGTGAGGGAGGTGACCAAGAACCCGATGGTCACTCTGTCAGAGCTACAGCATTCCTCTGTGGAGAGAGGGAAATTTCCAGAAGGACAACCATCTCTGCAGCAATCCACCAATCCGGCCTGTATGGTAGAGTAGCCAGACGGAAGCCACTCCTTGGTAAAAAGCACATGGCAGCCCATATGGAGTATGCCAAAATGCACCTGAAGGACTCTCAGATCATGAGAAACAAAATTCTCCGGTCTGATGAGACAAAGATTGAACGCTGTAGCGTGAATGCCAGGCGTCATGTTTGGAGGAAACCAGGCACCGCTCATCAGCAGGTCAATACCATCACTACAGTAAAGCATGGTGGTGGCAGCATCATGCTGTGGGGATGTTTTTCAGTGGCAGGAACTGCGCTCTTGACCTCAGACTGGGGTGACGGGTCATCTTTCAGCAGGACAACGACCCTAAGCACACAGCCAAGATATCAAAGGAGTGGCTTTAGGACAACTCTGTGAATGTCCTTGAGTGGCCCAGCCAGAGCCCAGACTTGAATCCGCTTGATCATCTCTGGAGAGATCTGAAAATGACTGTGCACCGACGCATCCCATCCAACCTGATGGAGCTTGAGGGGGGCTGCAAAGAGGAATGGGCGAAACTGCCCAAAGATAGGTGTGCCAAGCTTGTGGCATAATATTCAAAAAGACTGGAGGCTGTAATTGCTGCCAAAGGTGCATCAAAGTATTGAGCAAAGGCTTGTGAATACTTATGTACATTTTTTATTTTTTATTTTTAATAAATTTGCAAAAATACAAAAATAAAAACTTTTTTTCACATTGTCATTATGGGGTATTGGCCCTCATTCCGAGTTGTTCGCTCGCAAGCTGCTTTTAGCAGCATTGCACACGCTAAGCCGCCGCCTACTGGGAGTGAATCTTAGCATCTTAAAATTGCGAACGAAAGATTCGCAATATTGCGATAAGACATCTCTGTGCAGTTTCTGAGTAGCTCGAGACTTACTCTGCCAGTGCGATCAGTTCAGTGCTTGTCGTTCCTGGTTTGACGTCACAAACACACCCAGCGTTCGCCCAGACACTCCTCCGTTTCTCCAGCCACTCCCGCGTTTTTCCCAGAAACGGTAGCGTTTTTTCCCACACGCCCCTAAAACGGCCTGTTTCCGCCCAGAAACACCCACTTCCTGTCAATCACATTGCGATCACCAGAACGATTAAAAAACCGTGAGTAATATTCCTAACTGCATAGCAAATTTACTTGGCGCAGTCGCAGTGCGAACATTGCGCATGCGCATTAAGCGGAAAATCGCTGCGATGCGAAGAAAATTACCGAGCGAACAACTCGGAATGACCACCATTGTGTGTAGAATTTTGAGGGAAGAAATGAATTTATTCCATTTTGAAATAAGACTAACATAACAAAATGTGGAAAAACTGAAGCGCTGTGAATACTTTCCGGATGCACTGTAGGTTACATATAGGTATACACAGAGGACGTCAGTGGAGTCCTTGTGAAATCAGGTGAATTGCTGGCGCTGCTCCAAGTTGGTAAAATATTTACTGCTCTATATACTCATCTCCTTTCTAAAACTCTGAGTAAGTAACGTGGGGTTTCTTCTCTGTACGTTTTAAAAGCGTCTCAGCTGAGCTAAGCACTCCAGCCAGCGGTTGAGCCCCTGTTCTACAGGGCCCCACTCTTCAGCCTTCATACACTCTTATTTCCGCTTTAGTAAAAGTTACTTTATTACAACAATACTGAAAAAAATCAAGAGTGATGGGTAAAAGTTTTCATTAAATTACCATTTGGTAATCTGCGTGCTAGCATCTAGCAGCCTATCAATGCTGAATTTTGGAACTGAGTGAGGTGCACCAGGGAGGTATTGTGGTGGAAGGAGAGGGCATTAACTTAACACATGGTCCCCATCTGGACTCTTCTAGTGATACTGATAGATCCTTGCAATGCGACGCTCTCAAGGTAAGTCATTCTCTCCATGAGCTGTCTGAGACCTGCTGGATTCTCCATCCAGGTAAGGCAGTCTTTACCTCCTACTCAAGCCACAATCAGTATACAGAGTGACAGAAGCTTCCACAGTCACTGTTCTATATATAATGCAGTATTTCCAGGATAGGCCACTTGAAGCATCCCAGTCATTATGGGATAAGATAGCAGAATACCCTAAAATGATTGGCTTCCTGAATATCTCAGAGGAAGCTCAGGGCAACCCTTGACCTTATCGGAAAAGTCCTGGCCCAGTTGTGTTTTCCATCGCTCATTATGAAGCCCTTCATGGATAAATGAACGTCTTCCTCCTTCAAGCATTTAATGAGGTTTTTGGCCGCACCAATTTTTGTAGGCACTGAAGGCCGACAGCAATGTGATACATAGTGGGTAAGGACACATCTATGTTCCCCAGTTCCTGACCTAATCGTAGACATTAATTGCAAAGTTTATCACAGACAGCTTACAGCCTTTGCTACCCCGTGTCACGATCCGGGTATCTGGACGCCATTACTTACCCTTCAGATGCCTCCTAAGGCTGGCTCAGCGTTCCAGGACCGGATCCCGTTGTTCCTGAGTTTCCACATGCAGAATGTCAGAGTGGTGATTTCATCAGCCGCGGCCTCCGCTGTGCCCGCGTGGTTAAATGTGCGCTTGTCAGTCTGGCGTCTCCTGTCTCCTGTGGCCGGCGTCGCCATTACTGTTTCAATTCTCACATGGATTACAAACCAAACTTCCCTCCAAGTGTCTGCATGGGCGCAGCCATCTTGGATTTTGTCATCTGATTATTTCCACCAATCTGCTGTCTGTATTGTTGATTTGCATAATTGCCTAGCCAACCCCTTCCTTGCTGCAGGTATAAGTATGCTGTGCCTGAGCAAGGAAGGCGTCAGTGCTTTGGTTGTCTAACCTAGTTCCAGTTTGTCTCTCTCCTGTGGTTGTCTTCCAGGTTCCAGCTCCTGTCTCCAGACTTCTGCTATAGAGACCCGCACCAGCATTCCATCTGCGGTGTAGCCTGACTCTCCGATCCATTCTGGACTCACCTGTTTCCAGCTACAACAATCACCTGCTTCCAGCTCAGCTTCCAGCAGTGTACAGCTTCTCTTAAAGGGCCGGTGTTCTTTCTGCAGTTTACCACTCTCCACCGGTATTATTATTTCACCGCTCTCAAACAATCACCTGCTTCCAGCCCAGCTTCCAGCAGTGTATAGCTTCTCTTAAAGGGCCGGTGTCCTTTTCTGCAGTTTACCACTCTCCACCGGTATTATTATTTCACCGCTCTCAAACTCCAAACTTCATTATTATTTCATCGCTCTCAAGTTCGTTTATTATTTAACTGGTTCCAGCCAGTATCCACTCCGTACCAACAACAGTCTGGTTCCAGCCAGTATCCACAGCAGCCGTTTTACCTTCAGCAGCCCAGCCTTTCCTGGAACATCAGCTGGTACGATCCTGGGTTCTCTCCATTGCTACAGTCAGGCCTGGTAAGGACTTTCCAACTAGAAGATTATTAGAACTGTCTCACACTACCAGTGCCTGTGGCCCTTGCCACCCTGTAGTACCCAGGAATTGTATTTATCCTCTGTTGACTTTTATGTTTCCTTTTACTGCTGCTGTGTTACGGAGTTTGTCATAATAAACATCATTGACTTTTATCCTGGTTGTCGTGGTCACGCCTTCGGGCAGTTATTCTACATGTTACTTACATGTCTAGGGGTCTGATACAACCTCCCAGGTTCCGTTACATCTCAGCCCCTACAACTGAGGCTGCCTCCCGTCAGCTCAGGCCCTCAGTTGTGACAGTAAGCACTGACCTAATGAATCCAGCCGGAGACCAGGATCAAGCGGCCAGGCCGATGCAAGAACTGGCAGCCCGACTTGAACATCAGGAGGCTGCACAGGGCCACATCATCCGCTGTCTCCAGGATCTCTCTACACGGCTGGATGGGATTCAAACGACCCTCCGTGGACCTGGCACGTCCGGTGCGTCCACTACAGTAACACCAGCTGTAACCCCACCCACCTTACCCATTTCCAGTCCACATCTTCATCTTCCAACGCCAGCAAAATTTGATGGATCTCCAAGGTTCTGCAGGGGATTTCTCAATCAATGTGAAATCCACTTTGAGCTTCTACCTGGCAATTTCTTCAGTGACCGTACCAAAATTGCCTATATCATCTCCCTTCTCAGTGGCTCAGCCCTTGACTGGGCATCACCTTTATGGGAGAAGTCTGATCCCCTGCTATCCTCCTATACTGACTTTGTAGCTACATTCAGGCGCATCTTCGACGAGCCAGGCCGGATAACATCTGCTTCATCTGAGATTCTCCGTTTACGCCAGGGAACACGTACTGTGGGACAGTATCTTATACAGTTTAAAATCCTGGCATCCGAACTGGCATGGAACGACGAGGCCCTGTATGCTGCATTCTGGCATGGCTTATCAGAACGCATCAAGGATGAGTTAGCTACCAGAGACTTGCCCTCTAAGTTGGATGAGCTAATTTCTCTTTGCACGAAGGTTGATCTACGTTTCAGAGAGAGAGCAACCGAGCGAGGAAGATCATCTACTCCTAAATCTTCTGCTCCTCCTCCTCGTCAACCATCTCCATCCAAGGATGAGCCTATGCAAATTAGTCGTTCCCGTCTATCTCCCGCTGAGCGCCGAAGACGTCTCTCTGAGTCTCTCTGTCTCTACTGTGCAGCTCCGTCGCACACTATCAATGCCTGTCCCAAACGTCCGGGAAACTCCAGATCCTAGCTCGCCAAGGAGAGGGCCGGCTAGGAGTAATGATCTCCTCTCCATCTCCTCATGACTGTAACCTCCCAGTGTCGCTCCAAATTGCTCAACGTTACAGGAACGTCATTGCCCTCCTTGATTCCGGAGCAGCTGGGAATTTCATAACCGAAGCTTATGTTAAACGGTGGTCCCTACCCACCGAGAAACTGTCCTCGTCCATCTCTTTGACTGCCGTGGATGGCAGCAAGATTTTTGACGCAGTCATTTCCTTAAGGACTCTTCCAGTTCGTCTGAGAGTGGGAGTTCTTCATTCTGAGTATATTTCTTTTTTTGTGATTCCAAGAGCCACACATCCAGTGGTTTTAGGCCTTCCATGGCTCCGTCTCCACAACCCATCAATTGACTGGACGACTACGCAAATACTGGCATGGGGTCCCTCCTGTGCTGAGACTTGTTTAGCCAAAGTTCTTCCTGTTTGTTCTTCCTTCCCCAGGTCATCTGATGTTCCGCCTCCTCCATATCAAGACTTCACGGACGTGTTCAGTAAAGCCTCTGCTGATATCCTTCCTCCTCATAGAGAATGGGACTGCCCAATCGACCTCATTCCAGGGAAGGTTCCACCGCGAGGCCGAACTTATCCGTTGTCTTTGCCTGAGACACACTCCATGGAAGAGTACATCAAAGAGAACCTGGCGAAGGGTTTCATCCGACCATCTTCTTCTCCAGCCGGCGCAGGCTTCTTCTTCGTTAAGAAGAAAGACGGTGGTCTGCGTCCGTGCATCGACTACAGAGGTCTGAACGACATTACCGTCAAGAACCGATACCCTTTACCCCTGATTACCGAGCTCTTTGATAGAGTTAGTGGTGCAACTATTTTCACAAAGCTGGACTTGAGGGGTGCCTACAATCTCATCCGAATCCATGAGGGTGACGAGAGGAAGACCGCCTTTAACACCCGTGACGGACATTATGAGTACCTCGTCATGCCCTTCGGATTGAGCAACGCTCCAGCAGTCTTCCAGCACTTCGTGAATGAGATTTTCAGGGACATCTTGTACCGCCATGTCGTGGTTTATCTAGACGACATCCTCATCTTTGCTAATAATCTCGAAGATCATCGTTTCTGGGTAAAAGAGGTTCTTTCCCGTCTCCGTGTCAATCACCTCTATTGTAAATTGGAGAAGTGTGTGTTTGAAGTTAAAACCATTCCGTTTCTAGGTTACATTGTGTCCGGTTCCGGACTAGAGATGGATCCTGAGAAACTCCAAGCAATCCAGAATTGGCCTATACCCTTAAGCCTCAAAGGGGTCCAGAGGTTCTTAGGGTTCGCCAATTATTATAGAAAATTTATACGAGACTTTTCCACCATCGTGGCGTCTATCACTGCATTAACCAAGAAAGGTGCTAATCCGTCCAAGTGGTCCGAGGAAGCTACACAGGCCTTTCACCTTCTGAAGCAACGGTTCATCTCTGCACCAGTTCTGAAACATCCCGACACCGACTCTCCTTTTATCTTAGAGGTAGATGCCTCCTCCGTTGGAGTAGGAGCAGTGTTATCCCAGAGGGCCAAAGATGGACATCTACATCCTTGCAGTTTCTTCTCCCGGAAGTTCTCCCCAGCTGAGCGCAACTATGCCATTGGCGATCAGGAGTTGCTAGCCATCAAGCTCGCTCTGGAGGAGTGGAGATACCTGTTGGAGGGAGCTTCCCACTCAATCACCATACTTACCGACCACAAAAATCTTTTATATCTCAAAGGCGCACAATGTCTGAATCCTCGTCAGGCCAGATGGGCACTTTTCTTCTCTAGGTTTGACTTTAAACTCCAGTTCTGTCCGGGTTCTCAGAATCGTAAGGCCGATGCCCTTTCCCGCTCATGGGAGCAAGAAAATGAGTCCGAGTCTGCAGACAAGCATCCTATTATTAATCCGTTGGCATTCTCCACGGTAGGGATGGACTCTACGCCTCCACCAGGGAAAAGTTTTGTTAAGCCAGTTCTAAGGAAGAAGCTCATGCATTGGGCCCATGCTTCCCGTTTTGCTGGACATACAGGCATTCAGAAAACCCTTGAATTTATTTCTAGGTCCTACTGGTGGCCAACTCTGAAGAAGGATGTTATGGAATTTATTGCCTCCTGCCCAAAGTGTGCCCAACACAAAGTCTCCCGCCAGTCGCCTGCGGGGCAACTGGTTCCATTATCTGTTCCCCGTCGACCTTGGACCCATTTGTCGATGGACTTTGTTTCCGATCTACCTATCTGCAACAAGTTTAATACCATCTGGGTGGTAGTTGACCGGTTCACCAAGATGGCACATTTCATCCCTCTCACCGGTCTTCCGTCAGCTTCCAAGTTGGCTCAAGTGTTTATACAAGAGATCTTCCGACTTCACGGTCTTCCTGAAGAGATCATCTCGGATCGTGGAGTACAATTTGTAGCCAAATTTTGGCGAAGTTTGTGTCAAGCCCTCCAAGTCAAGTTAAAGTTTTCCACGGCTTACCATCCTCAGACCAATGGTCAAACCGAGAGGGTGAATCAGGACTTGGAGGCCTTCCTCCGTATATATGTGTCTTCCTCTCAAGATGACTGGGTTCAACTCCTTCCTTGGGCCGAGTTCAGCCACAACAATCAATACCATTCCTCATCTTCTTCTACACCATTCTTCATTAATTATGGATTCCACCCTAAAGTCCCAGAATTCCAACCGCTTCCCGCAACTTCTGTTCCAGCAGTGGATGTCACCTTGCGTCAGTTTTCAAATAACTGGAGGAACGTCCGCGCAGCCCTGCTTAAAGCCTCATTCAGGTATAAGAAGTTTGCCGATAGGAAGCGTAGAGCGGTTCCTGCTCTCAAGGTGGGTGATCGTGTGTGGCTGTCCACGAAGAATTTGAGGTTGAGAGTTCCCAGCATGAAATTTGCACCTCGCTACATCAGACCCTTCAAGATTGAACAAGTCATCAATCCTGTTGCCTACAGGTTACAGTTACCATCCTTCTTGAAAATACCCAGGACATTTCATGTTTCTTTGTTGAAACCGCTGATCCTGAATCGGTTTCATTCCGCACTTCCTCCAGCTCCCAAAGTTCAGACTCAACGGGGAGTCGAGTACGAGGTGGCCAAGATTTTGGACTCACGTTTCCGTTACGGTCAGTTACAATACCTCATTGACTGGAAGGGCTATGGTCCTGAAGAACGCTCTTGGACCAATGCCTCAGACGTCCATGCTCCTGCCTTGGTCCGAAATTTCCACGCAAAGTTTCCTTTAAAGCCTAAGAAGTGTCCTGGGGCCACTCCTAAAGGGGGGGGTGCTGTCACGATCCGGGTATCTGGACGCCATTACTTACCCTTCAGATGCCTCCTAAGGCTGGCTCAGCGTTCCAGGACCGGATCCCGTTGTTCCTGAGTTTCCACATGCAGAATGTCAGAGTGGTGATTTCATCAGCCGCGGCCTCCGCTGTGCCCGCGTGGTTAAATGTGCGCTTGTCAGTCTGGCGTCTCTTGTCTCCTGTGGCCGGCGTCGCCATTACTGTTTCAATTCTCACATGGATTACAAACCAAACTTCCCTCCAAGTGTCTGCATGGGCGCAGCCATCTTGGATTTTGTCATCTGATTATTTCCACCAATCTGCTGTCTGTATTGTTGATTTGCATAATTGCCTAGCCAACCCCTTCCTTGCTGCAGGTATAAGTATGCTGTGCCTGAGCAAGGAAGGCGTCAGTGCTTTGGTTGTCTAACCTAGTTCCAGTTTGTCTCTCTCCTGTGGTTGTCTTCCAGGTTCCAGCTCCTGTCTCCAGACTTCTGCTATAGAGACCCGCACCAGCATTCCATCTGCGGTGTAGCCTGACTCTCCGATCCATTCTGGACTCACCTGTTTCCAGCTACAACAATCACCTGCTTCCAGCTCAGCTTCCAGCAGTGTACAGCTTCTCTTAAAGGGCCGGTGTCCTTTCTGCAGTTTACCACTCTCCACCGGTATTATTATTTCACCGCTCTCAAACAATCACCTGCTTCCAGCCCAGCTTCCAGCAGTGTATAGCTTCTCTTAAAGGGCCGGTGTCCTTTTCTGCAGTTTACCACTCTCCACCGGTATTATTATTTCACCGCTCTCAAACTCCAAACTTCATTATTATTTCATCGCTCTCAAGTTCGTTTATTATTTAACTGGTTCCAGCCAGTATCCACTCCGCACCAACAACAGTCTGGTTCCAGCCAGTATCCACAGCAGCCGTTTTACCTTCAGCAGCCCAGCCTTTCCTGGAACATCAGCTGGTACGATCCTGGGTTCTCTCCATTGCTACAGTCAGGCCTGGTAAGGACTTTCCAACTAGAAGATTATTAGAACTGTCTCACACTACCAGTGCCTGTGGCCCTTGCCACCCTGTAGTACCCAGGAATTGTATTTATCCTCTGTTGACTTTTATGTTTCCTTTTACTGCTGCTGTGTTACGGAGTTTGTCATAATAAACATCATTGACTTTTATCCTGGTTGTCGTGGTCACGCCTTCGGGCAGTTATTCTACATGTTACTTACATGTCTAGGGGTCTGATACAACCTCCCAGGTTCCGTTACATCTCAGCCCCTACAACTGAGGCTGCCTCCCGTCAGCTCAGGCCCTCAGTTGTGACACCCCGAAGTCATTTATAACCAATTAGGATTCGTTCCTGAGCAGGAGACTCTGGACAATACCAGAAAGGTAGCAGACCTCATTCACTGTATCTCGGAGCTGAAGGAACAAGCCCTACAACCATAAAGTGATGCAGTTATTGGAACTGTTTCAAGCTATACATGAAAGGAGCTCTCCATCTCCTCTCTTTAATGAGGCATTTATTACACTTATCTCCAAACCGGGTAGGGAGGGACGCCACTTTTCTTTCCTCTTACAGACCAATTAGCCTATTAAATGTTGACTACAAACTACTGGCCAAGATAATGGCGACGCGGCTCCAGTCCATTCTTCCTGATATCCTCACCACGACACAAATGGGTTTTGTAACTGGTAGACATGCGGTTAAAGCAATACGCATGGCGCTAGCGGCGGTGGCGGTGTCCCAGCATCCATGTGCAGATTCAAATATGCTCCTCAGCCTCGATGCTAATAAGGCCTTTGACATGGTCCTGTGGCCACATTTATTTACTGTGTTGGAGAGAAGAGGCTTTGATACGGGCTTTATTAACTATGTACGATACATCTACGACAATCCATCTGCCTCTTTATTAATAAATGGGATCAGGGGCCGACGGTTCCTTTTGGAAAGGGGTACCCGTCAGGGATGCCCTTTATCACCGCTGCTATTTAATCTGGCCCTTGACCCGTTGCTTAGGACACTGCAGGATTGGTCGGTTTTTCGGGGTATAAAAGTGGGTGGACAGGAAATTAAGCTATCAGCTTTCGCGGACGATATCCTTCTGTATATATCTGACCCTGAGCATTCCCTTAATTTGATCCTAGACATGATCCAATTATTTGGCCGCATTTCAGGTTTCAGTATCAATATGGACAAATCTAAAGCGCTATTGTTGTATGGTAATGTGACATGTCCGAGTTGGACCTCACACTTCCCCCTACACTGGGTGTCCACTTACTGTATATTGTATATTTGGGGGTTATGGTGCCACGCTATCTGTCTGAACTTTACAAAATCAACGTAAGTAGGGCCATACATACTCTAACTGACGATATTAAGGGATGGGAACGTCTTTCACGGTCATATCTAGGCAGGGCTAACCTGCTAAAAATGGTGGCTATACCGCGCATATTATATCCACTGCAAACACTTCCTGTACTGCTGACCAAACAGAACGTCCAAACGATTAACAAGCTAATCAGAACCTTTATCTGGAGGGGAGGCAGGGCATGTATTGCTCTGCGTAAACTTGCTCAAGCTAAGTCCAATGGTGGTATTAACTTTCCAGATGTAGTTACTTATAACCACGCTGCACTTCTGAGACACTTGAGAGATTGGCTGCAAAATAGCTCAGTATATACGAACACATCCCTCGAACAGAATTTTCTGGCACATGTGGATCTGACATGTTTTCTTCACCAACACGATTGGGAGATACCGGACCATGTCAGGTCTAACCCACTTTTGTGGTCAACTAGGAAAATGTGGCACATATTACGCCACAATACGAAATTGAATCAATATTACTCCCTGCACTTGCCCTTAATTAAAAACCCAGAGTTTTTGGATGGCATGGCTGCCCAGCCCTTTACAACATGGGGGGAGGCTGGTATAACATCGATTCGGTCATTGGTATCTGTGGAGGATCACCGCCTGCTCACCTTCTCAGAGGTTTCAACGAGATATGCTGTGGTCGTCTCGTCTCGTCTCCCATTTTTGCAAACACAATTTTACGTTAGGCATGTCCTTACACATTTTACGGAGGGGGATTGGACTAACCCTCTAGACAGCCTCTTATTGCACCCAGTTCCGAGACACAAGGCCATATCCATACAATATACTTTTATGAGGACAATATTAGATCACGCTACCGTGACAGGTGGCATGTCCAAATGCTTGGCTCATTTTCCTGAACTGACCATACGAACAATGGAAAAAGCACTACTATACTCCCGTAAGGTCCTCCCAGCAAGCATGTACACTGAATTATTTCTTAATGTGTATCATAACACTTATCTATCCCCGTTACGACGCTACCATATGGGAACATCGGAAACACACTCTTGCCCAAGATGCCACCAGAGTGAGGCTGACACATATCATTGTTTGTGGGCATGTCCAATTGTACAATATTTCTGGCATCTCATTAGGAGATATGCGGAGGCAAATTTAATAACCTATGTGCCCTTTACCCCTGAATGGGCAGTTCTGGGTATCATTGATCCCAATCTTCGCATGCCATTGGAGTGTAAAAAACTACTGATAGCCCTTAGTGCGGCCGGGAAAAAAACTATTTTACAGGGGTGGTTGGATAGCACGCCACCACAGATACCATTATTTTTGAGTAAACTACACCATATATTCAGGATGGACTGGGTGGAGGCTGTTGTTGATAGAGGTAAACAGGTAGACAAGTTCTTTAATCTCTGGGAATCTTATATATCTACTCTCCCCCTCACTACACGGCTACACGTTCATAACAGCCTCAAGAACACTACGTGGTATTTAACTAGCCTGGCTGCGCAAGATCAGCCTATATCTTTGGTTTAGAGGTGGACAGTTGTGGCGGCTCCCCCTATAGATACGTCTATGATATATAACACCATCAATGTACTGACAGATTGCTTGCTTCCAGGGCCGGAGCTTCCACTAGGCAGCTTTAGGCAGCTGCCTAGGGGCGCCGGGACCTGAGGGGGGCGGCCTGCAACAGCTGCCTAAAAAAGGTAGCATAGTACTTCCTTTCACAGCCACTGCAATCCCCCTGAATGCGTATCTTACAGTAGCCGTGACTGCTAAGCTCCCGTATTGCAGCCTCCAGCTCCACCTCCACCCGGCACAGGCAGTAACTTTGACAGCTCTTGGAGTCCTGGCTGGGGGTGACATGGAGCACAGCTCTTCATTCCAGGCTCTTCCACAGACTACTCAGTTCCAACTCTGCACTGCAGCCTGCAGGTAAGGTGGCTGCACAGTGCATTCTCTGCATTGATAAGGAAAGAGGGCGAGAGCAGCGGTGTGGTGAGGGGGTGGGGGGGAGGAGATAAGGAGCAGGCATGTACACAGTCTGGGGGGATGAGCAGCAGCATGCACACAGATTTTGGGGGGATAGAACAGCAGACATTTAACAGAGTAGGGGGGAGGGGGTGAGAGCAGCATGCCTTTCATCTGAAGGGTGGGTAGGGGGAAGGGGCAGAAGGCAGAAGTTTTGCCTAGGGTGCCGAGAAACCTTGCACCGGCCATGCTTGCTTCTAATGCAAAAGTCTTTATGGTTTGATATATGTGAAATTGCTTACAGCCTCTAATTGTAATCCTCCTATGTGACTGCATTTTACAATCTTTGTACATCTCTATTGTATAATGCGATTTCAATGATGTCTCAATAAAAAGTTTATTAAAAAAAATAAAAATAAAGTGATGCAGTAAACTCTTCGTGCTACTCTTGGTGCTGTGCATGGAAGCACTGGCTAGGACAATCCGCACTAACCCTGACATTAGTGGTCTGTAGCTGGCTCCAAGAAATTCATGTTATCAATATTCCCCAAAAACCTGATTACAACATGTAACCAACCCTGTTACAACTCTACCGACTCTGAGAGAAGTATGTGCCCTGCTATGGGGCTCACTTTGAATGTAAGAGATGACTTCACAGGGGCAACCGCTCATGCGTTTCTCCACTCCCTCTTCTCACCCATAAGCGGGACTTCGACAGTGGACTCTTACTCAGATTTTTGGGGTCTGGACCTCGACTTGCTGGGTGTACGCTCCTTTTAGTTGATCCATGATTTCCTAAGGAACAATGGGAGTACTTACAGATCAGACTCTGGCCACTTGATTGCATTTGGGAGATGGCTTCACCATTTGCAGGACAGACCCTAAGCATGCTGATACTGGTGCAAGCCATGTTCTATTCCAAGCACTGGGTTGTGGTAGCATGGAAAAGAGACATTACAGGGGGAAAACTAGGCTCTGTGAATTTAGGTGACTGTCTCAGAGAACTTGATGTAATAAATGGCAGAAGGTCCATAGGGCAGGTTGTGGATCTCAATGACTTAATGTAGTGCCATGTTTCATCTGTGGTGATGTCCTCATTCAACATCTTAACATTTTCAGGTGAAGTAAGCATCTGTTCAGGGTGCAGCCACCATATGCCACCCCATCTCGCTGGCACATGCACAGAGTAGACTCTGGTAAAATGCCCCCTGCACCAATTTCCTGGTGATTACTGCGGTGCTGACAGACTGGTATGTATCATGTATGGGGGCAGGGTGAGGAGTGTGGGCCTTCCTGGACCCAAGGCCCAAGCACACCACACTCCCTGGACCCATTATCAATACACCCCACTGTCTATTTTCTAGGGGCTATTCAACCCACCACCATGGGTTCTGAGGAAAAACTAGCCAAGTTGCTAGGCTGCAATATGCATATTAGGTCTGTCATAACCAGTAACATAGCTAGTGTTTCCTCACGCCCATAGAGGTGCGCAGGAAAACTATCACCAAGTGCAGTGTTGGGATGTGGACCTGGGATAGTCTGAGTTGGGGACAGCTCCATTTCCCACCCCCCAGCAGGTTAACCCAACACCCACTAGCAAGGTAAGTGCATATGTGAGTCAGTTGCACAGTGGGGACTCTGAATAATGGGGCTGACTGGTTAATTACCCAGTTGAGATCCAGTGGCTTCCATGCAGCGTTGTCTGGCACATTTTTGCCTTGCAGTTGCCTGACTTAACCTAGCTAGGTCCCACAACACATGCCCTCTGAGCAGGCCTGAAGTACGTTTATTGCTGAAACTAGGGGGAACACTGTATGTACTAAAGTGTGTGTTTGCAAAACTGCAACCAGATTCTACTTATCATTTATCTAGCACCTTCTAGAAGATAATAGCTACAATCTGATTGGTTGCTACGGGCAACATCTCCACTTTTGTAAACCCACACTTTAGTCAATATACCCCTGGGTGTCAGCAATGAAAATGTGGCATCCTTTTATTAATCCGTCGTACGCTGGGATATGTGCGTCGCTGAGGACGCACATTTTTATCTCATCACAATGGAGCGGGCGGGCGTTCTTGAACAAAACTAAATTCTGACAAGATTTCTCAGTGAGAACAGACGAGACATTTGTAAAGATTGCAGCTCGCAGCATGAGATACTTATGAATAGACCCCACAGACAATTGCACAGTTTGCTATTACATTACTCTCATTTACAACTGTTTTGTCTAAGTTTGCGACGATTATATATAGATCCACTTGAGGAACAGGTTTCTTGGTGCCTTTAGAAGAAGATTTGGGGTAGACTTATCTCATTTCACCTCCTACAATTATCTGTCCTTTCACTGCTTCCCCATTGCACTGACATAACCTGGAAAAGAAAGGGGATTGTCCTTTAGTGCATAGATACATCGGACCGCATTGCAAAATTTTCGAATTGCAATCCGGCAGATTATCGAACAACTACGCATGCACAGCGTTTGCATTGCGCATAAGCGAGTAAAAATAGTGACACAAATTGCGTACACATCGTGATCGTAATCCATCAGCTGTTTGAGTGACAGGAAGCCGGCGTTTCTGGGTGTGTCTGAAAAAACGCAGGCGATGACCACTTCCAGCCTCTTGGGTCGCAATAATTGTGGATGACTTTGCCTGGCGCAGATAGGAAAAATCTTCAATGTTCCGGGAATTGCGTATGGTTTTGCGATCAGCCTGCGCATTGCGACGCATTAGCAATTTCTGCAGTGTGCGGTTTTCTTTATTTCTGGGCGGCAACTATTTGATCACAGAAATTGCTTTTAGCAGAACCTGCAATCCTTACTGAATGAGGTCCATAGTAAGGTAATCTGCATGGCCTGAAGAGTTCCCACAACAAAGAGATCTCTGCATAAGGACTTTGGTGGGTAAATGCAGGGCCGTCTTAACAGCAGTGAAGGCCCCTGGGCACAGCAATGCACTGGGCCCCCTACCCATCCTCCAGCGGTAGGGGTGGGGGGTGCTATCAGCGGCAGCTTTGATGTCCCGCAGGCAGTAGGGGGTATTCTATCTTCCGCTCAGCATGTAGGACCTGGAGCAGTAATTTCTGCTAATTACTCCTTTACTGCACAGATGGGGCAAAACTGTAGAAGGGGGCATTGGGCTGAATGAAGAAGCCCTGGTACATGACTTCCAGAGTGGTAGGGGGTGTTTAATATGTAGGGAAGGGGTGGATAGTGGAGTGGGCTTAATATTTATAATTTTCCGGTGGGAGGGCAGCTTGCTTGACTGCAGATATCTCAAGTTCCTGAAAATATATTTCTTAGCTTTGAATGGGATAAAAATACTAGAGAGTCCCACCTTTCAGGAGGTACTGGGGACTTGGGGATCAGAGTTCAGGAACCAGAGCAATCCACCAATGAATATCTAAAACTGCATATTAGGTGTGTGGAGCTGGAGCAGGTTCCAGCTGCTGGAAGGCTGATATCTCTGGTTCTGGGCATAGTAGAAAGAAGCTGCCAGTGTCCACCAAAAGCAGAGAGTTGCAGCTTTTGGATTATACCCTCTGAAAAACTCTAAGTCAGACAGAACTCGAGATATCTGGCTGGGAAGAGCAATTAACAGGCTTGGATGGGGACCACTGGTTTCAAGTCAGATATCTCCGGTTCCCCAGAGCCGATTTTCAAAAATCTGGTACCCCTGGAAAGAGGAGACCCTCAGCTATCAGCCTAGGGCCCTTATACTCCTGGGGCCCTTGGGCAAGAGCCCATTGAGCCCATACGAAAAGACGGCTCTGGGTAAATGGGACTCTATTATAAAACAAATCTGCCACACCTTCACTTTTACTACCTGCTGAGGCAAAGAACGTTTGTGTGAATTGTTTAGCATGCAGATGCATCTGTTGCAGGGATACAGTATACCCGCCCATTCCGTGTAAGGGGCTTATTCTGAGTTGTGGCTTCTGCAACCGATTTAGCATTTTTTACGTACTTGTGTCAGCCCTTCCCCGGATACACAGTGTGGCAAAAAAGTATTTGGACAGCCACCAAATGTGCAAGTTGACCCACTTAAAAAGATGAGAGAGGTCGGTAATTTCCATCATAGATACACTTCAACTGTGAGAGACAGAATCTGGAAATCACATTGTATGATTTTTAAACAATTTATTTGTATATTCTTGCGGAAAATAAAAATTTGGACAATCAAATAGTTTAACTCTGTATTACTGTATTACTTTGTAATATAACTTCGGTTGGCAATTACAGAGGTCAAACGTTTCCTGTAGTTCTTGACCAGGTTTGCACACACTGTGGCAGGTATTTTGGCCTACACTTCCATGCAGATCTTCTCTAGATCTGTCATGTTTTGGGGCTGTCGCCGGGCAACACGGACTTTCAGCTCCCTCCACAGATTTTCTATTGGGTTGAGGTCTGGAGACTGGCTAGGCCACTCCAGGACCTTGAAATGCTTCTTACGGAGCCACTCCTTAGTTGCCTGGGCGGTGTGTTTGGGGTCAATGTCATGCTGGAAGACCCAGCCACGTTCCATCTTCAATGCTCTTACTGAGGGAAGGAGGTTTTTGCCCAAAATCTCACAATACATGGCCCCACTCATCCTCTCCTTAATACGGATCAGTCTTCCTGTCCTCTGCATAAAAGCAGCGCCAAAGCATGATGTTTCCACCCCCATGCTTCACAGTGGGTATGGTGTTCTTGGGATACCATTCATCATTATTCTCCCTCCAAACACGGTGAGTGGAGTTTATACCACAAAGTTCGATTTTGCTCTCATCTGACCACATTATATTCTCCCAATCCTCCTCTGGATCATCCAGATGGTCACTGGCAAACTTTAAACGGGCTGGCTTAAGCAGGGGGACCTTTCGGACGCTGCAGGATTTCAATCCATGACGACGTAGTGTGTTACTAATGGTAACCTTTGTGACTGTGGTCCTAGCTCTCTTGAGGTCATTGACCAGGTCCCCCCGTGTAGTTCTGGGCTGATTCCTCACCGTTCTCAAGATCATGGATACCCCACGAGGTGAGATCTTGCATGGAGCCCCAGGTCGAGGGAGATTGTCAGTGATCTTGTATTTCTTCCATTTTTTAATAATTGCGCCAACAGTTGATCTCTTCTCACCAACCTGCTTGCCTCTTGTCAAGTAGCTCATCCCAGCCTTGTGCAGCTCTACAATTTTGTCCCTGGTGTCCTTAGACAGCTCTCTGGTCGTGTCCATGGTGGAGAGGTAGCAGTCTGACTGTTTGAGGGTGTGGACGGGTGTCTTTTATACTAATAACCAGTTCAAACAGGTGCCATTAATACTAGAGATGAGCGGGTTCGGTTTCTCTGAATCCGAACCCGCCAGAACTTCATGTTTTTTTTCACGGGTCCGAGCGACTCGGATCTTCCCGCCTTGCTCGGTTAACCCGAGCGCGCCCGAACGTCATCATGACGCTGTCGGATTCTCGCGAGGCTCGGATTCTATCGCGAGACTCGGATTCTATATAAGGAGCCGCGCGTCGCCGCCATTTTCACACGTGCATTGAGATTGATAGGGAGAGGACGTGGCTGGCGTCCTCTCCGTTTAGACACTTGATTTACTAATTTTGGGGAGCATTAGGAGTACTCAGTAGTGTACAGTGCAGAGTTTTGCTGATAGTGACCAGTGACCACCACTTTTATTTATAATCCGTTCTCTGCCTGAAAAAAGCGATACACAGCACACAGTGACTCAGTCACATACCATATCTGTGTGCACTGCTCAGGCTCAGGCCAGTGTGCTGCATCATCTATTATCTATATATAATATTATATATCTGTCTGACTGCTCAGCTCACACAGCTTATAATTGTGGGGGAGACTGGGGAGCACTACTGCAGTGCCAGTTATAGGTTATAGCAGGAGCCAGGAGTACATAATATATTATATAGTGAGTGACCACCAGACACACAGTGCAGTTTATTTAATATATCCGTTCTCTGCCTGAAAAAAGCGATACACACAGTGACTCAGTCAGTCACATACCATATCTGTGTGCACTGCTCAGGCTCAGGCCAGTGTGCTGCATCATCTATATATATTATATATCTGTCTGACTGCTCAGCTCACACAGCTTATAATTGTGGGGGAGACTGGGGAGCACTACTGCAGTGCCAGTTATAGGTTATAGCAGGAGCCAGGAGTACATAATATTATATTGAAATTAAACAGTGCACACTTTTGCTGCAGGAGTGCCACTGCCAGTGTGACTAGTGACCAGTGACCTGACCACCAGTATATAATATTAGTAGTATACTATCTCTTTATCAACCAGTCTATATTAGCAGCAGACACAGTACAGTGCGGTAGTTCACGGCTGTGGCTACCTCTGTGTCGGCACTCGGCAGCCCGTCCATAATTGTATATACCACCTAACCGTGGTTTTTTTTTCTTTCTTTATACATACATACTAGTTACGAGTATACTATCTCTTTATCAACCAGTCTATATATTAGCAGCAGACACAGTACAGTGCGGTAGTTCACGGCTGTGGCTACCTCTGTGTCGGCACTCGGCAGCCCGTCCATAATTGTATATACCACCTAACCGTGGTTTTTTTTTCTTTCTTTATACATACATACTAGTTACGAGTATACTATCTCTTTATCAACCAGTCTATATATTAGCAGCAGACACAGTACAGTGCGGTAGTTCACGGCTGTGGCTACCTCTGTGTCGGCACTCGGCAGCCCGTCCATAATTGTATATACCACCTAACCGTGGTTTTTTTTTCTTTCTTTATACATACATACTAGTTACGAGTATACTATCTCTTTATCAACCAGTCTATATTAGCAGCAGACACAGTACAGTGCGGTAGTTCACGGCTGTGGCTACCTCTGTGTCGGCACTCGGCAGCCCGTCCATAATTGTATATACCACCTAACCGTGGTTTTTTTTTCTTTCTTTATACATACATACTAGTTACGAGTATACTATCTCTTTATCAACCAGTCTATATATTAGCAGCAGACACAGTACAGTGCGGTAGTTCACGGCTGTGGCTACCTCTGTGTCGGCACTCGGCAGCCCGTCCATAATTGTATATACCACCTAACCGTGGGTTTTTTTTCTTTCTTTATACATACATACTAGTTACGAGTATACTATCTCTTTATCAACCAGTCTATATATTAGCAGCAGACACAGTACAGTGCGGTAGTTCACGGCTGTGGCTACCTCTGTGTCGGCACTCGGCAGCCCGTCCATAATTGTATATACCACCTAACCGTGGTTTTTTTTTCTTTCTTTATACATACATACTAGTTACGAGTATACTATCTCTTTATCAACCAGTCTATATATTAGCAGCAGACACAGTACAGTGCGGTAGTTCACGGCTGTGGCTACCTCTGTGTCGGCACTCGGCAGCCCGTCCATAATTGTATATACCACCTAACCGTGGTTTTTTTTTCTTTCTTTATACATACATACTAGTTACGAGTATACTATCTCTTTATCAACCAGTCTATATTAGCAGCAGACACAGTACAGTGCGGTAGTTCACGGCTGTGGCTACCTCTGTGTCGGCACTCGGCAGCCCGTCCATAATTGTATATACCACCTAACCGTGGTTTTTTTTTCTTTCTTTATACATACATACTAGTTACGAGTATACTATCTCTTTATCAACCAGTCTATATATTAGCAGCAGACACAGTACAGTGCGGTAGTTCACGGCTGTGGCTACCTCTGTGTCGGCACTCGGCAGCCCGTCCATAATTGTATATACCACCTAACCGTGGGTTTTTTTTCTTTCTTTATACATACATACTAGTTACGAGTATACTATCTCTTTATCAACCAGTCTATATATTAGCAGCAGACACAGTACAGTGCGGTAGTTCACGGCTGTGGCTACCTCTGTGTCGGCACTCGGCAGCCCGTCCATAATTGTATATACCACCTAACCGTGGTTTTTTTTTCTTTCTTTATACATACATACTAGTTACGAGTATACTATCTCTTTATCAACCAGTCTATATATTAGCAGCAGACACAGTACAGTGCGGTAGTTCACGGCTGTGGCTACCTCTGTGTCGGCACTCGGCAGCCCGTCCATAATTGTATATACCACCTAACCGTGGTTTTTTTTTCTTTCTTTATACATACATACTAGTTACGAGTATACTATCTCTTTATCAACCAGTCTATATATTAGCAGCAGACACAGTACAGTGCGGTAGTTCACGGCTGTGGCTACCTCTGTGTCGGCACTCGGCAGCCCGTCCATAATTGTATATACCACCTAACCGTGGTTTTTTTTTCTTTCTTTATACATACATACTAGTTACGAGTATACTATCTCTTTATCAACCAGTCTATATTAGCAGCAGACACAGTACAGTGCGGTAGTTCACGGCTGTGGCTACCTCTGTGTCGGCACTCGGCAGCCCGTCCATAATTGTATATACCACCTAACCGTGGTTTTTTTTTCTTTCTTTATACATACATACTAGTTACGAGTATACTATCTCTTTATCAACCAGTCTATATATTAGCAGCAGACACAGTACAGTGCGGTAGTTCACGGCTGTGGCTACCTCTGTGTCGGCACTCGGCAGCCCGTCCATAATTGTATATACCACCTAACCGTGGTTTTTTTTTCTTTCTTTATACATACATACTAGTTACGAGTATACTATCTCTTTATCAACCAGTCTATATATTAGCAGCAGACACAGTACAGTGCGGTAGTTCACGGCTGTGGCTACCTCTGTGTCGGCACTCGGCAGCCCGTCCATAATTGTATACTAGTATCCAATCCATCCATCTCCATTGTTTACCTGAGGTGCCTTTTAGTTGTGCCTATTAAAATATGGAGAACAAAAATGTTGAGGTTCCAAAATTAGGGAAAGATCAAGATCCACTTCCACCTCGTGCTGAAGCTGCTGCCACTAGTCATGGCCGAGACGATGAAATGCCAGCAACGTCGTCTGCCAAGGCCGATGCCCAATGGCATAGTACAGAGCATGTCTAAACCAAAACACCAAATATCAGTAAAAAAAGGACTCCAAAACCTAAAATAAAATTGTCGGAGGAGAAGCGTAAACTTGCCAATATGCCATTTACCACACGGAGTGGCAAGGAACGGCTGAGGCCCTGGCCTATGTTCATGGCTAGTGGTTCAGCTTCACATGAGGATGGAAGCACTCAGCCTCTCGCTAGAAAACTGAAAAGACTCAAGCTGGCAAAAGCACCGCAAAGAACTGTGCGTTCTTTGAAATCCCAAATCCACAAGGAGAGTCCAATTGTGTCGGTTGCGATGCCTGACCTTCCCAACACTGGACGTGAAGAGCATGCGCCTTCCACCATTTGCACGCCCCCTGCAAGTGCTGGAAGGAGCACCCGCAGTCCAGTTCCTGATAGTCAGATTGAAGATGTCAGTGTTGAAGTACACCAGGATGAGGAGGATATGGGTGTTGCTGGCGCTGGGGAGGAAATTGACCAGGAGGATTCTGATGGTGAGGTGGTTTGTTTAAGTCAGGCACCCGGGGAGACACCTGTTGTCCGTGGGAGGAATATGGCCGTTGACATGCCAGGTGAAAATACCAAAAAAATCAGCTCTTCGGTGTGGAGGTATTTCACCAGAAATGCGGACAACAGGTGTCAAGCCGTGTGTTCCCTTTGTCAAGCTGTAATAAGTAGGGGTAAGGACGTTAACCACCTCGGAACATCCTCCCTTATACGTCACCTGCAGCGCATTCATAATAAGTCAGTGACAAGTTCAAAAACTTTGGGTGACAGCGGAAGCAGTCCACTGACCAGTAAATCCCTTCCTCTTGTAACCAAGCTCACGCAAACCACCCCACCAACTCCCTCAGTGTCAATTTCCTCCTTCCCCAGGAATGCCAATAGTCCTGCAGGCCATGTCACTGGCAATTCTGACGAGTCCTCTCCTGCCTGGGATTCCTCCGATGCATCCTTGCGTGTAACGCCTACTGCTGCTGGCGCTGCTGTTGTTGCCGCTGGGAGTCGATGGTCATCCCAGAGGGGAAGTCGTAAGCCCACTTGTACTACTTCCAGTAAGCAATTGACTGTTCAACAGTCCTTTGCGAGGAAGATGAAATATCACAGCAGTCATCCTACTGCAAAGCGGATAACTGAGTCCTTGACAACTATGTTGGTGTTAGACGTGCGTCCGGTATCCGCCGTTAGTTCACAGGGAACTAGACAATTTATTGAGGCAGTGTGCCCCCGTTACCAAATACCATCTAGGTTCCACTTCTCTAGGCAGGCGATACCGAGAATGTACACGGACGTCAGAAAAAGACTCACCAGTGTCCTAAAAAATGCAGTTGTACCCAATGTCCACTTAACCACGGACATGTGGACAAGTGGAGCAGGGCAGGGTCAGGACTATATGACTGTGACAGCCCACTGGGTAGATGTATGGACTCCCGCCGCAAGAACAGCAGCGGCGGCACCAGTAGCAGCATCTCGCAAACGCCAACTCTTTCCTAGGCAGGCTACGCTTTGTATCACCGCTTTCCAGAATACGCACACAGCTGAAAACCTCTTACGGCAACTGAGGAAGATCATCGCGGAATGGCTTACCCCAATTGGACTCTCCTGTGGATTTGTGGCATCGGACAACGCCAGCAATATTGTGTGTGCATTAAATATGGGCAAATTCCAGCACGTCCCATGTTTTGCACATACCTTGAATTTGGTGGTGCAGAATTTTTTAAAAAACGACAGGGGCGTGCAAGAGATGCTGTCGGTGGCCAGAAAAATTGCGGGACACTTTCGGCGTACAGGCACCACGTACAGAAGACTGGAGCACCACCAAAAACTACTGAACCTGCCCTGCCATCATCTGAAGCAAGAAGTGGTAACGAGGTGGAATTCAACCCTCTATATGCTTCAGAGGTTGGAGGAGCAGCAAAAGGCCATTCAAGCCTATACAATTGAGCACGATATAGTAGGTGGAATGCACCTGTCTCAAGTGCAGTGGAGAATGATTTCAACGTTGTGCAAGGTTCTGATGCCCTTTGAACTTGCCACACGTGAAGTCAGTTCAGACACTGCCAGCCTGAGTCAGGTCATTCCCCTCATCAGGCTTTTGCAGAAGAAGCTGGAGGCATTGAAGAAGGAGCTAAAAGGGAGCGATTCCGCTAGGCATGTGGGACTTGTGGATGCAGCCCTTAATTCGCTTAACAAGGATTCACGGGTGGTCAATCTGTTGAAATCAGAGCACTACATTTTGGCCACCGTGCTCGATCCTAGATTTAAAGCCTACCTTGGATCTCTCTTTCCGGCAGACACAGGTCTGCTGGGGTTGAAAGACCTGCTGGTGACAAAATTGTCAAGTCAAGCGGAACGCGACCTGTCAACATCTCCTCCTTCACATTCTCCCGCAACTGGGGGTGCGAGGAAAAGGCTCAGAATTCCGAGCCCACCCGCTGGCGGTGATGCAGGGCAGTCTGGAGCGACTGCTGATGCTGACATCTGGTCCGGACTGAAGGACCTGACAACGATTACGGACATGTCGTCTACTGTCACTGCATATGATTCTCTCAACATTGATAGAATGGTGGAGGATTATATGAGTGACCGCATCCAAGTAGGCACGTCACACAGTCCGTACTTATACTGGCAGGAAAAAGAGGCAATTTGGAGGCCCTTGCACAAACTGGCTTTATTCTACCTAAGTTGCCCTCCCACAAGTGTGTACTCCGAAAGAGTGTTTAGTGCCGCCGCTCACCTTGTCAGCAATCGGCGTACGAGGTTACATCCAGAAAATGTGGAGAAGATGATGTTCATTAAAATGAATTATAATCAATTCCTCCGCGGAGACATTGACCAGCAGCAATTGCCTCCACAAAGTACACAGGGAGCTGAGATGGTGGATTCCAGTGGGGACGAATTGATAATCTGTGAGGAGGGGGATGTACACGGTGATATATCGGAGGGTGAAGATGAGGTGGACATCTTGCCTCTGTAGAGCCAGTTTGTGCAAGGAGAGATTAATTGCTTCTTTTTTGGGGGGGGTCCAAACCAACCCGTCATATCAGTCACAGTCGTGTGGCAGACCCTGTCACTGAAATGATGGGTTGGTTAAAGTGTGCATGTCCTGTTTTGTTTATACAACATAAGGGTGGGTGGGAGGGCCCAAGGACAATTCCATCTTGCACCTCTTTTTTCTTTTCTTTTTCTTTGCATCATGTGCTGATTGGGGAGGTTTTTTTTGGAAGGGACATCCTGCGTGACACTGCAGTGCCACTCCTAGATGGGCCCGGTGTTTGTGTCGGCCACTAGGGTCGCTAATCTTACTCACACAGTCAGCTACCTCATTGCGCCTCTTTTTTTCTTTGCGTCATGTGCTGTTTGGGGAGGGTTTTTTGGAAGGGACATCCTGCGTGACACTGCAGTGCCACTCCTAGATGGGCCCGGTGTTTGTGTCGGCCACTAGGGTCGCTAATCTTACTCACACAGCTACCTCATTGCGCCTCTTTTTTTCTTTGCGTCATGTGCTGTTTGGGGAGGGTTTTTTGGAAGGGACATCCTGCGTGACACTGCAGTGCCACTCCTAGATGGGCCCGGTGTTTGTGTCGGCCACTAGGGTCGCTAATCTTACTCACACAGCTACCTCATTGCGCCTCTTTTTTTCTTTGCGTCATGTGCTGTTTGGGGAGGGTTTTTTGGAAGGGACATCCTGCGTGACACTGCAGTGCCACTCCTAGATGGGCCCGGTGTTTGTGTCGGCCACTAGGGTCGCTAATCTTACTCACACAGCTACCTCATTGCGCCTCTTTTTTTCTTTGCGTCATGTGCTGTTTGGGGAGGGTTTTTTGGAAGGGCCATCCTGCGTGACACTGCAGTGCCACTCCTAGATGGGCCCGGTGTTTGTGTCGGCCACTAGGGTCGCTAATCTTACTCACACAGCTACCTCATTGCGCCTCTTTTTTTCTTTGCGTCATGTGCTGTTTGGGGAGGGTTTTTTGGAAGGGACATCCTGCGTGACACTGCAGTGCCACTCCTAGATGGGCCCGGTGTTTGTGTCGGCCACTAGGGTCGCTTATCTTACTCACACAGCGACCTCGGTGCAAATTTTAGGACTAAAAATAATATTGTGAGGTGTGAGGTATTCAGAATAGACTGAAAATGAGTGTAAATTATGGTTTTTGAGGTTAATAATACTTTGGGATCAAAATGACCCCCAAATTCTATGATTTAAGCTGTTTTTTAGTGTTTTTTGAAAAAAACACCCGAATCCAAAACACACCCGAATCCGACAAAAAAAATTCAGTGAGGTTTTGCCAAAACGCGTTCGAACCCAAAACACGGCCGCGGAACCGAACCCAAAACCAAAACACAAAACCCGAAAAATTTCAGGCGCTCATCTCTAATTAATACAGGTAATAAGTGGAGGATAGAAGAGCTTCTTAAAGAAGAAGTAACAGGTCTGTGAGAGCCAGAAATCCTACTGCTTGGTAGGTGTCCAAATATTTATTTTCCACAAGAATATACAAGTAAATTGTTTAAAAATCATTCAATGTTATTTCCGGGTTCCCCCCCCCCCCCCCCCCCCAGATTCTGTCTCTCACAGTTGAAGTGTACCTATGATGGAAATTACACACCTCTCATCTTTTTAAGTGGGTCAACTTGCACAATCAGTAGCTGTCCAAATACTTTTTTTCCCCACTGTACAAGTATACGTCTGACTGTGCAAGGACTGAGACACCTGTTTTATGTGTCTTTAAAGGTAACAAGTCTGCACAAAAGCCTGATTTACGAAGCCTTAAAGCAAATAGGCTTTTGATGCTGGTCCGCACTAGCAAACGCCATCTTTTGATGACTTTAGCCCATTGTATGATACATTTTTGCATTTTTTTCCGGCGAACAAATCATCTGATCCCTCGCCGATGACTAGCGCACATGCATGCCAGGCCGGATGGGCGAACATGCGCTATAGCTCTGCCGGCTCCAAACCGGGAACTTTCATGATATTTGAAAGCGTTACTATATAGAAATGTACGGGGCGGTCTCTAATCGGCGCAATGTGACTGGGAAATCATCAGTTTCCCCAAACCAGCATTCTAAGTCACTGCGATATGTGGCGATGAGGATTATAACGTTTATGGGACCTTTAAAAAAATATTAATAAACAGGCCCCTTAGTGTAATGTTTTTTGGTTTAGAGCTTTAAGGGCAATTCCATGAAAATAAGGACATAGAGCCTAACGGGATGCGGTTAAGTTACCGGCTGTTGGGATCCCGGCGGTCAGGATAGCGGCATCGGAATCCCAACAGCGCCGGGGAAATGCCGGTGCTCGGAATCCCAACAGAAGCCTGGTATTCCCCCTCGGGTGGTGATCCATGCCATCACCTGAGGGAAAATATAATAGTGTGGCAAGTGAAGCTTGCCCCCAGGCCCGATACGCGGAGGGCGCAGCAAGCAAGGTGATTGACAGGAAGCGGACGTTTGTGGGTGGTAACTGCCGTTTTCTGGGAGTGTCTGGAAAAACGCAGGTGTCCACAAGCGTTTTCAGGGCGGGTGTGTGACGTTAGCTCCGGCCCCAATCAGCCTGTTTGTATCGCAGTGTAGGAGAAGGTCCTGGGCTACGCACAGACTGGAAAAATCATTAGATGGTGAGTGAGTTGCGAACGGATTTGCAGATGTCCGCTGCCTGGCAAAGTTTTAGCACGGCGTACACATGCATTCCCACGGGGCGAGTTTTTACTCTCCCTTGGCGGCGACTATCTGATCGAGACCTCTGCAAATTTGCAGCACGGCGATCATGTCTGAACTAGGCCCAATATCAGGGGTAACATACTGGAAATAAGGAAATGTAACAGCCATAAATAATACTCCTTTACCACCACTGTAGCACGGGTTGCAGCCGGGAGCCTGACACGGCTGCGACCCGTGGTAGAGCACCCTTCTTCACTAGCCCACCAACCCGGCATATTGCATGATCTCCCAGCACCGCCCTTCCATACACTGAGAACGGGAGCCGCGTCGCATCGACACGGCTTCCGTTTAAACTACACAGCTTACCGGGTTGAACACGTGTTCAATCCGGCAAGCTACCCGGGTAGTATTCCCAGATCACTTGATCCGGGAATTTGCAGGGGTGGGGGGGGGGCATTTACACTAGGAAAAACACGGGTAAATGCACGCCCCCGCGCATTTACCCGTGTTTTTAGAGCTAGTGGAAAAGGGGTATAATTCTCTCTCCATGATACGGCTAAATGAATACGTACAACAGTAAAGGTGATTCCGTTACCGGAAAAGGTAAAAATGTTTGATTATTGGCCCTCATTCCGAGTTGAGCGGTCGCAAGGCGAATTTAGCAGAGTTACACACGCTAAGCCTACGCCTACTGGGAGTGTATCTTAGCTTCTTAAAATTGCGACCGATGTAATCGCAATATTGCGATTACAAACTACTGAGCAGTTTCTGAGTAACTTCAACTTTACTCTGCCTGTGCGATCAGTTCAGTGCTTGTCGTTCCTGGTTTGACGTCACAAACACACCCAGCGTTCGCCCAGACACTCCCCCGTTTCTCCAGCCACTCCTGCGTTTTTTCCGGAAACGGTAGCGTTTTCAACCACACGCCCATAAAACGCCGTGTTTCCGCCCAGTAACACCCATTTCCTGTCAATCACATTACGATCGCCGGAGCGATGAAAAAGCCGTGAGTAAAAATACTATCTTCATTGTTAAATTACTTGGCGCAGTCGCAGTGCGAATATTGCGCATGCGTACTAAGCGGATTTTCATTGCGATGCGATGAAAAATACAGAGCGAACGACTCAGAATGAGGGCCATTGATTCAGATTTTGAGATATTACCTCACAATTTAGTTTTATATGAAAGTTTCTAAACACAAGCTCAGTTGTAATAAGAAATGGTCCTACATTTATTTCCAGGCTCTAATCTGAGGCAACGGAATCCCCATAGTTTTGGTGATGGAATCACATTACAGACGTGTCCTCAAACAACTAGCCTCAATAAGCCAGACGACATGAGAAGCCAGGCGCAGGTCACCCGCCAGGTCCCACGTGACTCTGCTAGCGCCGGGTGTCTTTTTTATCCAAACATGCATCTTAGTCATAAGGAGACTGTGCTGATTAATTTGGTGTGCGGCACTTGTATATCTGTGTGCGACTGAGTCAGCACATGTGACAGAACTTGGCATGGAAAAAAGATGCTGCATCATAGCACTTTATATACAGATTCAGACAAAGGGGGAGATGTACTAAGCAGTGAAAAAGTGGAGAAGTGAGCCAGTGGAGAAGTTGTACATGACAACCAATCAGCATTGACGTAACATTTATAATTCTCACACTATAGAAGTATACAGAGCAGCTGATTGGTTGCCATGGGCAACTTCTCCACTGGCTCACTTCTCCACTTTTATCTCTGCTTAGTACATATCCCCCATAGTCACACACAGATATACAAGTGTCGCTGTTATGAAACACCCCTGCATGTGAATGAGACCCCTAGAGCCTCCTACTGAGATTTTCGGCCAATAACAACAGTCCGTTGTTCCCATATAGTTTTATACACTCACCGGTACTTAGGCAGTCGTACAGGTAATTTCCAGAACCAGCATAAACGGGGTTAATTGCAGAGTATCAGGATTTACACCACAACAGCAAGATTTGTTATAATGGCAGCAACTCAGAATCCGTATCCGGAAGGTAGGTCGACATGGATTTGGTCAACAGTCAATAGGTCGCCCACTATTGGTCGACATTGGGCCTAATTCAGATCTGATCACAGCAGCAAATTTGTTAACTAATGGGCAAAACCATGTGCACTGCAGGTGAGGGGGGCAGATGTAACATGTGCAGAGAGAGTTAGATTTGGGTGGGTTATTTTGTTTCTGTGCAGGGTAAATACTGGCTGCTTTATTTTTACACTGCAATTTAGATTGCAGATTGAACACACCGCACCCAAATCTAACCCTCTCTGCACATGTTACATCTGCCCCACCTGCACTGCACATGGTTTTGCCCGTTAGCCATACCTCCCAACTGTCCCGATTTTGGCGGGACAGTCTCGTTTTTCGCGGTCTGTCCCGCTGATCCACCCGCGAGTCACAGTGTCCCGCAGGTGGGGGTGCAGTTGGGAGATCCCTCCCTGTCACTCGCTGATCTGAGGAGAGCAGCGGTGAATAGACGCTGTGCGCATGCACACAGCGTCTATTCCAGGCAGAGAAGGACAGGGGGCGTGGCCAGCAGCTCTCTGAGCGCTGTCCATGCCCCTATAATGACGAAAACGGTGCATGGCTTGAGATCGCAGCACTTGCCGTGAGGCCAAGGCCCTTTATGACAGGCCACACCCCCTTATTTTGGGCGCGCTGCTGTCCCTCCTCGACCATCAGCAAAGTTGGGAGATATGCATTAGCTAACACATTTGCTGCTGTGATCAGATCTGACATAGGCCTCTTGACATGGTCGACATAGGAAAAAAGGTTGACACGTTAAAATGGTCATCATGGAACAGTGGGGACAGGACCAGGACAGAGGAGGCAGGGACAGAAAAGAGGGGACAGGAGGGACAGAACAGAGGGGACAGGAGGGACAGAACAGAGGGGACAAGAAGGACAGGACAGAGGTAATGGCAGGGACAGAAAAGAGGGGACAGGAGGGACAGAACAGAGGGGACAGGAGGGACAGAACAGAGGGGACAGGAGGGACCGGACAGAGGTAATGGCAGGGACAGAACAGAGGGGACAGGAGGGACAGGACAGAGGTAATGGCAGGGACAGAACAGAGGGGACAGGAGGGACAGGACAGAGGGAATGGCAGGGACAGAAAAGAGGGGACAGGAGGGACAGGACAGAGGTAATGGCAGGGACAGAAAAGAGGGGACAGGACAGAGGTAATGGCAGGGACAGAAAAGAGGGGACAGGAGGGACAGAACAGAGGGGACAGGACAGACGTAATGGCAGGGACAGAAAAGAGGGGACAGGAGGGACAGAACAGAGGGGACAGGAAGGACAGAACAGAGGTAATGGCAGGGACAGAACAGAGGGGACAGAAAAGAGGGACAGGACAGAGGAAATGGCAGGGACAGAACAGAGGGGACAGGAGGGACAGGACAGAGGTAATGGCAGGGACAGAAAAGAGGGGACAGGAGGGACAGAACAGAGGGGACAGGAAGGACAGGACAGGACAGAGGTAATGGCAGGGACAGAACAGAGGGGACAGGAGGGACAGGACAGAGGTAATGGCAGGGACAGAACAGAGGGGACAGGAGGGACAGGACAGAGGTAATGGCAGGGACAGAAAAGAGGGGATAGGAGGGACAGGACAGAGGTAATGGCAGGGACAGAAAAGAGGGGACAGGACAGAGGTAATGGCAGGGACAGAAAAGAGGGGACAGGAGGGACAGAACAGAGGGGACAGGAGGGACAGGACAGAGGTAATGGCAGGGACAGAACAGAGGGGACAGGAGGGACAGGACAGAGGTAATGGCAGGGACAGAACAGAGGGGACAGGAGGGACAGGACAGAGGTAATGGCAGGGACAGAAAAGAGGGGATAGGAGGGACAGGACAGAGGTAATGGCAGGGACAGAAAAGAGGGGACAGGACAGAGGTAATGGCAGGGACAGAAAAGAGGGGACAGGAGGGACAGAACAGAGGGGACAGGAGGGGCAGAAAAGAGGGGACAGGACAGAGGTAATGGCAGGGACAGAAAAGAGGGGACAGGAGGGACAGAACAGAGGGGACAGGAAGGACAGAACAGAGGTAATGGCAGGGACAGAACAGAGGGAACAGAAAAGAGGGACAGGACAGAGGAAATGGCAGGGACAGAACAGAGGGGACAGGAGGGACAGGACAGAGGTAATGGCAGGGACAGAAAAGAGGGGACAGGAGGGACAGAACAGAGGGGACAGGAAGGACAGGACAGAGGTAATTGCAGGGACAGAAAAGAAGGGACAGGAGGGACAGAAAAGAGGGGACAGGAGGGACAGAACAGAGGGGACAGGAGGGACAGGACAGAGGAAATGGCAGGGACAGAACAGAGGGGACAGGAGGGACAGGACAGAGGTAATGGCAGGGACAGAACAGAGGGGACAGGACAGAGGTAATGGCAGGGACAGAACAGAGGGGACAGGAGGGACAGGACAGAGGAAATGGCAGGGACAGAAAAGAGGGGACAGGAGGGACAGAACAGAGGGGACAGGAAGGACAGGACAGAGGTAATGGCAGGGACAGGAAAGAAGGGACAGGAGGGACAGAACAGAGGGGACAGGAGGGACAGGACAGAGGTAATGGCAGGGACAGAACAGAGGGGACAGGAGGGACAGGACAGAGGTAATGGCAGGGACAGAACAGAGGGGACAGGAGGGACAGGACAGAGGAAATGGCAGGGACAGAACAGAGGGGACAGGAGGGACAGGACAGAGGAAATGGCAGGGACAGAACAGAGGGGACAGGAGGGACAGGACAGAGGTAATGGTAGGGACAGGACAGAGGGGGCAGGGACAGGAGAGTGGGGACAGGACAGAGGGGGCAGGGACACGAGAGTGGAGACAGGACAGAGGGGGCAGGGACACGAGAGTGGGGACAGGACAGAGGTGACAGGGACATGAGAGTGGAGACAGGACAGAGGGGGCAGGGACACGAGAGTGGGGACAGGACAGAGGTGACAGGAACATGAGAGTGGGGACAGGACAGAGGGGGCAGGGGCACGAGAGTGGGGACAGGACAGAGGGGGCAGGGACACGAGAGTGGAGACAAGACAGAGAGGGCAGGGACACGAGATTGGGGACAGGACAGAGGGGGCAGGGACACGAGAGTGGGGACAGGACAGAGGGGGCAGGGACAGGACAGAGGGGGCAGGGACACGAGAGTGGGGACAGGACAGAGGGGGCAGGGACAGGACAGAGGGGGCAGGGACACGAGAGTGGGAACAGGACAGAGGGGCAGGGACAGGACAGAGGGGGCAGGGGCACGAGAGTGGGGACAGGACAGAGGAGCAGGGACAGGACAGAGGGGGCAGGGACAGGACAGAGGGGGCAGGGACAGGAGAGAATTATGGAGATGGTGGGGCTTCTGGCTCCCTCTGCATGGGGGAAGTAAAACTACAGACATCAGGATTAGGGAGGCCAATCCCGGGCCGTTTTTTCAATCCCGGGATTCGGGATTGAAAAACGATCAATCCCGAGATTCCCGGGATCCTGGGATTGCAGTAGGGATCAGTGAAGAAGGGTGAAGGGAGCAGCGCTGGAGGGTAGGTAGCGGTGCGGGAGGGTGTAGGTAGCGGCGGGGAAGGGAGGGAGGGTGTAGGTAGCAGTGCAGAAGGGTGTAGGTAGCTGGGCGGGAGGGTGTAGGTAGCGGTGCGGAGGTTGTAGGTAGCTGGGCGGGAGGGTGTAGGTAGCGGTGCGGAGGGTGTAGGTAGCTGGGCGGGAGGGTGTAGGTAGCGGTGCGGAGGTTGTAGGTAGCTGGGCGGGAGGGTGTAGGTAGCGGTGCGGAGGGTGTAGGTAGCTGGGCGGGAGGGTGTAGGTAGCGGTGCGGAGGTTGTAGGTAGCTGGGCGGGAGGGTGTAGGTAGCGGTGCGGAGGTTGTAGGTAGCTGGGCGGGAGGGTGTAGGTAGCTGGGCGGGAGGGTGTAGGTAGCTGGGCGGGAGGGTGTACAGTAGGTAGCGGGGAGGGTTGGTAGCGGCGCGGGAGGGAGGGTGGGTGTAAGTACCACTTACTATTAGGTGGGCACCAGCCATGGACACACTGAACGCGGCGGCATTTCAAATGAAGTGCCGGCCGCCAGCCAACCAGTGCTGACGGACCAGCAGCCAATCAGGGAAGCGGCCGCAGCAGTCGCTCCTGATTGGCTGCTGCGGCAGCTTCCCTGATTGGCTGCCGGTCCGCCAGCTCTGGTTGGCTGGTGGCCGGCGCCACATTTGAAGTGCCGCCGCGTTCAGCGTTCATCTATGGCTGCCGCCCGCCTAAGTGTAAGTAGTATTACTTACACACACTCCCTCCCGCACATGCGCAGTGTAATCCCGTGAATCCCGGGATTGGATGCTTCAATCCCGGGATTCAAATCCCGGCATTTTTGGGCCCAAATCCCGGGATCCCGCCGATCCCGGGATTGGCCTCCCTAATCAGGATGATCTCTTTATCCCCCACTTGATGACGTCACAGCAGCACTTACCTCCAGAGATGCGGGGAGAGGTGAGGGGGCAACGGGGAACCTCCTCTGGTGTGCTGCTGCCAGAGCGCATGGCTGGGGACCGTATGCTGAGCTGGGCCTGGCTGCTGACCCAGAAACCAATGCTGGCAGTGTGTGCTCCCTACCGCCAGCGCCACTTTCAGCCTCCGCCGGGTGCCCACTGTGGATGTATGGGTAGGTACCCAGGGGGAGGAGGAGGATGCAGTCACCACCGCGGGACCCCTGATGGGATGTCCACGCCGGGCTGCTGCTTTGCTGTCATTCCCAGCACACATGTGGCCGGATTAGGTTACAGGGCAGGGTGGGTTAGGTTTAGCCACCACTGGGGGGAGGTTAGGTTTAGGCACTACGGGGGAGGTTAGGTTTAGGCTGTGGGAATGGAGGGATAGGGGGTAGGTGACAGGGGGAGGAACATACTTACCTCATACCTTACATACTGAACCCCTCTGAAACAGTGTAAGTGAAATCCCAGCTCTGTCAGAGTGATAATAAATGGCTGACACACCTATCACCAGGCATCCAGCATAAATGCCCTCACAGATCCTTTACATCAGAGACCTTCCTGTCTCCACTCCGGTCATGTTCCCTTAGTAAGTGGGAGTACCTGAACGAGCCTGTCCCATCCCTGACCCTCCACTTTAAATAGGAGTTTTCTGATTGATCAGGTGAGTTCAGTGCCAAGTCAGGATCACGGAAATCCTAAACCGGATTGTTTGCTGGAGCTTAGGTGGGAAGGAGTATATTGGCAAAGCATTCACTCTGATCCCATTACATCACTGTGTAGCACAATACATACTGAGCAAACCTTTACCAAACGCCTGGGGCTTCTTATCTCCCACCAGTTAGGGCCAAGGGCTGCTCCGCACCCCCAGCGCCGCCTTCAGCAGACACTGGGTGCCCCCTGTGGATGTATGGGTACCTGGCCACGTGGGAGGAAGAGGATGTAATCACCAATGCAGGGCCCCTGAGGGGATGTCCGCACTAGGCTGCTACTTTGCTGTCCCCGCATTCCCAGCATGCACGTGCCTGGGTGGTGTCAGCCCCCCTCTACCCGGAATTAAATGGCTGGACCCAGCAGCGGCACACTATTAATAATAAAAAGCCTACTTGAGAGGGACCCGGATAGGCAATATGGTGGTGAAAAACCGCGCACCCCATTGAGGGTGGCGCCCTGTGAGTCCGCATGTGTTGAACGTGCCTGGAGACAGCCCTGTTTAAGAATTCCTCATAACCTGATAGAACCTGATTGGCCATGTGTCAGTAAGACACAGGTTTGGGTTTGGTGCACGTCCACCACAGCCAAACCTGTTAGCGATGAATGTCAGCCGCTGATGTGCCCTATAGACGCAGACATCTGATCACAGTACGCTCCTCAATGTGTGACCAGGTGTCCGCCATCTTACACCTGATGCTGGGACAGTATGACTGATATGAGGCGCAGTCTAATGGCCGTGAGGGGAAGCCGTGGTCTACCTGCTATGACCTGGTGGGAAATTAGACTGAAATAGAGAATAGTACACACGTGAGAGGTCTCGTTACCTTGCTTATTGCACCAACCTAGTAGTATTTTCACAAATTTATTGGGTGGTATTCCATTCTTTCCGCCCTTCCTTCCACACACATTCTGTTTCTGCTGAGGGGCATGGTAATATCATTTCAGCTCACTACCCCTGGGGTAGCGGACAGGGGCAGATCTAGGGGTCAGGCCGCCCTGGGCACATTATTGGTCGCTGTCCCACCCCCACCCCTCAATCACGTCATTGCCTCCTTCATTTCAGGTGCCAGTCCGGATGCCTCGAGGCCACCAAAGCAGCCACAGCCTCACCCTAATACCAACTCCTGGACAACAATTTGCTGCCCATTGCTCCACCCCAATCATTTGGTAAATAAAATGTAAAAAAATAAGTCGGAATGATGAAAAAAAGAATCACCTGGCCCTCATCAGCCTAGTGTATCGACCCCCAGCAAGTGCCACCCCTAGGCACGTGCCTCACATGCCTAGTGGGAAAACTGCACTGGTAGCGAGGCGCCCAACACTTTACACAGCTAAACTGATTATTATGGGTGCGATATGCGGTATTATAACAGGGATCACTTTAGAAAGGAGATTGGCCGAATATATCATTTGAATACCACCCAATGTATCTACTGTGAAGGGATGGGGGCCCCAAAAACATGAGTATGCCAGAACCCATGATTTCTGTTGCCGGCCCTGCCTGTACCCTTTAAATATACAGTATGTGTCTGTGATCTTCAGTCTGCACTAAAAGTCCTGGCAGCAGTCGAGTAGCAGTGAATGATGATGATATTACCAGGAAAGGGGGGTTGTTATAGGTGAAGTACTGGACAAGTTGACACATTTGCCTCTGATGATGCTGTCTAGTACAGAGAAACGCGTCAGCATGGTGTTCTTTTAAGGTTGGGCTTACCACTCAACTTAAGAAGAAACCTCATATCTGATTCCACTATAATTCCTGTATACAGTCCCTGTGTTGAGGGAGCAACGATACACCCACAAGCGGCTGCACAAAGCTGCAGTAACGTTCTACACCGCACTGGAATTCTAAAGCCTCCACCCCACGGACTTCGTATGTGGAACCGGTAAATAATCTTTTTATAAAGGAACTGTGTGCAATTAGCCAGTGACTGATCACTACACACAATTACTTAGCTCGTTTTCTGAATAAAATAAATATTGTAATGTTCAGTATTCAATCTCACAGGGTTCTCCTTTTTTATTGTCTTTTTGCACCTATTTTGTGCTGTTACTATTGTTATATTGGATTTTTTCAGAAGTTATTTAGGTGCCTAACCTATATCTAAAAGCAGCAAGTGCATCTTTTTAGTGCTATAGTAATATTTGTTTATACAGATAGAGATATATATATTAGAGATGAGCGCCTGAAATTTTTCGGGTTTTGTGTTTTGGTTTTGGGTTCGGTTCCGCGGCCGTGTTTTGGGTTCGAACGCGTTTTGGCAAAACCTCACCGAATTATTTTTGTCGGATTCGGGTGTGTTTTGGATTCGGGTGTTTTTTTCCAAAAACACTAAAAAACAGCTTAAATCATAGAATTTGGGGGTCATTTTGATCCCAAAGTATTATTAACCTCAAAAACCATAATTTACACTCATTTTCAGTCTATTCTGAATACCTCACACCTCACAATATTATTTTTAGTCCTAAAATTTGCACCGAGGTCGCTGTGTGAGTAAGATAAGCGACCCTAGTGGCCGACACAAACACCGGGCCCATCTAGGAGTGGCACTGCAGTGTCACGCAGGATGTCCCTTCCAAAAAACCCTCCCCAAACAGCACATGACGCAAAGAAAAAAAGAGGCGCAATGAGGTAGCTGTGTGAGTAAGATTAGCGACCCTAGTGGCCGACACAAACACCGGGCCCATCTAGGAGTGGCACTGCAGTGTCACGCAGGATGGCCCTTCCAAAAAACCCTCCCCAAACAGCACATGACGCAAAGAAAAAAAGAGGCGCAATGAGGTAGCTGACTGTGTGAGTAAGATTAGCGACCCTAGTGGCCGACACAAACACCGGGCCCATCTAGGAGTGGCACTGCAGTGTCACGCAGGATGGCCCTTCCAAAAAACCCTCCCCAAACAGCACATGACGCAAAGAAAAAAAGAGGCGCAATGAGGTAGCTGACTGTGTGAGTAAGATTAGCGACCCTAGTGGCCGACACAAACACCGGGCCCATCTAGGAGTGGCACTGCAGTGTCACGCAGGATGTCCCTTCCAAAAAACCCTCCCCAAACAGCACATGACGCAAAGAAAAAAAGAGGCGCAATGAGGTAGCTGTGTGAGTAAGATTAGCGACCCTAGTGGCCGACACAAACACCGGGCCCATCTAGGAGTGGCACTGCAGTGTCACGCAGGATGTCCCTTCCAAAAAACCCTCCCCAAACAGCACATGACGCAAAGAAAAAAAGAGGCGCAATGAGGTAGCTGACTGTGTGAGTAAGATTAGCGACCCTAGTGGCCGACACAAACACCGGGCCCATCTAGGAGTGGCATGCAGTGTCAGACAGGATGGCACTTCAAAAAAATAGTCCCCAAACAGCACATGATGCAAAGAAAAAAAGAGGCGCAATGAGGTAGCTGTGTGACTAAGCTAAGCGACACAAGTGGCCGACACAAACACCTGGCCCATCTAGGAGTGGCACTGCAGTCTCAGACAGGATGGCACTTCAAAAAAAAAGTCCCCAAACAGCACATGATGCAAAGAAAAAAAGAGGCGCAATGAGGTAGCTGTGTGACTAAGCTAAGCGACCCAAGTGGCCGACACAAACACCTGGCCCATCTAGGAGTGGCATGCAGTGTCAGACAGGATGGCACTTCAAAAAAATAGTCCCCAAACAGCACATGATGCAAAGAAAAAAAGAGGCGCAATGAGGTAGCTGTGTGACTAAGCTAAGCGACACCAAGTGGCCGACACAAACACCTGGCCCATCTAGGAGTTGCACTGCAATGTCAGGCAGGATGGCACTTCAAAAAAATTGTCCCCAAACAGCACATGATGCAAAGAAAAATGAAAGAAAAAAGAGGTGCAAGATGGAATAGTCCTTGGGCCCTCCCACCCACCCTTATGTTGTATAAACAGGACATGCACACTTTAACGAACCCATCATTTCAGCGACAGGGTCTGCCACACGACTGTGACTGAAATGACTGGTTGGTTTGGGCCCCCACCAAAAAAGAAGCAATCAATCTCTCCTTGCACAAACTGGCTCTACAGAGGCAAGATGTCCACCTCATCATCATCGTCCGATTCCTCACCCCTTTCACTGTGTACATCCCCCTCCTCACAGATTATTAATTCGTCCCCACTGGAATCCACCATCTCAGATCCCTGTGTACTTTCTGGAGGCAATTGCTGGTGAATGTCTCCACGGAGGAATTGATTATAATTCATTTTGATGAACATCATCTTCTCCACATTTTCTGGAAGTAACCTCGTACGCCGATTGCTGACAAGGTGAGCGGCTGCACTAAACACTCTTTCGGAGTACACACTGGAGGGAGGGCAACTTAGGTAGAATAAAGCCAGTTTGTGCAAGGGCCTCCAAATTGCCTCTTTTTCCTGCCAGTATACGTACGGACTGTCTGACGTGCCTACTTGGATGCGGTCACTCCTATAGTCCTCCACCATTCTTTCAATGGTGACAGAATCATATGCAGTGACAGTAGACAACATGTCAGTAATCGTTGGCAGGTCCTTCAGTCCGGACCAGATGTCAGCACTCGCTCCAGACTGCCCTGCATCACCGCCAGCGGGTGGGCTCGGAATTCTTTTCCTCGCACCCCAGTTGCGAGAGAATGTGAAGGAGGAGCTGTTGACGGGTCACGTTCCGCTTGACTTGACAATTTTCTCACCAGCAGGTCTTTGAACCTCTGCAGACTTGTGTCTGCCGGAAAGAGAGATACAACGTAGGTTTTAAATCTAGGATCGAGCACGGTGGCCAAAATGTAGTGCTCTGATTTCAACAGATTGACCACCTGTGAATCCTGGTTAAGCGAATTAAGGGCTCCATCCACAAGTTCCACATGCCTAGCGGAATAGCTCTGTTTTAGCTCCTCCTTCAATGTCTCCAGCTTCTTCTGCAAAAGCCTGATGAGGGGAATGACCTGACTCAGGCTGGCAGTGTCTGAACTGACTTCACGTGTGGCAAGTTCAAAGGGTTGCAGAACCTTGCACAACGTTGAAATCATTCTCCACTGCGCTTGAGTCAGGTGCATTCCCCCTCCTTTGCCTATATCGTGGGCAGATGTATAGGCTTGTGTGGCCGGAGAGGCCTCAGCCACGTGGAAAATGGCCGCCGCGGCACTGAAGGGGTTAACCCCTAGTGCCCGACGCCATGTTGCGGACAATAGGCGCTTGGCGTCACTGTTAAACGTACTTACGGCGCTGGGCGCGGACTGTTTAAAAGTTTGTTTAATGATGTGCTTTAACATGTCATATGTAGTGCTCTGTGCACAATTGTAGGATTGCATGTTTAACTGTATTTATTTTATATTCAAGATGTGGTCATCTGTATATTTAAAGAGGAAAATGCACTTACTCTTATAGATGTCTGAATAATCATCTCTTATCCTCTGGAAATAGGAAGTGGCATGCTAATGGCCCTGTCCTAGCAGAGAGGTGTGAAGGACAATACCTTTTGATGTGTAAGTTCCTTAGAGAGAGGTGCTAATCACGGGGGATCTGGGTTTGCCTGGAGATGTGAATGAGACAGAAACATTTGTATTTTGAAGCTATGTGATAAATTTATCAATAATGAATGTTAATCTGATACCAAACGTCTGTGTCACAGGAAGGAGGATATTGTTTTATTGCACTTATATCCTTGTCAAATGTAATTTATTTATATTTTGTGCGATAACCAGATTGGTTGGAGAAGACAGGGAGGGCTTACCCCCCTGTGGTACTGTGTGGAAAACTGACATAAAAAGGAGACCTGCGTGCCTCCAGAGTTGTATTGTAATTGTACCATCTTATTCTGATGGAACATCCTGCTGTATGCTGTTGCCCCTAGCAATAGGGAAGGGTTCTCTTTAGAACTATATTTGAGCAAATAACCATCATTGCCTCAAGAAGATTGCTTCATCTTGTGACCTACAGGGTTATGCCAACCATAGCCCCGTCCTCCGGCTGTCCAGGGAAGCACCTAATGTCTCCAAGTTCCGCCTTCCGCCAGCTACCGGTAGAGGCCTAGCAAGTGGCTAGTGGGGATTCGTCAACACCACACAGGTGTGGTAAGGCAGTGCGTCGGCACATACAGAGCAGAACCGTGGTTCCAAACGCCACGGCAGGTTAGGAGTTTGGTGGTGGCAGCATAAACCCGCCCACAACGCAGTGGGTGGAGTCAGTAACAGGCGGTTACTGACGGTAAGCGGGAATCCCCTATGTGGTCAGGCCTCGTGTGACTTGACCTTCCATTCTGTGCGCAGCCAACGGGACGCGAAAGCGATGAGTGCTTTCGTACGGGACCGTCCTGTCACAGAAATTGTTGGCATAGCGGTGGGATATTCCCAGGCGGCTTTTCATCACCCGATTGGAGAAGCCGAGTTGCTCAGGAGAGGAGTAACTGCAGCGCAGGAGAACGCACAAGATGGCGGAATTCAGCGGAATGTCCAAGGATGATCTGGAGATCGTGTGCCAGGAGAAGGGTGTGGATATCCCTTGCAACGCGTCCAGAAGCGTCATGAAGGCGGCACTCATGAGCGTGGAGGAGTCTCATCGGGCGGAGGTGGAAAGCACTGACGGCGTCAGTATCGCAGAGGACGGCCCAACAGTGGACCTTCGTAAGGAACCGGTGAAACCCACAAGCCCCGCCGTCTCTCACAGCAGCAATGTTTCCCAGCAATCCCTAGCAGGGCCAGGATCCCAACGTCCCAGGGGGGGCGGCCCGGATACCCTAGCAGATCGGCTAGCGGAATTGGGGGAAAGGGCAACGGAGCATGCTTGTCATTCGGATGTGGCATGCGGAGCGGGCACCACAGGCCGTGGTACCCCGGGAGCCGTTGTCAGCTGTTGTACACAGATCAGGACGTATTCAGTTTGCCAAGTTTGCAGACAGTGATGGGGACATTGATGGACATTTGCAAGTTTTTGAAAGGACTTGTAAACTTCACGATCTACCCAAGTCAGAGTGGGTGAGACACCTTGTGCCCACTCTGCATGGAGAGGCCTTGGAGGCCTATCGAGGAGTGGCCACAGAGGACTGTGGGAACTACGACGAAGTTGCGAAGGCCCTCCTCCAGCGATTCTTCATCACTCCAGAGTCTTACAGGAAGAAGTTCAGAGACTTGCCCAAGAATCCTAGCAGCACCCATGAGCAGTTCGCCACCCAGCTGCGGCAGTACGTGGTGAAGTGGGTGAAGGATTCGGAAGCCACTACATGGGACGCACTGATTGACCTGATCTGCAGGGAGCAGTTCTACTGCAGGTGCGCCCCAGAAGTGAAGGAGTGGGTGCTAGATCGGGAGCCACCCAGCTTAAAGATGGCTGCCCAGTTAGCAGACAAGTATGTGGCAATTCGGTCGCAGGGGCAGAAGCGCCCAGCCAGCAGCCAGCTCCAAAAGACTACACCACCAAGGGGACCCCCCTCTTCAGCTCATCACCCCCAAAGAAAAGCATCTTCCAAACCGGGTGCTCTTGGCCAGCAACCGCACCGCAGCGTCCCTGCAACTGATCAGAGATCATCGGTGCCACGACTGGAGAAGAAGTGCTACGGCTGTGGGAAAATCGGACATCTGAGGATGAACTGTCCTGCATCCCAAGCACCCCAGACTCGTGCCCCAAATCCGAGTGCTGGAGCCTGGCTCGCTTGTTTGACGAGAGGAGATGAGCCTACAGAGACTGTTCCCCCTCCAGTCAGTCCGATGGAGTGTGGCGAGAGACAGGTGCACTCTGCGGAGAGAGTCACCTGCATGGCCAAACAGCCCCTACACAACATGTGGAGGCACCTGCAGCTGGTCCACGTGGGACCCCTGCAGGGGGAAGGCCTAAGAGACTCTGGGGCCTCAATCACTGTGGTGAGCCCCCACCTTATAGATCCTGCTGCAGTATTGCAGGGTCACACTGCCAAGGTCACCCTGGCAGATGGAATGGAGAAAGCGGTTCCCATGGCAAGAGTCTACCTGGACTGGGGAGCTGGACCAGAGTTGCGAGAAGTTGCCGTCATGGAGGGTCTCCCAACTGATGTGGTCCTGGGAAATGATCTGGGTGGTGGGATCGTCACTACGTTTGTTGGCGCCATTCCCCAGAGTCAAGTTCCACAACCACCGTTGACATCAGCTACTCCAGCACAGCCCAGCCCAAAGGAAAAGACTACAGCTGCTAGACAACTGCCAGCACAGCCAACCACAGCATCAACCAGCCCAGAGGAAAAGATTACAGCGGCTAGATCGGCACATCGACCCCGCATGCCTTTTGCCTCTGGTATGCCTACGTCCCCTAGCAATGCAGAGGATGTCGGTTCCAGCTCGTTTGATCCTGTGGGGGTGCCCAATGATGCTCCTGACCCAAGTGGTTTGCCAACTCCGGCGGTGAGTATGAGAAACCACACTGACTTTTCCATGACTGACCCCTACCAGACTGACCCTAGTAGTCCCCACCTAGATCCCCCTGTAGAGTGTCCCAATTTAGGAGAGATTGAGGGCCACCGGCAGGAGTTTAGGGAGGCTCAACTCTCTGACCCATCCCCGAAAGGCATGAGGCGCCACTCTGGCAGCGGCCTTGACAGGGTTGGGGCGGGAAGTTTGACCTGGCGGGAAGGGTTAAGGTACAGGGTAGCCATGAAAGCGGGAGGGGATAGACCAGATAGGGAATGTGTCCAACTGGTCCCCCCAGGGAACGTTCCTGCGCAACCGGTGTCGGTTGCCAGCGAAACCCCTTTGGACAGTAACCCGGAGACAGACCGTACCCTGAAGTGCCTGACACAGAGCTTACCCTGGTCTGGAATGTCTGATGACGCCCAGACCAACTGTAAGGCTGGTGCCATGCGTTGGCAGCTGGGGCACTCCAGCGGTTGTGTTGTCTCTGGGCCTCTACCCATAGGAGAACCTTTACAGCAAGTTGCTGTGGACATAGCAGGTCCCTTGCCTGTGCTCAGTAGATCGGGGAAGACACGCAGCCTCCCTGTAGTGGATGCCACACAGGATCCAGAGGCTGGTGGTCTGGCCGCCATTACTGCAGCACAGGTAGCGGACGAGGAGGAAAGAGTAGGCCTAGGTGACAGGGTAGGTTTCCCGAGTCATAGGTCGACAGAGGAGGATTGGAGGGCAGGTCTGACAGTTAGGGCAGACAGTTGCCAGATAGGTATGACGGAGGTGCAGTGACTGGGGCACCATGTGGGAGGAGACAGGGGTAGGCCCAAACCAGAGGGGGTGGAGGCAACCAGAGGCTGTCCCCGACCCACATCACCCAGACCGGTACTGACCTTAGAACCTGTAAGGCCCTACGGACACGTTGTCATTGACTTTAGTCCTGTAGTGAACCCCTTGACAGAGATGGCTAGGAAGGGCATTCCCAAGTCAGTGGACTTTGCACCCGCTTGCGAGTTGGCATTCCAGTCATTGAAGGAGGCTCGGGTACCCGCTCCAGTGCTGATGGTGCACATTCTTGACCAGGACTGTGCGTTACGAACTACTGCGCCACTACACGGACTGGGAGCAGTACCGAGCCAGAAAGAGCCATATGGGCAGGAGCACCCTGTGGCCTGTTTGAGCAGAAAACTGCTATGGTGGGAGGTGGGGTATGCCACAGTTGGGACACCTTGGGTGGCACTTGTTTGTAACCGGCCCCCCACCGTGGTGACTTACCACCCACCTGTTAGGTGGCGGCAACCTACCTTGGGGAAATTGGACAGACTGTTGCGGTGGAGCCTTGCTCTTCAGGTTTATGACTCTCATATTATCCACAAGCAAGGCAAGGCTCATAGCAAGGCGGATGGACTGTCACGTCAGGAGGAGCCTGAACCCCCAAAGAACTCCCGGTAACCTCATTAAGGACTGCGGGACCAGGGACCAAATCGTTGGGACATGGGTCCCTGGTTGACCCGCTTGAATGGGGGGGGAGGAGTGTGGCCGGAGAGGCCTCAGCCACGTGGAAAATGGCCGCCGCGGCACTGAAGGGGTTAACCCCTAGTGCCCGACGCCATGTTGCGGACAATAGGCGCTTGGCGTCACTGTTAAACGTACTTACGGCGCTGGGCGCGGACTGTTTAAAAGTTTGTTTAATGATGTGTTTTAACATGGCATATGTAGTGCTCTGTGCACAATTGTAGGATTGCATGTTTAACTGTATTTATTTTATATTCAAGATGTGGTCATCTGTATATTTAAAGAGGAAAATGCACTTACTCTTATAGATGTCTGAATAATCATCTCTTATCCTCTGGAAATAGGAAGTGGCATGCTAATGGCCCTGTCCTAGCAGAGAGGTGTGAAGGACAATACCTTTTGATGTGTAAGTTCCTTAGAGAGAGGTGCTAATCACGGGGGATCTGGGTTTGCCTGGAGATGTGAATGAGACAGAAACATTTGTATTTTGAAGCTATGTGATACATTTATCAATAGTGATTGTTAATCTGATACCAAACGTCTGTGTCACAGGAAGGAGGATATTGTTTTATTGCACTTATATCCTTGTCAAATGTAATTTATTTATATTTTGTGCGATAACCAGATTGGTTGGAGAAGACAGGGAGGGCTTACCCCCCTGTGGTACTGTGTGGAAAACTGACATAAAAAGGAGACCTGCGTGCCTCCAGAGTTGTATTGTAATTGTACCATCTTATTCTGCTGGAACATCCTGCTGTATGCTGTTGCCCCTAGCAATAGGGAAGGGTTCTCTTTAGAACTATATTTGAGCAAATAAACATCATTGCCTCAAGAAGATTGCTTCATCTTGTGACCTACAGGGTTATGCCAACCATAGCCCCGTCCTCCGGCTGTCCAGGGAAGCACCTAACGTCTCCAAGTTCCGCCTTCCGCCAGCTACCGGTAGAGGCCTAGCAAGTGGCTAGTGGGGATTCGTCAACACCACACAGGTGTGGTAAGGCAGTGCGTCGGCACATACAGAGCAGAACCGTGGTTCCAAACGCCATGGCAGGTTAGGAGTTTGGTGGTGGCAGCATAAACCCGCCCACAACGCAGTGGGTGGAGTCAGTAACAGGCGGTTACTGACGGTAAGCGGGAATCCCCTATGTGGTCAGGCCTCGTGTGACTTGACTTTCCATTCTGTGCGCAGCCAACGGGACGCGAAAGCGGCGAGTGCTTTCGTACGGGACCGTCCTGTCACAGCTTGAATGGCCTTTTGCTGCTCCTCCATCCTCTGAAGCATATAGAGGGTTGAATTCCACCTCGTTACCACCTCTTGCTTCAGATGATGGCAGGGCAGGTTCAGGAATGTTTGGTGGTGCTCCAGTCTTCGGCACGCGGTGGCTGAATGCCGAAAGTGGCCCGCAATTCTTCGGGCCACCGACAGCATCTCTTGCACGCCCCTGTCGTTTTTTAAATAATTCCGCACCACCAAATTCAATGTATGTGCAAAACATGGGACGTGCTGGAATTTACCCAGATGTAATGCACGCACAATATTGGTGGCGTTGTCCGATGTCACAAATCCCCAGGAGAGTCCAATTGGGGTAAGCCATTCTGCGATGATGTTCCTCAGTTTCCGTAAGAGGTTGTCAGCTGTGTGCCTCTTATGGAAAGCGGTGATACAAAGCGTAGCCTGCCTAGGAACGAGTTGGCGTTTGCGAGATGCTGCTACTGGTGCCGCCGCTGCTGTTCTTGCTGCGGGAGGCAATACATCTACCCAGTGGGCTGTCACAGTCATATAGTCCTGAGTCTGCCCTGCTCCACTTGTCCACATGTCCGTGGTTAAGTGGACATTGGGTACAACTGCATTTTTTAGGACACTGGTGACTCTTTTTCTGACGTCTGTGTACATTTTTGGTATCGCCTGCCTTGAGAAATGGAACCTAGATGGTATTTGGAACCGGGGACACAGTACCTCAATCAAGTCTCTAGTTGCCTCTGAATTAACGATGCATACCGGAACCAAGATTCTCACCACCCAGGCTGACAAGACCTGAGTTATCCGCTTTGCAGCAGGATGACTGCTGTGATATTTAATCTTCCTCGCAAAGGACTGTTGGACAGTCAATTGCTTACTGGAAGTAGTACAAGTGGTCTTCCGACTTCCCCTCTGGGATGACGATTGACTCCCAGCAGCAACAACAGCAGCGCCATCAGCAGTAGGCATTACACTCAAGGATGCATCGGAGTAATCCCAGGCAGGAGAGGACTCGTCAGACTTGCCAGTGACATGGCCTGCAGGACTATTGGCTTTCCTGTGTAAGGTGGAAATTGACACTGAGGGAGTTGGTGGTGTGGTTTGCAGGAGCTTGGTTACAAGAGGAAGGGATTTAGTGGTCAGTGGACTGCTTCCGCTGTCATCCAAAGTTTTTGAACTTGTCACTGACTTATGATGAATGCGCTGCAGGTGACGTATAAGGGAGGATGTTCCGAGGTGGTTAACGTCCTTACCCCTACTTATTACAGCTTGACAAAGGCAACACACGGCTTGACACCTGTTGTCCGCATTTGTGTTGAAATAATTCCACACCGAAGAGCTGATTTTTTTTGTATTTTGACCAGGCATGTCAATGGCCATATTCGTCTAACGGACAACAGGTGTCTCCCCGGGTGCCTGACTTAAACAAACCACCTCACCATCAGAATCCTCCTTGTCAATTTCTTCCCCAGCGCCAGCAACACCCATATCCTCATCCTGGTGTACTTCAACAGTGACATCTTCAATTTGACTATCAGGAACTGGACTGCGGGTGCTCCTTCCAGCACTTGCAGGGGGCGTGCAAATGGTGGAAGGCGCAAGCTCTTCCCGTCCAGTGTTGGGAAGGTCAGGCATCGCAACCGACACAATTGGACTCTCCTTGGGGATTTGTGATTTAGAAGAACGCACAGTTCTTTGCTGTGCTTTTGCCAGCTTAAGTCTTTTCATTTTTCTAGCGAGAGGATGAGTGCTTCCATCCTCATGTGAATCTGAACCACTAGCCATGAACATAGGCAATGGCCTCAGCCGTTCCTTGCCACTCCGTGTCGTAAATGGCATATTGGCAAGTTTACGCTTCTCATCAGACGCTTTCAATTTTGATTTTTGGGTCATTTTACTGAACTTTTGTTTTTTGGATTTTACATGCTCTTTACTATGACATTGGGCATCGGCCTTGGCAGACGACGTTGATGGCATTTCATCGTCTCGGCCATGACTAGTGGCAGCAGCTTCAGCACGAGGTGGAAGTGGATCTTGATCTTTCCCTATTTTAACCTCCACATTTTTGTTCTCCATTTTCTAATGTGCGGAATTATATGCCAGTATCAATAGCAATGGCCTACTACTATATAAACTGCGCACAACTGAAATGCACCACAGGTATGGATGGATAGTATACTTGACGACACAGAGGTAGGTACAGCAGTGGCCTACTGTACCGTAATGCTATCTATTATATACTGGTGGTCAGCAAACTGTGCAAAACTGAAATGCACCACAGGTATGGATGGATAGTATACTTGACGACACAGAGGTAGGTACAGCAGTGGCCTACTGTACCGTAATGCTATATATTATATACTGGTGGTCAGCAAACTGTGCAAAACTGAAATGCACCACAGGTATGGATGGATAGTATACTTGACGACACAGAGGTAGGTACAGCAGTGGCCTACTGTACCGTAATGCTATATATTATATACTGGTGGTCAGCAAACTGTGCAAAACTGAAATGCACCACAGGTATGGATGGATAGTATACTTGACGACACAGAGGTAGGTACAGCAGTGGCCTACTGTACCGTAATGCTATATATTATATACTGGTGGTCAGCAAACTGTGCAAAACTGAAATGCACCACAGGAATGGATGGATAGTATACTTGACGACACAGAGGTAGGTACAGCAGTGGACTACTGTACCGTAATGCTATATATTTGTCAAAGTCAGAAAAATGTCTCTATGCACGTTGCCATATTTGCACCGCACACTGGTCTGCGCTGCGCATGCGTACGCTCTCCCGTGAAGGCGCATACCCGCAATAGCGTGCACCCGCGGGCGCACGGTATGCGTATTTACGGTAGAGTTTATGTAATCGTAGCGTGCGACTCATTCGTTACATATTTTCAGTAATAATGTAGTTTGTAGATCATGGTCCCTTTGATAGTTTCTGAAAGTTTGGTTAATATAGAATGTCCCTGAGCTGAGGAATCCCTCTTTGTATTGTGGGAAGGGTCTAACAAGAGTCATGCAGCAGTGTTTGGTACCCATCGGAAGAGTATTTAATTAGCAATATTCCGGTGTTGGTTTAGAGCGTATTAATCGCTCGTGCGAATAGTTATGGACATAAGAAGTTTATGTCCATTTCTATTATTTACTCATACTCAGGTATGCGGCGGGAAACCTAGTTTCCCACCCACCTGAGCTGTTTGAAATCGTCACAGCCCACCTGTATGAATCAACCTATGACCTTTTGTTATGATACAGGGCCGAATTCCGACGTCCAATGGACAATGGGATTGTAGGGACTATGAGATTGCATTGTGTGTGGGGCATAAATAGGCAGGCCGACCACATCCAGCTCTCACTCTTCAACGGTTCTCATTGCTGAAAATCGGGTGCTGGATGTCCAGGCGCATGCGATCGTTTACCCTTGTGCGTAAGTTTCTCTCCGTAATCATTGTCTTACTGTGAGCCAATTTCTCTCATCTCTCTCCATTTCTCTCTCTCTCTCTCCTTTCTCTTTTCTCTCACATCTCCCCTAGACTAGTATTGTATTGTATTAGATAGTATTGTATTTTGGTTAGGAAGTCTCTGTTATATTGTAGTGTATCATTTGTACTGTTATCCCCTTTTACAAGTATATTAGATATAATACAGTTAATAGGCTTTGGACCCTAAACCAGTATCTGTGTATTTCCTATAGTGTTAAGTGTTCACTTGAGCGTCGGTGACGCTCAAGCAGCTTTGTAGTTAGTCAGGTTACACAAGGTTGCACTTACACCCTGTACTCACATTAAGGTATTCTGTGCATTTCATTGGTATAAGGTTTAGACATAAAGGTATAGCGTTGTGAGCGTCTGCGCCGCTGGTGATCTCCTCGTGGTCTCGAGCGTCCGCTACGCCATAGCGAATCATTACTCTAGTCATAACCAATAACGTGTTGTCCTGTGATCACTGGGCCGTGAGCGAACGTGACGCTTGAGCGTCTCGCCTACGGCGGAGCGATCGTTACGCAACCAGCGTACCCGTACGGTACTTCTTAAGTAAGCAGCGTACAGTGTTCTTAGACTTCATAAAGGGTTGTTTATACGACAAAGGAATTTAGCATTGTCAATTGGGGGACTCGTCCTGTCCTTCTCATATCTGCACTAGGTAGATCAGCAGACATTATCCCCCAGCAAAGGGTGGGAGGTTGTCTCGCAGTGCTGACGGGATAAGCGTCTGCTTCGCTTAGATAAAGAGTGCTGAAGGAATCCGGGAACCGGAAGTAAGAACAAAACGCTTGTGTCTTTTAAAACTGTTTTATTTCTCTTCTGTCTTGCGTATACACGCACGCATACATATATATCTGCATTTCTTTTTCAATTTCGTATATCACTATTCCTGTTTGCCAATTTTTATAGTTGATAGAAAGTGCTAAAAGAGATTTGCTGTTATTTCATAGTAGAGGTAATAGTTAAAATATAGACCAACACACGGCTTGTCTGGGAGACAAGGCAGTCAGTGTGGTGTGCGGTAGATGATCAGGGATCATCTACATTGATAAAGGTAGAAATTGTGTTACGGTGGATCTTTGTTTTGCGTACACGTGTCCCTAACAAAAGACTTGCGTACGCAATCCAAAGGCAGACGCACGCAGCGTACGTTACGCAACGTAGCGTCCGGTTACGCCCACGTAGCTCAAGTCACGAAAAGTTGAATTAGCGCAAAGCGATAATTAGCGCAAAGGCGATAAGTAACGCACAGCGGTAAATAACGCGACGCGGTAAATAACGCAAATCTATTTTTGGAAAAATCTGAAATTTAGTTTAACAGATCCTGCTCCAAATTGGTAACACTGCTGGGCTGAAGAAAAATTTCTGCGCAGAAATAGATATAGAAACAAAGTGTACATGTGTTGAGTGAGTGTGTTTTTTATCACATAAGTTTATATAACTTAGAGGTTGAACCAAAAGGAAAGTCGGGTACTCGTCAAGGGACACACGTGTAAGTGACATATACGGTGGCTAGGGAGGCATCCCTGGTTAAATAATATTTGAGCATTAGAGTATAGCGGACCATAAGGTAACAGACCAGGAGGTCATAAGGTAACAGACCAGGAGGTCATTAACAGAAGGTAACAGACCAGGAGGTCATAAGGTAACAGACCAGGAGGTCATTAACAGACGGTAACAGACCAGGAGGTCATAAGGTAACAGGTAAAATAGACAAAGAGGTCCGCTATAAAGGTACAAGAGGCACAACGCCTGGGGTGTTGGTGCAGAACCCATATAGGCCATACAAGCTCATGCTGAAGGAATCGCGGCCGGAAACATCGATTCCATTAATCTCTCAGTACATAACAGGTAGTGCTTATGTACTGAACGATTGGACCGCACGTAATTGTGTGCAGTAGTTAGTAATCTGACCTAATACCATTAGAGTAAAGTGGTCACAAACGCTATTTGTACATTCTGACGTGATTTGTGTAATTTTTTATTTTTGGAAGGGAAGTTCGCTGGTCACTCAGGAACTATCTAACAACCCCACCTTTACTGGAAAGAGTAAGTGTCCTGCGGGTAACCCTCATATGTTCCAGTAAACACAGGTTCACAGGGGCCCTGAGTTGGGTACAGCAGCTCTGGTTACAGTGATTGCAGTACTGGCCAACGTGGGCGAGAAGTAAGTGGGGTACTTGGTAAACCGCCACCGCCGGCCTGCCCAGGACATCTTGGTTTGTTTGTAAGGGTTCGCTGAAAACCTTGATATAAAGATCCAAGGAGGAATAAGCAACACCTGCAGATTATGGGGGCCAGTTGTTCAGGTAGGGGGCGATCAACCTCGGTTCGGGTTGATTCAGAGAACCGACCAGTCGGGTCGGCAAGATACATCATGTGTGAAAAATACGGAAGTCACACAGAAGTTTTATGTGATGAATGGGAGAGAATGACTGTACATGATGGGGAGAAGTTCCCAAGAATAGGTAGCTTCAGCCCAAAAGTGTTACAAAATTTAAGGAGGAGGATATGTCTCATTGAACCAACAAAGAGACGAAGTAAACATTATGATTATTTGCAGTTATGGCAACAGGAAGGTGAATTACAAAGAGATTCAATTGACTTTTCTGACTCTTATCTTGAGGGGAGAGATATGGCAGCAGGGAGGATTGTGGTTGCGGAGAAAAGCACAAGGTGGAACAATAAAAACGCTCTTAGCAACTGTAATAAAGATTATAAGAATAAGTGTAATAAATGTAACAATGATTATTGTAATACTGTTGAATGTACAACTATTAACCTATGCAAGTTGCACCCCATGTCAAACTTCCCTCAGGAATACAAACAAGAAAGTGAGCCCAGAACGATGTCAGCACCTCTTCCAGCAACCATCACAAAAGCCATCCAGGTGGACGCGACCAAATTGGTAAAGGCAATAATCAAACCCCCTAACGAAGGGTCAGGTGAGGTCGTGTCCACAGGTACGTACAATGTTTCATATCACGCACAAACAGATGTACCCCAAAATGTAAGATCAACACAAGATGATGTAACTGAGTTCGATCTGGCCAGGGTGATCTCAGTCCCCAATGGGAAGACTGACGATCAGGGAATCATTCCCGTCAAGGACAGTGCAATGCACTGTCTCTGGTCCCGGACCGAATTGAGATCAATTATGTCTGAATTTCCTGATCCTAGGAAAAATCTAGCCAAATGTCAAAGGTTTATTAAAGAACTAGGAAACGCCACAGGACCCACCAACCAAGAGTGGCGGACAGTGCTGAGGGCATGTTTGCCCTCCAGTGTTGACCCTGCAAAATTCATTGCTGATTGTAAATTAGACACGGAGGTACCTTGTATGGAGGAACACAATCAGGAATGTATTAGGCAGATTAACCGACAGTTAGGAATATATTTCCCAGCCGCTGTCAAGTGGAATGACATTTTCTCCATAAGGCAAAACGAAAGGGAAAATGTTTCTAATTATTTCAATCGAGCACTGCAAATAATGGCTAGAAACACTGGGATCGCAGACATCAAGACAAATGCACAACATAAAGGAATAGCAGTTAAGGTATTAATGAATGGTTTAAAGGATGAATTAAAAACAAAGGTACAGACCACCAACCCAAACTGGAGAGATATCTCGGTGACCGCACTAAGAGAGGCCGTCATTAATCATGATCAGAATATCACCAGATACAGAGAGTCACTAAGAGATAAGTTAATGGCAGCAAATATACAGGCCCTAACCACAAGACCACCCCAACAAAAGCCCCACACCCCTGCGAGAAATCCAGATATGGAAGTCTGTTACAATTGTCATAAAAAGGGACACTTTGCAAGAGATTGTAGATCAAGAGAAAGACAACACCATAATCATGAAATCCAAGGAATCAGGGAAGAACAGGGGAAACGGTTGATGATGATGAGCATCCGAGCGTTTGAGGAGGCATCAAATCAGCCAAGACCCCAGTTCACTGACACTCGGAGAAAGCCAAGGATCTGTTACCATTGTAGAAGAGAAGGGCATTATGCCAACAACTGTAATAACCCACATAAAGTTAGACCCCCTAGACCAAGAAATGAGCAAAATTACAACACACACCATTATAATCAGGGATCATATAGGAAGAATTTTGGGCCACACCCATAATATATAGTCAGGAAAGGTGATCATTAGGACTGATGGTAAGCCTGAGGTAACGGTTAACAAAGTGGGAGGTCATTCACTGAAGACACAGGAATGACCAGGTGAAAAGTTGTAAATGTATTTGTGAAAAATGTTTTTTTTTTTCTCTCTCTCTCTATCCCCACCTCTGACGAGTATTGGTAAGAATTCACGCATTGCATACCCACTTGGTCCTTGCAGAAGTCTACCAAACCCCAGCATGACCTCCGCCACAATGTATTTCTGGCCAGATACAGACAGTGGAGTAATGCAGGTGCTGGTGGGGAGGGACTGCTCAAGGAGACCATTAGACACATAGATATGACAGCCTAATAAGTCTGACAATGTTTTTCTAATGCTAACAATGTTTTCTTAATGTTGACAATGTTAAAAAAAAAAATGTTTTGTTTCTCTTTTCTTATTGATGGTTATTGTCGAGTTATGTAATGTATATATGCACATGAATTGTTCTCTATCTCTTTTGTTTTTTTTTGTGCTTTCTCTCTCTTCTCTTTCATGTTTCCATGGTTTAAAGATGCTATGTCACCCCTCAGTTGGACCAATGGTAATGCCAGATTTTTGCTCCTTACAGAAAGATCGTCGGTTAGGAAGGAATATTGCATCACCAGAATGTTCGTTTGGAAGACTGAGAGACAGCACCTTTGAGAGGACAGCAGAACAAGAAGAACAACAAGACGAGAGAACTTATTATCGTAACAAGTTCTCTCCCCCTCAAACTGTTTTCTTATGCCCCCTTTACAAATTTCTTCTTTTCTCCTCCTGTAAGATGGACTTGCCCCAAGAGACTGTGATATGGATTTTCCCGTTAACCATGATGTTGACCAGAGCAGTCTGTTTCGGTGAGAGTACCAGTGAGGTCGAGAAAGGATCCAGAAAGGTCCTGATGACTGAGACGGAGGTGTAAATTTCCAATAGCAACCCAATCACCAAGCAAAGGCGAGTACCGGGCACGATCTAACAACCATGTTATCTGTAAACATTTTCTTTGAAGGATTGTTAGTTCAAAAAGAAAAACTGTATCTGTAGGCTCTGTGACAATGGTTGAAGATGGATGCATAAAGAAATGCCAATCCAGTTTTAATATCCATATGGACCGGCATCCATTGAGTGACTATCACTCCTTAGTGGGTAACGTGTTAAACCAAACAGATTGTTGGGTATGCTCTCAAGTACCTCAGGGTCATAGCAAATCAGGGCTAGTACCATTTCCTTTAACGTTAGGGGAGGTACTTGAGCTAAGTGGTGGGAGACCGGTGGACCGGAGGTTTAATATCTCCAGCCCTCCTAGTTTGAAGCTCCACCAATACCATGTGGATAGGTCCCTCTTATGTTTTAATATCTCCAATCCCCGTAAGCCGGGAAATTGGGAAGTGTCATGGAGCAACCTTACCATGACCTTTTCACACAGAGCAGATAGAATGCCTACAGATACAGAGCTTGTACGCCACATAGCCAGTAGAGGAAAATCTTTCCGGTATAGATATACCTTAGGAAATAGGATTACTAGAGTTGGAGAGGTATCACCAGGATACTGTGCACATATCGTACAAACTGATACGTGCATTAAGCAGATGGAAGAATTAGGGTCAGGAGATTTCACCTGGAAGGTTTGTAACATGGTAATGTCCTTCTCCGTCCCATATGTTCTCCCCGATGACGCATATTTCATATGCGGGAGAAAGGCGTACAAGTGGCTTGCCCCAAACTCTGAAGGATTGTGTTATATTGGAAAAGTATTGCCTGAAGTGATGACTGTTACACATGACAAAATGAAGGACATACACCGTGGTGCCCAAGCTCCTTATACTCACACTCATTACGAGCACCGAGTTAAAAGACAACTGTCAGAAAGGTTAGAGCATCCGGCCTCTGATCTTATCCATGAATCCACCGGGATTCAGGTTCTGGTAGCGTTAGATTTCACTCGCACCGCTCGAGGAGTGATGAACTATAAATACATTTCCGCACTCGCCAATTTGTTAGATAATATCACTGAAATGTATGATGACACGTTTAGATACACTGGAAGAGAACTTCAAGCTTATAAAACAGAACTAGTTCAGCATAGGATGGTTCTTAATTATCTTACAGCAGTAACAGGCGGATATTGTGTTACATTGGCAACACAGTACGGCATAAAGTGTTGCACGTATATCACAAATAGCACCGAGGATCCGGTAGAGGTCATAGACCAAAAGATGGACGATATTCTCCAATTGAAGTGGGAATTTCGTCGAAAACACAATCTCACCCTTGCTGCTGTAGGTAATGAGCTGACTGGTTGGGTGTCATGGTTGAACCCGCGAAATTGGTTCTCCGGTTTGGGAGACTGGGCTCAAGGAGTCATAATGGATGTTGGAAAGTTTCTACTATGTATCTTGGGTGTCGTTATATCGATTGGATTGATATTTAGATGCGGGCAGGCTTTAATGAGGTGCAAACAAAGTACAAAAGTGATGAGCTTGAGGAGTGAGGAAACTGTAATTAACCTGGATTTGATTTATGACCCAATGATAGAAACCATGATGTGATGAAAATGCGATTATACGGTCCGTTTCTTTCACCTGTTTTTCTGCTTTTCTCCAAGATACAAAGACCCCCTTGGACGAGGAAGTTGACGAGACGCTATACAGACAACAGACAAGCACCAAAGATGAAGTTTTGACAACCTATGATATGGACACTTGATGAACTTTGCCATGGATCCCCAGTTTCCCTAGTATTTTTAAACTCACGCTAGCCCAACATTTTTTTTGTAAATCCGATGGCTCTGACAAAGCTATTTGCTCATGCCCAAGGAGCAATACAGCGCAAAGAAGACGACTCTCAACAGATACCGAACACAACTTCAACGACAGATGTACATTTCCCTGACATAGAATATCATTGCATTTTCCATAAGTGTTCTTTATCTTCATCTCTACAACCCTCAGGTAATGACACACATAGACGATAGGGAATACAGGCACAGATATCAGCAACCACATACTTCCCCCATTCATGTATCATCAACTAAAATGTGCATCCCCATTTTGTTACAACTGAAAGCCGAAATGAGCTCGGTAGAGTTTGACAGCCCATCCACAGGCCCTTAGTACGGGATAAGAAGGAATTCAAATGTATACTTCGCAATACCTCGAAGCTTGATTTACCACACGTACGGCACGATGATACATGACCCTCCAAACATGGACTCATACACACATGCTTCTGCTATCACACTAGGTCATACCCTCTTCACACCTACTCCTCTCTCCTTCCTTACCCCACCATGGAAATCAATTAACCCCTGACTTACATTTTTCTCCTTTTTTTAAATGTTTTAGAAGGTGGCAGTTATTATTGACTGCCAAAGGGTGGACTGTCAAAGTCAGAAAAATGTCTCTATGCACGTTGCCATATTTGCACCGCACACTGGTCTGCGCTGCGCATGCGTACGCTCTCCCGTGAAGGCGCATACCCGCAATAGCGTGCACCCGCGGGCGCACGGTATGCGTATTTACGGTAGTTTATGTAATCGTAGCGTGCGACTCATTCGTTACATATTTTCAGTAATAATGTAGTTTGTAGATCATGGTCCCTTTGATAGTTTCTGAAAGTTTGGTTAATATAGAATGTCCCTGAGCTGAGGAATCCCTCTTTGTATTGTGGGAAGGGTCTAACAAGAGTCATGCAGCAGTGTTTGGTACCCATCGGAAGAGTATTTAATTAGCAATATTCCGGTGTTGGTTTAGAGCGTATTAATCGCTCGTGCGAATAGTTATGGACATAAGAAGTTTATGTCCATTTCTATTATTTACTCATACTCAGGTATGCGGCGGGAAACCTAGTTTCCCACCCACCTGAGCTGTTTGAAATCGTCACAGCCCACCTGTATGAATCAACCTATGACCTTTTGTTATGATACAGGGCCGAATTCCGACGTCCAATGGACAATGGGATTGTAGGGACTATGAGATTGCATTGTGTGTGGGGCATAAATAGGCAGGCCGACCACATCCAGCTCTCACTCTTCAACGGTTCTCATTGCTGAAAATCGGGTGCTGGATGTCCAGGCGCATGCGATCGTTTACCCTTGTGCGTAAGTTTCTCTCCGTAATCATTGTCTTACTGTGAGCCAATTTCTCTCATCTCTCTCCATTTCTCTCTCTCTCTCTCTCCTTTCTCTTTTCTCTCACATCTCCCCTAGACTAGTATTGTATTGTATTAGATAGTATTGTATTTTGGTTAGGAAGTCTCTGTTATATTGTAGTGTATCATTTGTACTGTTATCCCCTTTTACAAGTATATTAGATATAATACAGTTAATAGGCTTTGGACCCTAAACCAGTATCTGTGTATTTCCTATAGTGTTAAGTGTTCACTTGAGCGTCGGTGACGCTCAAGCAGCTTTGTAGTTAGTCAGGTTACACAAGGTTGCACTTACACCCTGTACTCACATTAAGGTATTCTGTGCATTTCATTGGTATAAGGTTTAGACATAAAGGTATAGCGTTGTGAGCGTCTGCGCCGCTGGTGATCTCCTCGTGGTCTCGAGCGTCCGCTACGCCATAGCGAATCATTACTCTAGTCATAACCAATAACGTGTTGTCCTGTGATCACTGGGCCGTGAGCGAACGTGACGCTTGAGCGTCTCGCCTACGGCGGAGCGATCGTTACGCAACCAGCGTACCCGTACGGTACTTCTTAAGTAAGCAGCGTACAGTGTTCTTAGACTTCATAAAGGGTTGTTTATACGACAAAGGAATTTAGCATTGTCATATTATATACTGGTGGTCAGCAAACTGTGCAAAACTGAAATGCACCACAGGTATGGATGGATAGTATACTTGACGACACAGAGGTAGGTACAGCAGTGGCCTACTGTACCGTAATGCTATATATTATATACTGGTGGTCAGCAAACTGTGCAAAACTGAAATGCACCACAGGTATGGATGGATAGTATACTTGACGACACAGAGGTAGGTACAGCAGTGGCCTACTGTACCGTAATGCTATATATTATATACTGGTGGTCAGCAAACTGTGCAAAACTGAAAAGCACCACAGGTATGGATGGATAGTATACTTGACGACACAGAGGTAGGTGCAGCAGTGGTCTACTGTACCGTAATGCTATATACTGGTGGTCAGCAAACTGTGCAAAACTGAAATGCACCACAGGTATGGATGGATAGTATACTTGACGACACAAAGGTAGGTACAGCAGTGGCCTTCTGTACCGTCCTACTATATATTATATACTGGTGGTCAGCAAAATTATGCACTGTACTCCTACTATATACTACAATGCAGCACAGATATGGAGTGTTTTTCAGGCAGACAAGTTAACGTATACTGGTGGTCACTGGTCAGCAAAACTCTGCACTGTACTCCTCCTATATAATATTATACTGGTGGTCCCCAGTCCCCAGAATAAAGCAGTGTGAGCACAGATATATGCAGCACACTGAGCACAGATAGATATGGAGTGTTTTTCAGGCAGACAACGTATACTGGTGGTCACTGTCAGCAAAACTCTGCACTGTACTCCTCCTATATAATACAGCTGCTCCCCAGTCCCCACAATTAAGCAGTGTGAGCACAGATATATGCAGCACACTGAGCACAGATAAGAAGCGTTTTTTTCAGGCAGAGAACGGATAAAACTGGTGGTCACTGATCAGCAAAACTCTGCACTGTACTCCTCCTATATTAATATACAGCTGCTCCCCAGTCCCCACAATTAAGATATAAGCAAGCACAAATATTTGCATCAACAATGAATAAACGGAGAGGACGCCAGCCACGTCCTCTCCATAACATTTCCAATGCACGAGTGAAAATGGCGGCGACGCGCGGCTGCTTATATAGGATCCGAATCTCGCGAGAATCCGACAGCGGGATGATGACGTTCGGGCGCGCTCGGGTTAACCGAGCCATACGGGAGAATCTGAGTCTGCCTCGGACCCGTGTAAAATGGGTGAAGTTCGGGGGGGTTCGGTTTCCGAGGAACCGAACCCGCTCATCACTAATATATATATATATATATATATATATACTGTATATTATTGATCTTTACACCTAGAGTGATTCCTTTTGATAGCACCTACGGATTCTTTCTTCTTTTATACATGTAGTCAAACTGGAAGCTAAGATGTGATTACATAACGTGCTGAGGTGTTAGAAGTATTAGCATCATACTTGTTAAATAGGCTTCATCACGTGAAGGCACAAGGGGGTATATTTACTACGGTCCCCATTTTTTCCGAGTTTGCATTTTTTTCAAAGTGTCATCTCAGGAATTTACTAAACAAAAATGTCGGCAGTGTTGACTTCCGGTGGGCGGGGTATCTAGCATGGCCGCATTTTAACTACTGTCTGCACAGGGGCCAGAATAATCCATTCCAATCCTCCTGTTCCTGCCTCCATGGGGATGCATACTTCATGGGAGTGTATCCCCCGTGTGTAGGGGAACTATTTAACACCTTGCCCGCCCCTGTGGACCGATTTTACACCGAAGTCAAGCCGTTTCTATAGATGGCGTGGACGGCTGCTCACTTTTGGTGCGAATCTCGGGAGGAACGCACCTGAGGCTACAGAGCGCCGAATGCTTGACTCCCTAGGTCTCCCCTTGTTCCCCTCTCCACTAACCCACCCTCTTTGAGTGACTGGAATACGGGGCGCCTTTTTGAGCATTTCAGGGGGGGGCGACGTTCTTACCGTGGGTGCCTGAGTCGTTGCTCGTGAGCTCCCGGGGTTGTGCCCTGAGGGCTTGGATTACCGGGCGAAGGATCCCTCCACTACGTTTTCACAGCGGAGTCTACTGCTGCCTACAGATCAGCTGCTTGCCGAGTGGCGGGGCCCCCCAGTGTGAAGCTTTCCTCTGTCTCCCCGGCGGAAGCTGGGATGCAACGTGGGCTGTCCCCCGGCCGTTAGTCGGAGCTGCCGATCTACATGTTCCCCACTGGGACCATCGAGTCAGCTGGGACCGCCGTAATGTACCCGGATCTGTGCCGCTGAACATTGCCGCGGCTGTGTACTCATCCCTGCCGCTGACACCCTCCCTGCAGAGACTGCTGAGACCACGGGAGCCATCTATGCCCTTGTGAGTGACCACCGAAGCAGGCGGGGCTGTGACCCTGATGTGTGGGTATGAGCCCGTTTCATCTACTGACGTCCTCCCCGTTGGGACAGCTGGACTCCCTAGGACCAAGATGACCCATCCCTGTTCGTGCCACTGAGAGGGACCGCTGAGACTGGTGCGGCTGTGCACCCGTCTCTATTGCTGACATCCGGGGGACCTTGAGGCTGCCGTCTCCGGGACCCTATACTGGTCGGTGACCCCGGGAGTATTCTGCTACCTGCCGCCACTCTCCGTGTACGAGGTGACATGGCTGCTATCTTCCTGAGGGTGAAGCCAAGCTGCAGGAGAGCCTGATGATTTGTGTGCTGGACGATTAACTGGCACTGATCTTACCAACGCTCCAGGTACTAACACTGTTTGTCTCCCCCACCACTTTTTACTAACAATTTTCCCGTTTCCACCTTTACTCTACCCCATACTTGGTACCGTCCTTCCTTTTGTGTGATCCCTTCCCCCCCAGTTGCGGTATATTTCTCCCCTCCCTGACTAAAGCTACCCTTGCTTACCCCTCTCTTTCTCTCCCCCTATTACACATTTCCTTTGTGCACTCAAAGTGTGTCTGGGAACCTTTATAACTGTGTGGGACAGATTGGCCCATTCTTTGGACTTTTACAATACTTCGCTCTTCAGTTGTGTCACATTAGGGGTGTATCAACGCTCCTTACGGACTGTGCCACTGCACCCTGTTGCAATCCCCCACCTACCCCTGTTCGAGTGTCCACTGTACCCACAGGCAATGTATAGCACCGGCTGGTGCTACACTGAGACGACCCTTTATCAGGAGAGGACTCTATATCCCAGCTGCTTGATTACCGAGCTTAAGCTTTATTTATTGATTTTTGAAGCTTTCTAATTATTTTGTTGTTAGGATTTAAGTTTGTTCCATATAGTGTGTACTATCACTATATTTAAATACTATGTGGTACCGGCTGGTGCTGCTCCGGCAAATCCTACCCTCGGAAGAGGACTTTCCACTTTGCCTATTCAATTGCCAGCTGCAGGCCTTATTTGTAGTCTCCGACTCATTGCATATCCTAATTTTCTCCCAATATCTGCTGGTTCCCTTTGGAACTTATCTGTGTTGTTTGTTATTTTTCATATTTTCTCGAACAACGTATTTTATTTCTTTTATTTCTTTTTCCCTGCGGAGAATCCTGTGTGTGACGTTTGTTGTTTTTACTTGATAACTCTATTCTGTATTGCTTGACACCCCGACTTGTATTCAGATATATATTTATGTTTCAGTTGGGGACTGCTGCGGTTAGTTTCCGGGATCATCCTGTGGGCTTTCCCGCAGATTGCAGTATGTTTTAAGTAAAATGTTCTGGTTTTGCACTTCCGCCCGAACTTCATATGTAACTGCCTCTGTTTTACTATTATTGCCTGTAATTGTGGGATCAGTACCTAAAAGTGATACTAACTGCTCCACGTTTCGTTCCCTGGGGTATGGACAAATACCGTGACAAAGCCATGCCTCCGAAACAATAAAACATCTCCAACAAGGCAGGGAAGGGGAAAGATGTTCCCCCCTAAATAAGGTCCGCCCTCCCCAGTTGGGCATGGGTCAGAATCACATAGTTTACCTAGTGATAAAACTCCCCCCCTGACAGCCAAAGAAATCTCGGATTTTCTTATGCACCTGCTTGATAAGCGATTTGACGACCTACAAGCCCGTTTAGAAACGGGTTTAGCTCGCATAGATTCTCATGCGACGCGTATTTCCGCGTTGGAGATGAGACTGGGTGACACTGAGGACTTGGTCCAAACCTGTCAAGGAGGAGTATCCTCTCAACATAAATATATACAACAACTGCAGGATAAAGTTGAGGACCTAGAAAATAGATCTCGTAGGAATAACCTCAGATTTATAGGTATTCCAGAGTCTTTGACGGGTCCAGCCCTTTCCTCCTATCTTTCTGTAGACCTCCCAACCTCGTTGGGAATCATAGATGATATAGATCGAAAGAGCTCATAGGCTGGGAGCGATGCAGGACAGAACACGAAAACGTTCCAGGCCTGTCATCGCCCGTTACTTAGACTACAGGGCCAAGGAGCAAATTCTCACAGTTTACCGTAAAACCAGAGAACTGTTAGTCAAGGTCCAAAAGATCTTGATATTTCAGAACTTCTCGGCAGCTGTGGCTCAGAAAAGAAAGGAGTTTTCTGACGTTTGTTCCTATTTACATGGTAAAAATATCCGATTCGCCTTACTGTACCCAGCCAAACTGCGGGTCCTGGAGGGTGGAGGTCAAATGTTTTACACAGACCCAGTGGTGGCAAGATCTCACTTTCTGGCTCATGGGTCCCCATCCAGATTGCCTACTAATTAGGATATCAGGTGATAGGGTGCAATGGGTTAAACGGTTCGGGTACCCCACCTCGGGCGGATGTGTGTTAACCTACCTTAATATTTCTATTTCTTCTTTATTTTTATTCTATTTTTTTTTCTCTTTCTTATTGTTTTTATTAGTGTTCAGTGTGCGCACCACTAGGCCTAGCTGGTGCCCACCATAGTTTTGGTTGTTAGGAAAATGTTAGAAAATAGAGGTACGAGACATTATGATACACAATTGATATCTCAAGCACTGAGATTGAGCATTGCATTTTATGTTATACTGATGTTACTGCTGTCAAAATATTTACTACCCTGGGGATCTTGGGTTCAGAGGGGAGCCGCCATTATATGCTTGTTTATGTTGTTTACCTGTCAGATAATTCATTGCCCTGAGGGGATTGGGTAGCTATGCTGTCAGCGGACTCATCCTCATCTGAGGTTATACCCCCGAAGCTACTACAATTCATCTCTTGGAATGTAGGAGGACTTAATTCCCCTGTCAAGCGACGACGTGTGGTCACGCATCTTAAAACGCTCTCACCCGGATGTGATTTTCCTACAGGAAACACACTGGCTGACGGGCGAGGAAAATGTATTGAAAGCTCCATGGCTTGTGTCAAAGTCAAAAAATATTGCAGGACACACATCGCGTACAAACTACACACACATGCCCGCTGCGCGTGCACTTGTTCTGCCGTGCGTGCACATATCCGCAATTTGCGTATGGCCGCTCCCGCGGTCCTGCGCGTGGTGTGGGTATTTACGGCAGAGTTTGTGAACGCATTGAGAGATATCAAAACATTACATATTTAATCCAAATAGTGCACATTGTACACATAGTCCCCCTGCATCACATCAGAAAGTAACAGCTGTTTAAATGGTAACAGAACAGAGGGATTCACCTTTGCAGAATAGGAGGGGACAGAACAAGGTTATAAGGTGGTGTTTGGTATCCAGCTGTAGGGTATTTTAAGGGTAACATTACGGTGTTGGTTTGCGGAAGATCGCATGTTCCTGCGAATAGTTATGTGCAGAAGCAGAATATAGATATAAACTGTATTTACTGTATATTATGTGTGCGGCGGGAATCCAGAGGAGACCACCCACAAGAGCAGTTGGGAAAGACATCGCCTACCTTTTCAAATCGACCTATGACCTCTCCTGTACTGTAAAAGTGCATTCCTGTGTCCAATGGACAAAGGGATTACAGTATCCATTGTATTGCTTTTGGAAGAATTGTTTAAATAAAGCCTGTTGCAGCCTGGCCGGGCACAAGACTCACAACGCTATCAACCTGATAGCGGAGGACCGGACCGGGAAGCGCACGCGAATATTCTCACGTATGTACATTGACTGTAGCCATTTACTCTGTTGTATTGTAGTGCATGATTTGTATTGTAAACCCCCTTTCAGAAATAATCCACTGTGGTGTTGGAACCCAGTGGTAAAATCACAATTGGTGTCGTGTCCTATTTTCCCTGCTAAGGTTTAAAGTGTATTCATTATCGCATTGCTTAGCTGTATAAGGTTTACAGTGTATTAATTGGGTGTGTACGCGCTGCGAGTACTTTGTACCGCCAGCGCGGCGTGTGTACGCAGAGTCCGTACATTGTACGGGACCCATTACGCAAATAGCGTAAAGGGTACGTAGAGTGCATATGAAGTCTAGCGGCCGCAGCGGCTCCATGGTAAAAGTGTGTTTAAAGGTATAGCTTTATGTTTTAATATAAAATCGACATTATCAATTGGGGGCATTGTCTGGTTTTTCCACATACCCGCAGCCTAGCAGGTTAAAGCAGACTTCATCTATCAGCAAAGGGCGGACAGGTATCCTACGTAAACCTTTATCTGGTCGGTGGATACACTGGAAACCCTATTTTATTGCTGATTAGATGGCGTCTGCTCTGCATGGTTTGTAGGGATGCTGGTAGGACCCGTAAAGTGTTATGATCCAGACACTCAGGTCAGGGGAGATCTTATACTGTGAGACCTGAGTACCAGGATGTAATGCTGGAAAGGGGAAACGGAATGGGAATAGCCCCTGGCGCCCTACCTCCGTTGTCTTACCCGTGCTGTCAGTTCACTCTTGCGAGACTATGGTTTCTTGGGCCCATGGCAGCCGCGTTTGAAGGGCGGATTACGTCTGCCCAACTCCGATGCCCCCTCAGGTCTTAAGGAGAGACAAAGAGTGAACCGAGGCAGGGTAATAACAAGGGGCCCTCTAACTAAACAACAAGGCCAGGGGCTACTGGCTAACCTGAAACTAAAAGTATGCGCGGCTTACCGCCAGGGAAAAGAACAACCAAAATAATCCACTTGTCCACTCTCCTACACGGCACCGCCGAGTACCGGAGAGGACTATGGAAGCGGAAACCTCCGCAAATGTTCCAATGCAAGAAAATAATACCAAAGCGGCCTAGGCCGTAACACGCGGCAGGGCCGCCACTCACGAAACCAAGTGGGAACCTAAATCGACTGCCACAGGAAAATGAGGACCAGGAGAACTCCTTGGGACCAGATGACAAACTCCAAGATTTCAGGGACTCAGAGAACTGGAGAGACCGGACACAGCAGACCAGGAACAGACGTTCACCAAACATGAGCAGCATGCAGGAAGCTATCACCGGCATCTGTGTGAGGCACTGAGGAGGCATTTAACAGGGAACCCTCCAATAAGAGCACAGAGCCTAATTACAATAAATGTCGTGCAGACCAGAGAACATGTGTGAACACTTAATTAATCAATCCCTGCAACGGGGAACGCGGTCCGCCTGTGGCGTCCCCGTTGCTAAGGTCCCAGCGGCTCGGCGCGCCTGGCGTCCTAGCGTTGCTAGGGACCCGGCGGCTCAGCGCGCCCGGCGTCCTAGCGTTGCTAGGGACACGGCGGCTCAGCACGCACGGCGTCCCTAGTTGCTAGGCGCCGGGCGGGCAAGGAGGAGGGTGCAGCGGCCGAGGTCGTCGCTTGGAGATGGACCGAGCGACGCCACGGACCGCGGCACCTAACAGTACCCCCCCTTGAGGAGGGGTCAAAGAACCCCTAAAGCCCGGCTTCTGAGGAAACTCCTGAAAAAATAATCTCTTGAGTTTAGGGGCATGAAGATCTCTATCCAAGACCCAAGATCTTTCCTCCGGACCATAGCCTTTCCAGTGAACCAAAAAATAAAGCCGGCCCCGAGAAATTTTTGAATCTAAAACCCTCTCTACCAAGAACTCCTGTTGCCCCTGAACATCCACCGGAGATCTACCCTGGGAAGTCCTCCGAGGAAATCTCCTGGAAGAAAAATATTGTTTAAAAAGGGAACAGTGGAAAGTATTTCCAATTCTGAGAGATCTTGGCAAGCGTAGCCGAAAAGCAACTGGGTTTACCTTTTTAATGATAAGGAATGGTCCAATAAATGTGGGTCCCAATCTAGCCGAAGGTTGTCGGAGCTTGATGCTGCGAGTTGACAACCACACCTTATCTCCCACCTTAAAAGTGCAAGGACGTCGGAGCCTATCAGAAAATTTCTTTTCTCGGAAGGCAGCTTTTCTCAGGGCAAGGTGCACTTTTCTCCAAATTGCTCTGAGATGGGAGGTTAAGGTCAACGAGGAGACTGGAGAATGATGGAAAAAAGAGTTGGCTCTAGGATGAAAACCAAAGACCGAAAAGAATGGGGACTCCTTGGTGGAGGAATGACAGGAGTTATTATAAGCAAATTCGGCTAAAGGAAGAAATTCAGACCAATCATTCTGGAGTTTGGCCGAATACAAGCGTAAATATTGTTTTAATGACTGGTTGACTCGTTCGGTTTGCCCGTTAGACTGTGGATGGTAACCAGATGTTAAAGACAGTTTCATATTCAATGAGACACAAAAACGTTTCCAGAATCGTGCGATAAATTGCGGACCCCGATCAGAGACAATATCAGTGGGCAAACCATGGAGCCTGAACACATGGCGGAGGAACAAAACTGCCAATCCTTGAGCAGAGGGTAATCGGGGAAGAGCAATGAAATGAGCCATTTTACTAAAACGGTCCACTACCACCCAAATTACTCGACATCCGGCTGAAAGGGGAAGGTCCACCACGAAATCCATGGATATATGAGACCATGGCCTGAGAGGAATGGCTAAAGGTATGAGTTGCCCGATCGGCAACGAACGAGGGACCTTATGCTGTGCACAAACCTGACAGGAGTGGACAAATTCTTTTACGTTTTTTAGAAAGACTAGGCCACCACACCGAGCGAGAGACCAGCTCCAAGGTCTTAGTGATACCTGGATGACCAGATACCTTGTTGTCATGAAACTCAGCTAAAACAGTGCCTCTCAAAAATTCAGGGACAGAAAGACGACCAGCAGGAGTAAGTCTAGGAGCCTGGTGTTGAAGCTGGTTTAACTGAGTAAATAAATCCTGTGTGAGACCTGCCCGGATGACTGAAGATGGAACTATGGGGGTAGTAACAGGATTGCTATTGTGAACCGGAAGAAAGCAACGTGACAGGGCATCAGCTTTCGTATTCTTGGAACCAGGCCTGAAGGTGATAATAAACCTGAAACGAGTAAAAAACAATGCCCAACGTGCCTGCCGAGCATTAAGCCGTTTAGCTGACTCAATATACTGCAGGTTCTTATGGTCAGTAAATACTGTAATAGTATGCCTAGCTCCCTCCAGCCAATGCCTCCACTCCTCGAAAGCCCATTTTACTGCCAGTAATTCCCGATTACCAACGTCATAGTTGGATTCTGCGGAGGAGAATTTCCTGGACATGAAGGCACAAGGATGTAATTCCTGAGACTCTGGATCTTCCTGAGAAAGGATAGCCCCCACTCCAACCTCTGAGGCATCAACCTCAACAATAAAGGGGAGCTCCGGATTAGGGTGTCTGAGGATAGGAGCCGAGACAAAGGCCTGCTTCAAGGCCCGAAAGGCAGACTCAGCTTCAGGCGACCAATTGGAAGGATCCACTCCTTTTTTAGTCAAAGCTACTATAGGAGCGACCAGGTCAGAAAAGGTATGAATGAACCGCCTGTAATAATTTGCAAACCCTAAAAAGCGCTGAATTGCTTTTAAATTAGTGGGTTGCGCCCAATTAAGGATGGCCTGAAGTTTTTTCGGTTCCATAAAAAATCCCTGGGGAGAAATAATGTACCCCAAGAAGGACACTTCTGTGATGTGAAAATCACACTTCTCAAGCTTAGCGTATAAATTATTCTCTCGTAGTTTTTGTAGAACCAGACGCACCTGGGTAACATGTTGTTCCATAGACTCAGAGTAAATCAAAATGTCGTCTAAATAAACGACCACGAACTTCCCAAGGAAGTCACGGAGAACATCGTTGATTAGGTCCTGAAACACCGCAGGAGCATTTGGCAGGCCAAACAGCATCACCAGTTATTAATAGTGACCCGACTGAGTGCTGAAAGCCGTCTTCCACTCATCCCCAGATCTTATTCGGATGAGGTTGTAAGCTCCCCTAAGATCGATTTTTGAAAAGATCATGGCGGAGCGTAACTGATCAAAAAGCACTGAAATCAATGGCAAAGGATAGGTGTTTTTAACCGAAATCTTATTCAAAGCCCGAAAATCAATACATGGTCTGAGTGACCCATCTTTTTTCTCGACAAAGAAAAAACCTGCACTCAACGGAGATTTTGAAGGTCTAATAAAGCCTTTTTTCAGGCTTTCCTGAATGTAATTATTCATGGCTGTGGTTTCTGGCCCAGACAGGGCATATAATCTCCCCTTAGGCAAAGTGGCACCTGGTACTAACTCTATCGCACAGTCATAGGACCGATGGGGAGGCAGAATGTCCGCATTGCCTTTGGAGAACACATCGGCAAAATCTTGATATTCTACAGGAATAAGTTCTGGGACGACTGCCGCAACCCGGACTGGATGGGAAATACATTCCTTAACACAAAAAGGACCCCATTGGGAAATCTCCCCAGACCGCCAATCTATGGTGGGATTATGAAAGGCAAGCCAGGGGTGACCCAAAACTACAGGAACTGCTGAACAATGTGTAAGGTAAAATTCTATGTCTTCAGAATGTAAGGCCCCCACTGTCAGTAATACTGGAGGTGTGCAGTGAGTAATTATCCCATTGGAAAGCGGACCCCCATCCAAGCCGTGCATGGTAATACGTTTGTCCAGTGGTATCTGTGGAATGCCTAAAGCCTTAGCCCAAGCCAAGTCCATAAAATTTCCTGCAGCTCCACTGTCGACAAAGGCCGACACCAATGAACTGAGGCTGCCAAAGGAAATCTTAACAGGAACTAATAGAGAATCATTTGAGGAGATTAGCTGCAGACCCAAGTGAACCCCCTCACAATTCACTTGGTCAGAGCGTTTACCCGACTTGTTCGGGCAGTTGCGAGCAATATGTCCTTTACCACCACAATACAAACAAAGACCAGAACTTAATCTTCTGGTTCTTTCCTCTAGAGACAGCCGGGAGAGACCTATCTGCATGGGCTCCTCGACGTCCTCAGGAAAGGTATAAACACAAGGATTAGGCCTAAAAGTTGTTCCTCTTTCAGCCCTCCGCTCTCGGAGACGACAATCTATTTTAATAGCAAGCTCCATGAGTTTGTCAAGAGTCTCAGGAGCGGGGTACTGAAGGAGACTGTCTTTAAAAAGTTCAGACAAACCGAGGCGAAACTGACTGCGCAGGGCCGGGTCATTCCAGCCACAGTCGTTCGACCAACGGCGAAATTCGGTACAATATACCTCTGCTGGATTTTTACCTTTTTTAAGGGCACGCAGGTGACTCTCAGCTGATGCCTCTCTATCTGGGTCATCATATAACAGGCCTAACGATTTAAAAAAGGCGTCTACAGATAACAAAGCAGGATCATCTGTTCTTAACCCAAACGCCCAGGTCTGTGGATCACCCTGGAGCAACGACATAACTATCCCAACCCGCTGAGACTCAGTACCAGAGGAACGAGGCCTTAAACGAAAATAAAGCTTACAAGCTTCCTTACAATTAAAAAAATCTTTGCGGTTACCCAAAAAACGGTCGGGTAAATGCATCTTTGGTTCTGGGACCACACTCGGGGAGGCTCGCAAAAGATCTTCCTGCGATTTCACCCGAAGAGTAAGGTCCTGAACCATCTGAGTTAGTTCATGAATTTGGTTAACCAAAAGCTGACCGGGATTTGGCCCTAACCCTGCCGGAATCATGAGGCCGAATTTTACTCTCACCAAAACAAAAAATGGAAAAAATAAACACCTTTTTTTTTTTTTTTTAATGTTTTGGGCCGGTGATAATGTTATGATCCAGACACTCAGGTCAGGGGAGATCTTATACTGTGAGACCTGAGTACCAGGATGTAATGCTGGAAAGGGGAAACAGAATGGGAATAGCCCCTGGCGCCCTACCTCCGTTGTCTTACCCGTGCTGTCAGTTCACTCTTGCGAGACTATGGTTTCTTGGGCCCATGGCAGCCGCGTTTGAAGGGCGGATTACGTCTGCCCAACTCCGATGCCCCCTCAGGTCTTAAGGAGAGACAAAGAGTGAACCGAGGCAGGGTAATAACAAGGGGCCCTCTAACTAAACAACAAGGCCAGGGGCTACTGGCTAACCTGAAACTAAAAGTATGCGCGGCTTACCGCCAGGGAAAAGAACAACCAAAATAATCCACTTGTCCACTCTCCTACACGGCACCGCCGAGTACCGGAGAGGACTATGGAAGCGGAAACCTCCGCAAATGCTCCAATGCAAGAAAATAATACTAAAGCGGCCTAGGCCGTAACACGCGGCAGGGCCGCCACTCACGAAACCAAGTGGGAACCTAAATCGACTGCCACAGGAAAATGAGGACCAGGAGAACTCCTTGGGACCAGATGACAAACTCCAAGATTTCAGGGACTCAGAGAACTGGAGAGACCGGACACAGCAGACCAGGAACAGACGTTCACCAAACATGAGCAGCATGCAGGAAGCTATCACCGGCGTCTGTGTGAGGCACTGAGGAGGCATTTAACAGGGTACCCTCCAATAAGAGCGCAGAGCCTAATTACAATAAATGTCGTGCAGCTGCCTTGCTGCACGACCAGAGAACATGTGTGAACACTTAATTAATCAATCCCTGCAACGGGGAACGCGGTCCTCCTGTGGCGTCCCCGTTGCTAAGGTCCCAGCGGCTCAGCGCGCCCGGCGTCCTAGCGTTGCTAGGGACCCGGCAGCTCAGCGCGCCCGGCGTCCTAGCGTTGCTAGGGCCCCGGCGGCTCAGCACGCACGGCGTCCCTAGTTGCTAGGTGCCGGGCGGGCAAGGAGGAGGGTGCAGCGGCCACGGTCGTCGCTTAGAGATGGACCGAGCGACGCCACGGACCGCGGCGCCTAACAAAGTAAATACGCAAAGCTATTTAAAAAGTCTGTGAATTTCTGTTTGGCGCCATATGCGCACACAACACAAGCGTACACCTGTACTCTGTATACCCGCTCACATTGTTGCCATAAGTACTGATTACTAGATTCATTTAGACCTGTGTAAAAGCCGGAGAAATTTGTTACTATTTAGTTAAAATATAGAATAAATATTAAGGAAGTAAACGTAAAACACAAACGCAGTCTGGCCTAGTTAAAAAGGTTTATACAGAAAGAAACTGTGTTGTGTTAAGTGAGCGATTATAGGTAATATCGCTTACATTTGTAGAAGTGTGGGATTTGTACTATTGCGGACGTACGGTTTTTGTACACGTGTCTCGGACAAAGTACGGGACTGCGTACGCAACGTAAAGACATATGCACGGTCGCATGTTTATGCAACGTGCCTAAGGGTACGGCCGCTAAGTACAAATTACACAATAATATCGTTTAGTTTAAAGGCGGGACAGTAGCCACGCTACATTAGCACAAATTGCTCGGTTTCCAAGATTTAGTTTAAATAAAACCTTTTTTACTGTATTGCCTCTGGGAGTAAAGCTGTTTATCTGAACGAAAGATAATTTTCTGTACAGAAAAAACAAAAAAAACAAAGTGTATTTGAGTGAGCGAACGTGAGTGAGCGAACGTAACAGTGAACGTAGTGGACCCCAGGAATTCGGGATCCCGTCGAGTGGTACACCGAGTGAGTGGAGGCTTGGTGGCGTGAGGCAGCTGACTCATGTTAATATAGATTTAAGTCGAGAGGACTTACAAAGGAGCTAGTTAGGCAATTGTGAGAGAGTACCGCGGCCCAGGGGGTCAGCGAGGTTTACCCATATAGTTTTTGATACGCTCCGGCTGAGGTTTCGCAGCTTGTGATTCGATTCCAGTGGTCGTACGGCGGATAAGTAACAAGTACCTATACGCTGTGCGATTGGACCGCGCGTTCGTGTGTGCTATATTTAGCGCAACGTGATACCCTTTTTACGAGCTTTGCGTAAAATCGCGGTATCATTAGCGCTGTATAGAGCATACGCAAGCGTGATTTGTGTATAATAAAGGTTTAGGGAGTTTTTGCTGGCCTCTCAAAGGAAATCTCCAATGGCCTATATTTACTGGAAAGGGTAAGTTATTCCCAGAAACTTCCAGTAAATAGAGGTTACATAGGGGCCCTAGGTTGGGTACATTGCCTTCGCTATCAACAGTGTATGGTAGTACTGGGCAACGTGGGCGTACGTGGGTGAAAGCACTCGGAGAACTTTCACCGTTGCCTTATATTGAGTATTTTGGTTTTTTGTGGGATTAGCCGAAAGGGCAATACCTGCAAATTATGGGGGCCAGTTGCTCAAGTAAGGGACGTTCAACCAGGGTTCAGGTTGACATACCGCGCCCCAGGGGGTCAGCGAGGTTCATTATGTGTGAGAAGCATGGACCACACACAGAAGTTTTGTGCAATGAATGGGAACGTATGACTGCGGTAGATAGGGAACCATTCCCTAAGGTAGGTAGTTTTGAACCAGTGGTATTGCAGAATTTAAGGATTAGGATATGTCTAATAAAGTCCAGAAAACAAAGGATTAGACATACAGATTGCTTAAACTTATGGCAGCAAGAGGGTGATATGCAAAGAGAATTAGCTCACGCAGCAGGTTCCAAACCTAGCAGGAAAATTATGGCAACCGCACCACCACCACCGTATATTGTGGGGGAGAAAGTGGCTACAGACAATGGCATATTGGTATCAGATAAAAGTATAGGTGATAAATGTACTAACGCTAACCCTTGCCAGTTGTATCCCATTTTAAATTTTCCCCAGGACTGCGAGCAGGAAGATGAGCCCAGCACGATATCGGCACTCTCTCTAGCAGCCACCATACAGAATACTCAGGTGGGCACGGCCCAACCAGCAAGAGCAGTAGTAAGGCCCCCTAGCGGAGGGATAAGTGAGGTCGTGTCCACAGGTAAGTACGGTACCATACATTATGCAGAGACAAAAGCACCTCACATTGTGGAGTCAACTCAGAATGACGTAATTGAATTAAATCCTGTCAGGGTGATCACAGTCCCCAATGGGAGGACTGACGCTCAGGGAGTAACTCCCGTCAGGAACATTGCCATGCATTGTCCCTGGTCCCGGACTGAATTAAGGTCAATTATGGCAGAATTTCCTGATCCCAGAAAAGATCTAGTTGCATGCCAGAGGTTCATTAAAGAGTTAGGTAACGCCACCGAACCCACAAACAAAGATTGGCAAACAGTGCTACGAGTATGTTTACCCTCCAATATTGACCCCGCGAGATTCATTACTGATTGTAACTTAAACGCAGAAGTACCTCTCACTGATGAGTAAACTCAGGAGAATGTACGACAAATCAATCTGCAATTAGGAGTATATTTCCCTACTGTTGTCAAATGGAATAAAATCTTTTCCATAAGACAAAAGGAAGGTGAAACGCATCTGAATATTTCCACCGAACACTCCAGGAAATGGCTAGATACACTGGGATCGAGGACATTAAGGACAATGTACATCACAGGGAGGTAGCTGTGTCGGTATTAATGGACGGGTTAAAAGAGGCATTAAGAACAAGGGTACAAACCTCTCTACCTAACTGGAGATGTATCTCGGTGGCTGCATTAAGAGAGTCCGCTATCGAGCACGATCGAAACATCATTAAGCACAGGGAGTCTCAGGGGGACAAGCTGATGACAGTAAGTATAAACGCTCTTACAACAAAACCACATCAGCCAAAACCCCAGACCCCTGATGCTAAGTCATGTGTAGTAGTATGCCATAACTGTCAGAAGGAAGGACATTTTGCACGGAACTGTAGGTATAAAGGTACACATAATGTATACCGACCCCCTAGACCAGGATATGAACCACACTATAATACACATAATTGGGATCAGGGACCGCATAGGAGAAGTTACAATCCACATTCAGGGGAAACAAGGAGGTACCCACCTAGGAGGGACTGGCAGACCTCCGAAAATTCTCAGTTACCCCCTCACATATTGTAGCTGCCAGTGCGCTGCGGGAGGGTCACAATATACAATAGGGGTTGGGCCACACCTGTAGTCTGCAGCCAGTGAAGTTGATTGCTAGCCTTGGTAGTGAACCTGAGGTCACGGTTGATGTAGCTGGTGTACCATTACCTTTTCTTGTAGATACAGGGGCGGCCAGGTCAGTGTTAAATTCGACGGTAGGTATAAAAACCACGGGTAAAACAATTTCGGCAATGGGAGTAACAGGAATAGTGCAACAATACCCTTTGAGTAGACCAGCAGAGATTACGATAGGGCCCTTGCAGACCAAGCATTCCTTTTTGCTAGCTGCATCGGCTCCGACTAACCTGCTTGGAAGAGATTTATTGTGTAAAATGCGGTGTGTCATATATTGTACTCCTGAGGGTATCTTCTTAGATATACCTGAGAATCACGTTCAGGAAGTGCAAGATATATTAGACACCCCTCAAAGGCTAATGTCGCATTCTGCTGTTATAGACAAGTGTCCATCAAAGGTAGAGGAAATGATCTCACAAATACCGGGTTCCCTTTGGACCAAAGATGGACAAGACACTGGATTGATGGCGAATGTAGCTCCAGTAGTAGTGCAAGTAAAAAATGGTAGGATAGCTCCAAAAATCCGTAAGTATCCTCTGAAGCCAGAGGTGGAATTAGGAGTGTACCCCGTCATAGAGCGGTTGCTACAACAGGGCATCCTAGTCAGGACGTCCAGCACTGCCAATAGTCCCATCTTCCCTGTGAAAAAGAGTGGGGGGAGGGGTTACCAGCTAGTGCAGGATCTAAGGGGGATAAACAAGATAGTTGAGAGCCAATTCCCCGTAGTGCCCAATCCAGCTGTCATCCTCATGCAAATTCCCCCGACTGCGAAATTTTTCACTGTCATTGACCTCTGTTCTGCCTTCTTCTCTGTCCCTCTACACCCTGACAGCCAATACCTGTTTGCATTCACATACAGGGGAGTACAGTACACCTGGACTCGCCTACCCCAAGGTTTCATTGACAGCAAAAGTATTTTCTCCCAGGCTTTGCATGACTGTTTACAATCCTTTCAACCTGAGAGTGGATCAGTATTAATACAGTATGTCGATGACTTATTGCTGTGTTCTGATTCACTCGAATCGTCCTTGAAAGACACGAAACAGCTTCTGTTTCATCTTTCCCATACGGGACACAAGGTTTCAAAGGATAAGTTGCAGCTGTGCCAGACCAGGGTAAAATATTTGGGACATTGCTTGATGCAAGGACTTAGACACCTCACCGCTGATAGAATACAGGCGATTCGTGACATGACTCTGCCACAAACCCAGCAACAGATCCGCACTTTTCTTGGAATGTGTGGGTACTGCCGAAACTGGATCCCAGGGTTCTCCATACTGGCTTTATCTTTGCAAGAGATGGTCTCTTTGAACAAACCAGATCGGATCTCGCACACAGATGAGTCCGAACTGGCATTTGAGAGACTCAAACAGTGCCTATCACAGGCACCTGCATTAGGCATGCCAGATTATGGGAAACCCTTTGAATTGTACGGTATGGAAAGTGCTGGGTGTGCGGCAGGTGTCCTAACCCAGAGACATGGTGATGCCAGCAGGCCGGTAGCTTACTACAGTGCACAGTTGGACACCGTAGCGCGGTCTCTCCCCACATGCTTGAGAAGTGTTGCAGCGATAGCTTTGCTAGTAAGTAAAAACAAAGACGTAGTGTTAGGACACAACCTGACAATCCATACACCTCATGCAGTATCAGCCTTACTGAACTCCGCCCAAACCAGACATGTCTCATCGGCACGGTTTACAAAGTGGGAATTAGCACTAATGGCCCCTGTAAACATCACCATAAAGAGATGCAGCGCACTAAATCCTGCAACTTACTTGCCGAGTGTGCCTGGACAGGCAGAAAGGGTGGAGGATGAGAATGATGGTGAAGGAGGATTTAGTGCAGACACTGATACGCATGATTGTATGGAATACCTGAACCAGACTTTCACTGCAAGACCTGACATTAGTGACAACCCACTGGAAGGCGTAGATTTTACTTTTTACACTGACGGTAGTTGCCACAGACAGACGGACTTGGGAGACTTGTGCACTGGGTACGCAGTTGTAGACGACAGAAGTATCATAGAAGCTGAACCCCTGGGCCCACCGCACTCAGCACAAGTTGCTGAGCTGGTCGCCCTAACCAGAGCGTGTGAATTGGCCAAGGGTAAGTCAGCTAATATATACACAGATTCTAGGTATGCCTTTGGAGTGGTGCATGATTTCGGGGCCCTATGGCGCCTCAGAAATTTCATGACGGCAGCTGGCACACCTGTATCGCATGCATCCCACATAAAAAGGCTTCTAACAGTGATACAAGAACCAGAGCAAAGCACACACTTACAACCAAGACCCAATTTCACTTGGTAACAGCCAGGCAGATCAAGCTGCTAAATCAGCAGCCAGCACCCCCATACAAACGAACATCACATCACTGATGACATTCAACACAATCAACACACAAAAATTAATTGAAATGCAAAATTTGTGTTCTCCACAGGAAAAGGCTGTCTGGAGGTCAAAGGGGTATGACCAGGAGTCCTCAGGACTCTGGACAGGTGGACACGGTAAGCCAGTGGCCCCCAGAGCATATCTTCCAAGTTTAGCTGAGGCGGCACACGGTCTGACTCATCTGGGTAAAGAGGGTATGTGTAAGCTGGTGAGAGCCTACTGGTGTGCGCCAGGATTCTCTTCTCATGCAGGTAAGAGAGCAATGACATGTCTTACTTGCTTGAGGAAGAATATTGGAAAGTCAATACCAACAGAGCCATCCCATATCCCTCCGACAGACGGCCCTTTTCAGGTAATACAAATTGATTTCAAACAGTTACCACCCGGTAGGAATTTAAAATATGTGTTAGTCTGTATTGATGTGTTTTCCAATTGGGTAGAAGCGTTCCCTGCTGCCACAAATACTGCTACGTTCACTGCAAAGAAAATTGTGCAGGAATTTGTGTGTAGGTATGGTATCCCTAGAATAATTGAAAGCGATAGGGGTACCCATTTTACAGGTGAAGTCTTTCAGGTTATGTGCAAACTGATGGGAATTAATAGCAAGCTGCATACTCCGTACCGACCACAGGCGAGTGCGAAGGTGGAGAGAGTGAACAGCACTATTAAGAACAAGCTGAGCAAAGTGATGGCTGAGACTGGATTGTTGTGGCCAGAAGCTTTGCCACTAGTATTGTACAGCATCAGAACCACTCCCAGGTCCCCTCTTAACCTATCACCCTTTGAGATTCTTTTTGGCCGACAACCTCATGTAATGATAGACCTCCAGGATGATTTGAAATGCAATAACGAAGTGACTGTGAAATATTTGGTTAGGATGAGCCAGCAGCTGAGGAATCAAAATAGGAATCTAAAGCTGGTGATTCCTGACCTACCGAACAGTAATTGTCATGACATTGAACCTGGGGATTATGTAATGATTCGAAATTTTCTACGCTCAGGTTGCCTCATTTACAGGTGGGAAGGACCGTACCAAGTCTTGCTAACCAGCACGACAGCATTAAAGGTTGCCGAAAGAGAGACTTGGGTCCACTCGTCCCACTGTAAGAAGGTCGCTGACCCGGAGAGAACCCGTGACAAAGAGCAGAGTGTAGAGAACATCGTATCACTGGAGTGTCTGTTCCGGGAAGGTTGAGAGGCAGGACTGTTGAGACGGCACCTGAGCGCGGAGAACAACAAGACCAGATGCGGTTGTCGCACCAGTTTTTTTTTTTATTTATTTTCTCCATCTCCCACTACCCTCCTTCTCTCCTTCTCTTTCTCCCCCTTCTTGTTTCCCTTCTCTTCCCTTAACAAGATGGACTTACCCCAAGAGACTGCGTTCCGGGTTTTCCTGTTAATCCTGATGTTGACCAGCACAGTCTGTTTCGGTGAGGGTCCCAGAGAGGTCGAGAAAGGATCTGGAATGGGTTCTGATGGCGAGGATGGATTTGTAGAATCTCAAGAGCAACACACTAATCGAGCAAAGGCGAGTATCAGAAAGCGCTCTGGTAGTCAAGGAGCTCGGAGGCACTGTGAAGGGTTATTGTCTGAGGAAAATTGCATTTGTAGAAATTGTGAGAACGTAGTCGAGGATGGGTGCATCCAGAGATGTCAGTCCAACCTTAATATCGACATGGACCGTCATCCGTTGAGTGATTACCACTCACTAGTGGGTAAGGTCTTAAACCAGACAGAATGCTGGGTGTGCTCACAAGTACTTTAAGGTCAGAGCAAGTCAGGATTAGTACCATACCCTTTAGCAATAGATGAGGTACTCGAATTATGGGGTGGGAGACCGGTGGACAGGAAATTCAATATTTCTAGGCCCCCTAGCTTGAAGCTCCACCAGTATCATGTAGATAGATCCTTATTATGTCTCAATATTTCCAATTACAGAAAACCGGGAAATTGGGAAGTGACGTGGAATAACCAGACAATGACCTTTTCACACAGAGCTGATAGGATACCCATAGACTCTGAACTTGTACGCCAAATAGCCAACAGTGGAAGGTATTTCCGGTATAGGTACACTCAAGGAAGCAAGACCATGTGGGTTGGAAAAGTATCACCAGGGTACTGTGCTCATATCATCCAGCCCGATACTTGTACTGAGCAGATGGGAGAACTAGGGATTGGGTTTTTCACTTGGAAAGTTTGCAATATGGTAATGTCATATTCTGTCCCATATGTTCTCCCCGATGATGCCTATTTCATATGTGGGAGGAAGGCGTACAAGTGGCTTGCCCCGAGCTCAGAAGGATTGTGTTATATTGGAAGAGTGTTGCCAGAGGTCATGACCATAACCCATGATAAGATGAAAGAGGTTCACCGCAGTGCTCAGGCTCCTTATACTCATACTCACTATGAACACATCGTCAAGAGACACCTCATAGAGAGGACAGAGCACGTAGCCTCTGATTTGATCCACGAATCCATCGGGATTCAATTCCTTCTCGCATTAGACATCACCCGTACTGCCAGAGGAATTATAAATTATAGGTATATCCATGCGCTAGCGAACTTGATAGACAATATCACTGAGATGTATGACGACACCTTCAGGTATACAGGAAGGGAGTTACAAGCTTACAAGACGGAACTGATCCAGCACAGGATGGTCCTTAATTATATCACAGCCGTGACGGGTGGGTACTGTGTTACTCTAGCAACTCAATATGGTGTGAAGTGTTGTACGTATATCACGAACAGCACTGACGACCCCACGGATATAATCGATCGAAAGATGGACGATATCTTGCAGTTGAAGTGGGAGTTCAGGAGGAAACACAACCTTACCCTAGCGACTATGAGTAATGAACTGACCGGCTGGTTCTCATGGTTGAACCCACGCAATTGGTTCTCAGGTTTAGGAGAGTGGGCTCAAAATGTTATCATGAGTGTAGGGAAGTTTCTCCTTTGCATCCTGGCAGTCGTCATAATGATTGGCTTGATATTTAGGTGTGTTCGAATTCTGACGCGGCGCAAGCACGGCACAAATTTGATGAGTTTAAGGAGCGAGGGTGCTGTTACAGCAGTAGATTTAATTTACGACCCATCCATAGAGACAGTGTTATGATAAGGATTGCAAATGAATTCCATGGCCTGTTTCTTTCACCCATTTTTCCTTTGTCTCCCCCTCTGCCCAGATACACCCATTCGGAAAAGACATCGACCATACCCAAGAATGTTTATGTAAATGTTATGTGAATGTATTTTAGATATGTGTCTTATCTTCATCTCCACAACCTCCAGTTAGTGACACACATAGTCGACAGGTGATATCCACATGTACTAGCACTCACATATGTTCCCCCTCCATGTATCATCAACTAAATGTGCACCCCATTTGTTGGAACAAGAAGCCAAAAAGAGCTCGGTAGTGTTTGTTGGCCCATTTACAGACCCTTAGTAAGGGATGAGAAGGATTTATTGTATACTTCGCAATGCCTCGAAGCTTATTTAGAACATCTACGGCACGATGATACATGCCCCTCAGACATGGATTCATACATACATACTTTTTACTGTCCCACTAGGTCATACATTTCCCACCTACAACTCTCCCCCGATCATCATCTTCTGTAGATATTGTGTAGATATCTTTCTGTTTAGTGATTAGATAGTGGCAGTTATTGGTGACTGCCAAAGTCGAAAAATATTGCAGGACACACATCGCGTACAAACTACACACACATGCCCGCTGCGCGTGCACTTGTTCTGCCGTGCGTGCACATATCCGCAATTTGCGTATGGTCGCTCCCGCGGTCCTGCGCGTGGTGTGGGTATTTACGGCAGAGTTTGTGAACGTATGGAGAGCTATCAAAACATTACATATTTAATCCAAATAGTGCACATTGTACACATAGTCCCCCTGCATCACATCAGAAAGTAACAGCTGTTTAAATGGTAACAGAACAGAGGGATTCACCTTTGCAGAATTGGAGGGGACAGAACAAGGTTATAAGGTGGTGTTTGGTATCCAGCTGTAAGGTATTTTAAGGGTAACATTCCGGTGTTGGTTTGCGGAAGATCGCATGTTCCTGCGAATAGTTATGTGCAGAAGCAGAATATAGATATAAACTGTATTTACTGTATATTATGTATGCGGAGGGAATCCAGAGGAGACCACCCACAAGAGCAGTTGGGAAAGACATCGCCTACCTTTTCAAATCGACCTATGACCTCTCCTGTACTATAAAAGTGCATTCCTGTGTCCAATGGACAAAGGGATTACAGTATCCATTGTATTGCTTTTGGAAGAATTGTATAAATAAAACCTGTTGCAGCCTGGCCGGGCACAAGACTCACAACGCTATCAACCTGATAGCGGAGGACCGGACCGGGAAGCGCACGCGAATAGTCTCACGTATGTACATTGACTGTAGCCATTTACTCTGTTGTATTGTAGTGCATAATTTGTATTGTAAACCCCCTTTCAGAAATAATCCACTGTGGTGTTGGAACCCAGCGGTAAAATCACAATTGGTGTTGTGTCCTATTTTCCCTGCTAAGGTTTAAAGTGTATTCATTATCGCATTGCTTAGCTGTATAAGGTTTACAGTGTATTAATTGGGTGTGTACGCGCTGCGAGTACTTTGTACCGTCAGCGCGGCGTGTGTACGCAGAGTCCGTACATTGTACGGGACCCATTACGCAAATAGCGTAAAGGGTACGTAGAGTGCATATTAAGTCTAGCGGCCGCAGAGGCTCCATGGTAAAAGTGTGTTTAAAGGTATAGCTTTATGTTTTAATATAAAATCGACATTATCACTTGGTTCTTGTATCGCTGCCCCCTTCCATACGAAATCCAGAGGGGTTGCCATAATTTTTCGAAAAAATCTCCCTGTCACTGTTTTGACAGAAATCATCGACCCCGAAGGCAGATATATCATAATGGACATAGAGCTTTTTCATTCCAAATTTACCCTTGTCAACCTTTATGCCCCGAATGTTAATGCACACATGTTCCTTCTAGACATCACCCACATTCTTCTTAGCAGAACTAACTATTCTCTAATAGTTGGTGGCGACTATAACATAGTAGACGACCCTACAGTTGACAGGTCACCAACTATGCCTAGAACCACTGACTCCGAGAGCAGACATTTACTGACTTTTAGAGATTCCCTTGATATCTCTGATCCATGGAGATTACTACACCCAACCGACAAAACGCACACTCATTTGTCACTGGCACATGGAACGTTGTCTCGTATTGACAAGTTCTTAATTGCCGATGACTTAATGTCCCAGGTTGCTGGGGTGGATATACTTGACATATTGATCTCTGATCACGCCCCTGTCATGCTGGCATTATCCCACCTCCATATGCACTCGACAGATCGTATTTGGAGATTCCCACAATACTTGGCAGTCTCAGAGGATTTCAAATTGTATCTTACATATCATTGGACCAATTATGTGGATGAAAATATAGATTACTGGGATAGACCTGACATCTTTTGGAATGCCTCCAAGGCAGTGATGAGGGGTCACATTATTAGTTATGTCACCCGGAAAAAAAGGGAATCCAAACTGGAATACACTGCTCTAAAAGCGGCAATGTCCACAACCTTCCAAACATACACTTCTACTCCAACAGAGCTCACCCTTACTGAGTACAAGCAGGCTAGGCGCCTGCTTGAAACTTATTTAGCCACCCAGGCGAAACACTCCTTAGACTTTACCAAAAATAAATGTTATAGATGGGGCAATAAGGGTGGTAGATTACTGGCGGTCATTTCCCCGCCTCCCAAAAAAAATGACACATTATAACTGCCATACAACACCCCAGGTCTGGTCGTATTATCACCAAATCCCAAGAAATAGTGGAACAATTTCAATCCTATTTCCAATCCCTGTTTAGCTCTGCACAAATAGATACTGACATACAATCTCAGCTGCTTGCAGATGAGGTATTGCCCACTCTGACTCGAGACCAGAGAGAAGCCCTTGTAGGAAAAATAACGACGGAGGAAATTAATACTGTTATCTCCAATCTACCTCATGGTAAATCCCCGGGTCCAGATGGCCTGTTGGGAGATTACTACCACATGTTACAGGCCCACATCGTCCCCACCCTATTGGAATTGTTCCAAGCTATACATGAAAGGAGCTCTCCATCTCCTTTCTTTAATGAGGCTTTATTACACTTATCCCCAAACCTGGTAGGGACGCCAACTTTCTTTCCTCATACAGACCAATTAGTCTCTTAAATGTTGACTACAAACTATTGGCCAAGATAATGGCGATGCGGCTTCAGTCCATTTTCCCTGATATACTCACCACAACACAAATGGGTTTTGTAACTGGTAGACATGCGGTTAAAGCAATCCGCATGGCGCTAGCGGCAGTGGCGGCATCTCAGTCTCCATGTGCAGACTTGAATATGCTTCTCAGCATCTATGCCAATAAGGCCTTTGATATGGTCCTGTGGCCACATTTATTTACTGTGTTGGAGAGAAGAGGCTTTGATATGGGCTTTATTAATTATGTACGGTACATCTATGACAATCCATCTGCCTCCTTATTAATAAATGGGATCAGGGGCCAACGGTTCCTTTTGGAAAGGGGTACCCGTCAAGGATGCCATTTATCGCCGCTGCTATTTAATCTGGCCCTCAACCCGTTGCTTAGGACACTACAGGATTGGTCGGTTTTTCGGGGTATAAAAGTGGGTGGACAGGAAATTAAGCTGTCCGCCTTCGCTGACGATATCCTTCTGTATATATCTGACCCTGAGCATTCCCTTAATTTGATCCTAGACAAGATCCAATTATTTGGCCGCATTTCAGGTTTTAGTATCAATATGGATAAATCTAAAGCGCTATTGTTGTATGGTAATGTGACATGTCCGAGTTGGACCTCACACTTTTCCTTCCACTGGGTGTCCACTTATATTATATATTTGGGGGTTATGATGCCACGCTATATGTCTGAGCTATACAAAATCAATGTAAACAAGGCCATACACACTCTAACTGATGATATTAAGAGATGGGAACATCTTCCATTGTCATATTTAGGCAGGGCTAACCTGCTAAAAATGGTGGCTATACCACGCATATTATATCCACTGCAAACACTTCCCGTACTGCTGACCAAACAGGACGTTCAAACGATCAACAAACTAATCAGAACCTTTATATGGAAGGGAGGCCGGGCGCGTATTGTTTTGCGTAAACTTGCCCAACCTAAGTCCAATGGAGGTATCAACTTTCCAGATGTAGTTGTTTATAACCACTCTGCACTTCTGAGACACTTGAGGGATTGGCTGCAAAATAGCTCTGTATATACGAACACATCTCTCGAACAGGATTTTTTAGCAAACGTGGGTCTGACATGTTTTCTTCACCAACATGATTGGGAGATACCGGACCATATCAGGTCAAACCCACTTTTGTGGTCTACTAGGAAACTGTGGCACATACTGCGCCACAATGCGAAATTAAATCAATACTACTCCTTACACTTGCCCTTAATTAAAAACCCAGAGTTTTTGGACGGCATGGCTGCCCATCCCTTTACATCATGGAGGGAGGCTGGTATAGCATCTATTCGGTCACTGGTGTCTGTGGAGGACCACCGTTTGCTCACCTTCTCAGAGGTTTCAACGAGATATGCCGCAGTCGTTTCCTCTCCCCTTCCATTTTTGCAAACACAATTTTACGTTAGGCATATTCTTACACATTTTGCGGAGGGGGATTGGACTAATCCATTGGACAGCCTCTTATTGCACCCAGTACCGAAACACAAGGCCATATCCATACATTATACTTTTTTGAGGACAATATTAGATCACGCTACTGTGACAGGTGGCATGTCCAAATGGTTGGCTCAATTTCTTGGTCTGACCCTACGAACAATGGAAAAAGCACTACTATACTCCCGTAAGGTCCTCCCAGCAAGCATGTACACTGAATTATTTCTTAATGTGTATCATAACACTTATCTATCCCCGTTACGTCGCTACCATATGGGAACGTCGGAAACACACTCTTGCCCAAGATGCCACCAGAGTGAGGCTGACACATATCATTGTTTGTGGGCATGTCCAATTGTACAATATTTCTGGCATCTCATTAGGAGATATGCGGAGGCAAATTTAATAACCTATGTGCCCTTTACCCCTGAATGGGCAGTTCTGGGTATCATTGATCCCACTCTTCGCATGCCATTGGAGTGTAAAAAACTACTGATAGCCCTTAGTGCGGCCGGGAAAAAAACTATTTTACAAGGGTGGATGGATAGTACGCCACCACAGATACCATTATTTTTAAGTAAACTACACCATATATTCAGGATGGACTGGGTGGAGGCTATTGTTGATAGAGGTAAACAGGTAGACAGGTTTTTTAATCTCTGGGAATCTTATATCTCCACTCTGCCCCTCGCAACACGGCTACACATTCATAACAGCCTCAAGAATACTACGTGGTACTTAACCAGACTGGCTGCGCAGGACCAACCCATATCTTTGGTTTAGGAGCGGACAATTATGGCGGCTCCCCTTATAGATACATCTGTGATGTATAATACCGTCAACGTATTGACAGACTACTCGATTGTAATGCAAAAGTCTTTGTGGTTTGATGTGTGTGAATTTGATATACAATCCCTAGCTATAATCCCTTTGTGTTACTGCGTTTTGCATTTTCTGTATATCTTTATTTTGTAATGTGATATCAGTGATGTCTCAATAAAAAGTTTATTGGAAAAAAAAAAATGTCGGCAGTGTTGGGGCTATTCGTATTGTTTTACCCGGCTGAGTTCACAAATACGAATGAATAGACCAGGCATGTCCAAACTGCGGCCCTCCAGCTGTTGAGAAACTACACATCCCAGCATGCCCTAACACAGCTTTAGCATTCTCTGACAGCAAAACTGTGTGAGTGCATGCCTGGATATGTAGTTTCACAACAGCTGGTTGGCCGCAGTTTGGACATGCCTTTAATAGACCATCGGTCAAACATGGCTGTTATTTGATACAACTCGGTAATTTACTAAGAATTCGTATTCACAATCACTGCTGACAATGGGCCTAATTCTGAGTTGATCGCAGCTCCAAATTTGTTAGCAGTTGGGCAAAACCATGTGCACTGCAGGGGAGGCAGATGTAACATGTGCAGAGAGAGTTAGATTTGGGTGGGGTATATTCAAACTGAAATCCAAATTGCAGTGTAAAAATAAAGCAGCCAGTATTTACCCTGCACAGAAACAAAATAACCCACCCAACTCTAACTCTCTCTGCAAATGTTATATCTGCCTCCCCTGCAGTGCACATGGTTTTGCCCAATTGCTAACAAACTTGCTGCTGCGATCAACTCAGAATTACCCCCAATAGCCAAACACTGCAGGGAAAGCATAGAATTCGTAAAAAAAAAGCTTTTTGTTGGCACGTTCAGATAGTCATGAATGCATGGATCAGTGAGATCCGTGCATGCTTATCTGTGGAAAGGGGTCTGAAAGTTTTAAGAATCAAAGAATAAAAATGCGTGGGGTCCCCCCTCCTAAGCATAACCAGCCTCGAGCTCTATGAGCCGGTCCTGGTTGTTTAAATACCGGGGAAAAATTGCCTGGGGACAAAAGACGTAGGGGTCCCCCGTATTTTTAAAACCAGCACCGGGCTCCACTAGCCAGAGAGATAATGCCACAGCCGGGGGACACTTTTATACTGGTCCCTGCAGCTGTGGCATTACCCCCCCCCCCCCAACTAGTCACCCCTGGCCAGGGTTCCCTTTAGGAGTGGGGACCCCTTCAATAAAGGGGTCCTGCCCTCCAGGCACCCAAGGACCAGGGTTGAAGCCCGAGACTGTCCCCCACATCCCTGGGCGTTGGTTTGGGGGCTGATAGCCTTTGTTTGTGTAAAAAAAGAATATTGTCTTTTGTTGTAGAACTACAAGTCCCAGCAAGCCTCCCCCACTTGCTGGTACTTGGAGAACCACAAAATAACGGGCCCCCTGGTATCTGTAGTTCTACAACAAAAGAAATACCCAAATAAAAACAATACACACACACACACACACACACACACACACCGTGACAGTATAACTTTAATTAACATACATGCACACTTACACACTCACACATACTTACCTAGTGTCCCACAGAGCCCCTCGGTCCCCTTGTCAACGTAGAATCCACGGGGTACCTGTTAAAAAAATGCCCAAAATACTCACCTATAATCCGGTGAAGTTCGGTCTTCTTCTGTCCATGTAGCATCTACAGGGTTAAATAAAATAAAAAACCAAAATCCCGAACCACGCAACTAAAGTGGATCCATGTGCCTTTCCCGAATGCCGGGACCCCAGTGACTGCTGTCACTGGAGATCCCGCCAGCCAATCAGGGAGCGCCACGTCATGGCGCTCTCCTGATTGACTGTGCGCTCCAGGCCTGTCAATCAGGCGGGGCGCAGCGGCTAGAATAGAGCTTAGCGCAGCTCCATTCTGGCCTATGATGGGAACTTTACGGTCTGCGGCTAACCGCGAAGTCAATTGGGGTCACCCACAAGAGTGACCCCAACTAACCAGGGTATCAAATGGGCAATTTTTTTTCCATAAGCCAGGGCTACTGCTTCTGTTGTCACTACAGATCTTTGCCCTTTGATAAATCAGCCCATGAGTCTGGCAGTTGTAGAAGATTGTGGTTCTCCTACATACAGTCCAAGTCTTATCTGAAATGTTCTAAGTTCTAACAAGTTGCTGAATCATATATTTTGATTCTCTGTTACATACTTATTGCTATAACTTGTCGGAGAACATGCCGGTCATTGTGATAAATTGATCTTCTGTTTCCATCAGAGGTAATAACAATGTGACATGACGTTTGCTCTGGCCATAAATATCACCCATGCTTCCTTTCAGTTCCCAAATAAAGTGAAAGAGTTCTAGGAACTTACTGTATTCTTTCCCATAGAATGTGACGGCAGATAAGAACCACTTGGCCCATCTAGTCTGCCCCATTTTGTTTTCCTTTAGGTAATCTCAACCCTTGAACCTCAATTCTCTGTAAGGCTATTCATATGCCTATCCCAAGCATGTTTAAATTGCTCTACAGTCTTAAGGGGGGTACCGTCTCACGGAGCAATAATCTAAGCAATCTGACTAGATTGCTTACATTTTAAGCATGATCTGTCTGTGTGTACTCCCCACAGCGATAGCGATGCGCATCACTATCGCTGGTGCTAGATTGGCCTGCATACAGGCTCAATCTAGCAGGTCGCTCATTTCACTCGCTGGGTGAAATGAGCGCCCACCCGTCATCGTCCCCCGCACGCTCAACACACATCACGCTGTGCTGAGCGCGAGGAGAGATGTGGGCTGAGCGGGTCGCACATCTCTGGCCACAACTGAATATGGGCCTTTAGCCTCTACCACCTCTGATGGGAGGCTATTCCACTTATCCACTACCCTTTCTGTGAAGTAATTTTTCCATAAATTTCCCCTGAACCTCCCCCCTCCAGTCTCAGTGTATGTACTCAAGTTTTAATACTTCTCTTCCTTTGAAGAATGTTTCCCTCCTGAACTTTTTTAAGACCCTTGATATATGTGAAAGTTTCTATCATGTCCCCCCTTTCCCTTCTCTGCTCCAAACTATACATGTTAAGATCTTTTAGCCTTTCCAGGTACGTTTTGTGATGTAGGCCATGCACCATTTTAGTTGCCCTTCTTTGTACACTCTCTAATGTATTATTATCCTTCTGGAGATATGGGTGGTCAGTCCGAGTTGTTCGCTCACTAGCTGCTTTTAGCAGCATTGCACACGCTAGGCCGCCGCCCTCTGGGAGTGTATCTTAGCTTAGCAGAATAGCGAACGAAAGATTTGCAGAATTGCTACTAAAAATTTTCATGCAATTTCTGAGTAGCTCCAGACCTACTTCTAGATAGCGATCACCTCAGCCTGTTTAGTTCCTGGTTTGACGTCATAAACACGCCCTGCGTTCGGCCAGCCACTCCCATTTCCCCAGCCACTCCTGCGTTTTCCCTTGACACGCCTGTGTTTTTTAGCTCACTCCCGGAAAACGCTCAGTTACCTCCCAGAAACGCCACTTTCCTGTCAATCACTCACCGATCAGCAGTGCGACTGAAAAGTGCCGCACGAACACCAGCAAATCTACTAAGTTTTGTGTTAAATAACTTAGCGCATGCGCATTGCGTACCATGCGCATGCGCATTTTCCACCTAATCGCTGCGTTGCGAAAAACGGCAACGAGCGAACAACTCGGAATGACCACCGTGGTCTACAGAATTGGACACACTATTCTAGATGAGGCCGTATCAATGACCTATACAGTGGCATTATTACTTCTTTCTGCTGCTGATTCCTCTCCCAATGCAGCCAAGCATCTGACTAGTCTTCCTCATTGCCTTGTTACATTGCTTACCTGCCTTTATGTCACCTGAAATAGTGACTCCTAGATTCCTTTCCTCCTCAGTAGTTTCCATTATAGTGCCATTAATACTGTATTTATCCTTTATGTCACCTGAAATAGTGACTCCTAGATCCCTTTCCTCCTCAGTAGTTCCCAGTATAGTGTCAATAATACTATATTTATCCTTTATGTCACCTGGAATAGTAACTCCTAGATCCCTTTCCTCCTCAGTAGTTCCCAGTATAGTGCCATTAATACTATATTTATCCTTTATGTCACCTGAGATAGTGACTCCTAGATCCCTTTCCTCCTCAGTAGTTTCCATTATAGTGCCATTAATACTATCTTTATCCTTTATGTCACCTGAAATAGTGACTCCTAGATCCCTTTCCTCCTCAGTAGTTTCCATTATAGTACCATTAATACTATATTTATCCTTTATGTCACCTGAGATAGTGACTCCTAGATCCCTTTCCTCCTCAGTAGTTTCCATTATAGTGCCATTAATACTATATTTATCCTTTATGTCGCCTGAAATAGTGACTCCTAGATCCCTTTCCTCCTCAGTAGTCTCCAGTATAGTGCCATTAATACTATATTTATCCTTTATGTCACCTGAGATAATGACTCCTAGATCCCTTTCCTCCTCAGTACTTCCAAGTATAGTGCCATTAATACTATATTTATCCTTTATGTCACCTGAAATAGTGACTCCTAGATCCCTTTCCTCCTCAGTAGTTCCCAGTATAGTGCCATTAATACTATATTTATCCTTTATGTCACCTGAAATAGTGACTTAGATCCCTTTCCTCCTCAGTAATTTCCAGTATAGTGCCATTAATACTATATTTATCCTTTATGTCACCTGAAATAGTGACTCCTAGATCCCTTTCCTCCTCAGTAGTTCCCAGTATATTGCCATTAATACTATATTTATCCTTTATGTCACCTGAGATAGTGACTCCTAGATCCCTTTCCTCCTCAGTAGTCTCCAGTATAGTGCCATTAATACTATATTTATCCTTTGTCACCTGAAATAGTGACCCCTAGATCCCTTTCCTCCTCAGTAGTTTCCTGTATAGCACCATTAATACTATATTTATCCTTTATGTCACCTGAAATAGTGACTCCTAGATCCCTTTCCTCCTCAGTAGTTCCCAGTATAGTGCCATTAATATTATATTTATCCTTTATGTCACCTGAGATAGTGACTCCTAGATCCCTTTCCTCCTCAGTAGTTTCCAGTATAGTGCCATTAATACTATCTTTATCCTTTATGTCACCTGAAATAGTGACTCCTAGATCCCTTTCCTCCTCAGTAGTTTCCATTATAGTACCATTAATACTATATTTATCCTTTATGTCACCTGAGATAGTGACTCCTAGATCCCTTTCCTCCTCAGTAGTTTCCATTATAGTACCATTAATATTATATTTATCCTTTATGTCACCTGAAATAGTGACTCCTAGATCCCTTTCCTCCTCAGTAGTTCCCAGTATAGTGCCATTAATATTATATTTATCCTTTATGTCACCTGAGATAGTGACTCCTAGATCCCTTTCCTCCTCAGTAGTTTCCAGTATAGTGCCATTAATACTATATTTATCCTTTATGTCACCTGAAATAGTGACTGCTAGATCCCTTTCCTCCTCAGTAGTTTCCAGTATAGTGCCATTAATACTATATTTATCCTTTATGTCACCTGAGATAGTGACTCCTAGATCCCTTTCCTCCTCAGTAGTTTCCAGTATAGTGCCATTAATACTATCTTTATCCTTTATGTCACCTGAAATAGTGACTCCTAGATCCCTTTCCTCCTCAGTAGTATCCAGTATAGTGCCATTAATACTATATTTATCCTTTATGTCACCTGAGATAGTGACTCCTAGATCCCTTTCCTCCTCAGTAGTTTCCAGTATAGTGCCATTAATACTATCTTTATCCTTTATGTCACCTGAAATAGTGACTCCTAGATCCCTTTCCTCCTCAGTAGTTTCCAGTATAGTGCCATTAATACTATCTTTATCCTTTATGTCACCTGAAATAGTGACTCCTAGATCCCTTTCCTCCTCAGTAGTTTCCAGTATAGTGCCATTAATACTATATTTATCCTTTATGTCACCTGAGATAGTGACTCCTAGATCCCTTTCCTCCTCAGTAGTTTCCAGTATAGTGCCATTAATACTATATTTATCCTTTATGTCACCTGAAATAGTGACTCCTAGATCCCTTTCCTCCTCAGTAGTTTCCAGTATAGTGCCATTAATACTATCTTTATCCTTTATGTCACCTGAAATAGTGACTCCTAGATCCCTTTCCTCCTCAGTAGTTTCCAGTATAGTGCCATTAATACTATATTTATCCTTTATGTCACCTGAGATAGTGACTCCTAGATCCCTTTCCTCCTCAGTAGTTTCCAGTATAGTGCCATTAATACTATATTTATCCTTTATGTCACCTGAAATAGTGACTCCTAGATCCCTTTCCTCCTCAGTAGTTTCCAGTATAGTGCCATTAATACTATATTTATCCTTTATGTCACCTGAAATAGTGACTCCTAGATCCCTTTCCTCCTCAGTACTTCCCAGTATAGTGCCATTAATACTATATTTATCCTTTATATCACCTGTAATAGTGACTCCTAGATCCCTTTCCTCCTCAGTAGTTTCCATTATAGTACCATTAATACTATATTTATCCTTTATGTCACCTGAGATAGTGACTCCTAGATCCCTTTCCTCCTCAGTAGTTTCCATTATAGTACCATTAATACTATATTTATCCTTTATGTCACCTGAGATAGTGACTCCTAGATCCCTTTCCTCCTCAGTAGTTTCCATTATAGTGCCATTAATACTATATTTATCCTTTATGTCGCCTGAAATAGTGACTCCTAGATCCCTTTCCTCCTCAGTAGTTTCCATTATAGTGCCATTAATACTATATTTATCCTTTATGTCACCTGAAATAGTGACTCCTAGATCCCTTTCCTCCTCAGTAGTATCCAGTATAGTGCCATTAATACTATCTTTATCCTTTATGTCACCTGAAATAGTGACTCCTAGATCCCTTTCCTCCTCAGTAGTATCCAGTATAGTGCCATTAATACTATATTTATCCTTTATGTCACCTGAGATAATGACTCCTAGATCCCTTTCCTCCTCAGTACTTCCAAGTATAGTGCCATTAATACTATATTTATCCTTTATGTCACCTGAAATAGTGACTCCTAGATCCCTTTCCTCCTCAGTAGCTTCCAGTATAGTGCCATTAATACTATATTTATCCTTTATGTCACCTGAAATAGTGACTCCTAGATCCCTTCCCTCCTCAGTAGTTTCCAGTATAGCGCCATTAATACTATATTTATCCTTTATGTCACCTGAAATAGTGACTCCTAGATCCCTTTCCTCCTCAGTAGTTCCCAGTATAGTGCCATTAATACTATATTTATCCTTTATGTCACCTGAAATAGTGACTCTTAGATCCCTTTCCTCCTCAGTAATTTCCAGTATAGTGCCATTAATACTATATTTATCCTTTATGTCACCTGAAATAGTGACTCCTAGATCCCTTTCCTCCTCAGTAGTTCCCAGTATATTGCCATTAATACTATATTTATCCTTTATGTCACCTGAGATAGTGACTCCTAGATCCCTTTCCTCCTCAGTAGTCTCCAGTATAGTTCCATTAATACTATATTTATCCTTTATGTCACCTGAAATAGTGACTCCTAGATCTCTTTCCTCCTCAGTAGTTTCCAGTATAGTGCCATTAATACTATATTTATCCTTTGTCACCTGAAATAGTGACGTAGGGGTCCCCCGTATTTTTAAAACCAGCACCGGGCTCCACTAGCCAGAGAGATAATGCCACAGCCGGGGGACACTTTTATACTGGTCCCTGCAGCTGTGGCATTACCCCCCCCCCCCCCCCAACTAGTCACCCCTGGCCAGGGTTCCCTTTAGGAGTGGGGACCCCTTCAATAAAGGGGTCCTGCCCTCCAGGCACCCAAGGACCAGGGTTGAAGCCCGAGACTGTCCCCCACATCCCTGGGCGTTGGTTTGGGGGCTGATAGCCTTTGTTTGTGTAAAAAAAGAATATTGTCTTTTGTTGTAGAACTACAAGTCCCAGCAAGCCTCCCCCACTTGCTGGTACTTGGAGAACCACAAAATAACGGGCCCCCTGGTATCTGTAGTTCTACAACAAAAGAAATACCCAAATAAAAACAACACACACACACACACACACACACACACACACACACACACACACACACACACACCGTGACAGTATAACTTTAATTAACATACATGCACACTTACACACTCACACATACTTACCTAGTGTCCCACAGAGCCCCTCGGTCCCCTTGTCAACGTAGAATCCACGGGGTACCTGTTAAAAAAATGCCCAAAATACTCACCTATAATCCGGTGAAGTTCGGTCTTCTTCTGTCCATGTAGCATCTACAGGGTTAAATAAAATAAAAAACCAAAATCCCGAACCACGCAACTAAAGTGGATCCATGTGCCTTTCCCGAATGCCGGGACCCCAGTGACTGCTGTCACTGGAGATCCCGCCAGCCAATCAGGGAGCGCCACGTCATGGCGCTCTCCTGATTGACTGTGCGCTCCAGGCCTGTCAATCAGGCGGGGCGCAGCGGCTAGAATAGAGCTTAGCGCAGCTCCATTCTGGCCTATGATGGGAACTTTACGGTCTGCGGCTAACCGCGAAGTCAATTGGGGTCACCCACAAGAGTGACCCCAACTAACCAGGGTATCAAATGGGCAATTTTTTTTCCATAAGCCAGGGCTACTGCTTCTGTTGTCACTACAGATCTTTGCCCTTTGATAAATCAGCCCATGAGTCTGGCAGTTGTAGAAGATTGTGGTTCTCCTACATACAGTCCAAGTCTTATCTGAAATGTTCTAAGTTCTAACAAGTTGCTGAATCATATATTTTGATTCTCTGTTACATACTTATTGCTATAACTTGTCGGAGAACATGCCGGTCATTGTGATAAATTGATCTTCTGTTTCCATCAGAGGTAATAACAATGTGACATGACGTTTGCTCTGGCCATAAATATCACCCATGCTTCCTTTCAGTTCCCAAATAAAGTGAAAGAGTTCTAGGAACTTACTGTATTCTTTCCCATAGAATGTGACGGCAGATAAGAACCACTTGGCCCATCTAGTCTGCCCCTTTTTTTTTTTCCTTTAGGTAATCTCAACCCTTGAACCTCAATTCTCTGTAAGGCTATTCATATGCCTATCCCAAGCATGTTTAAATTGCTCTACAGTCTTAAGGGGGGTACCGTCTCACGGAGCAATAATCTAAGCAATCTGACTAGATTGCTTACATTTTAAGCATGATCTGTCTGTGTGTACTCCCCACAGCGATAGCGATGCGCATCACTATCGCTGGTGCTAGATTGGCCTGCATATAGGCTCAATCTAGCAGGTCGCTCATTTCACTCGCTGGGTGAAATGAGCGCCCACCCGTCATCGTCCCCCGCACGCTCAACACACATCACGCTGTGCTGAGCGGGAGGAGAGATGTGGGCTGAGCGGGTCGCTCAGCCCACATCTCTGGCCACAACTGAATATGGGCCTTTAGCCTCTACCACCTCTGATGGGAGGCTATTCCACTTATCCACTACCCTTTCTGTGAAGTAATTTTTCCATAAATTTCCCCTGAACCTCCCCCCCTCCAGTCTCAGTGTATGTACTCAAGTTTTAATACTTCTCTTCCTTTGGAGAATGTTTCCCTCCTGAACTTTTTTAAGACCCTTGATATATGTGAAAGTTTCTATCATGTCCCCCCTTTCCCTTCTCTGCTCCAAACTATACATGTTAAGATCTTTTAGCCTTTCCGGGTACGTTTTGTGATGTAGGCCATGCACCATTTTAGTTGCCCTTCTTTGTACACTCTCTAATGTATTATTATCCTTCTGGAGATATGGGTGGTCAGTCCGAGTTGTTCGCTCACTAGCTGCTTTTAGCAGCATTGCACACGCTAGGCCGCCGCCCTCTGGGAGTGTATCTTAGCTTAGCAGAATAGCGAACGAAAGATTTGCAGAATTGCTACTAAAAATTTTCATGCAATTTCTGAGTAGCTCCAGACCTACTTCTAGATAGCGATCACCTCAGCCTGTTTAGTTCCTGGTTTGACGTCATAAACACGCCCTGCGTTCGGCCAGCCACTCCCATTTCCCCAGCCACTCCTGCGTTTTCCCTTGACACGCCTGTGTTTTTTAGCTCACTCCCGGAAAACGCTCAGTTACCTCCCAGAAACGCCACTTTCCTGTCAATCACTCACCGATCAGCAGTGCGACTGAAAAGTGCCGCACGAACACCAGCAAATCTACTAAGTTTTGTGTTAAATAACTTAGCGCATGCGCATTGCGTACCATGCGCATGCGCATTTTCCACCTAATCGCTGCGTTGCGAAAAACGGCAACGAGCGAACAACTCGGAATGACCACCGTGGTCTACAGAATTGGACACACTATTCTAGATGAGGCCGTATCAATGACCTATACAGTGGCATTATTACTTCTTTCTGCTGCTGATTCCTCTCCCAATGCAGCCAAGCATCTGACTAGTCTTCCTCATTGCCTTGTTACATTGCTTACCTGCCTTTATGTCACCTGAAATAGTGACTCCTAGATTCCTTTCCTCCTCAGTAGTTTCCATTATAGTGCCATTAATACTGTATTTATCCTTTATGTCACCTGAAATAGTGACTCCTAGATCCCTTTCCTCCTCAGTAGTTCCCAGTATAGTGTCAATAATACTATATTTATCCTTTATGTCACCTGGAATAGTAACTCCTAGATCCCTTTCCTCCTCAGTAGTTCCCAGTATAGTGCCATTAATACTATATTTATCCTTTATGTCACCTGAGATAGTGACTCCTAGATCCCTTTCCTCCTCAGTAGTTTCCATTATAGTGCCATTAATACTATCTTTATCCTTTATGTCACCTGAAATAGTGACTCCTAGATCCCTTTCCTCCTCAGTAGTTTCCATTATAGTACCATTAATACTATATTTATCCTTTATGTCACCTGAGATAGTGACTCCTAGATCCCTTTCCTCCTCAGTAGTTTCCATTATAGTGCCATTAATACTATATTTATCCTTTATGTCGCCTGAAATAGTGACTCCTAGATCCCTTTCCTCCTCAGTAGTCTCCAGTATAGTGCCATTAATACTATATTTATCCTTTATGTCACCTGAGATAATGACTCCTAGATCCCTTTCCTCCTCAGTACTTCCAAGTATAGTGCCATTAATACTATATTTATCCTTTATGTCACCTGAAATAGTGACTCCTAGATCCCTTTCCTCCTCAGTAGTTCCCAGTATAGTGCCATTAATACTATATTTATCCTTTATGTCACCTGAAATAGTGACTTAGATCCCTTTCCTCCTCAGTAATTTCCAGTATAGTGCCATTAATACTATATTTATCCTTTATGTCACCTGAAATAGTGACTCCTAGATCCCTTTCCTCCTCAGTAGTTCCCAGTATATTGCCATTAATACTATATTTATCCTTTATGTCACCTGAGATAGTGACTCCTAGATCCCTTTCCTCCTCAGTAGTCTCCAGTATAGTGCCATTAATACTATATTTATCCTTTGTCACCTGAAATAGTGACCCCTAGATCCCTTTCCTCCTCAGTAGTTTCCTGTATAGCACCATTAATACTATATTTATCCTTTATGTCACCTGAAATAGTGACTCCTAGATCCCTTTCCTCCTCAGTAGTTCCCAGTATAGTGCCATTAATATTATATTTATCCTTTATGTCACCTGAGATAGTGACTCCTAGATCCCTTTCCTCCTCAGTAGTTTCCAGTATAGTGCCATTAATACTATCTTTATCCTTTATGTCACCTGAAATAGTGACTCCTAGATCCCTTTCCTCCTCAGTAGTTTCCATTATAGTACCATTAATACTATATTTATCCTTTATGTCACCTGAGATAGTGACTCCTAGATCCCTTTCCTCCTCAGTAGTTTCCATTATAGTACCATTAATATTATATTTATCCTTTATGTCACCTGAAATAGTGACTCCTAGATCCCTTTCCTCCTCAGTAGTTCCCAGTATAGTGCCATTAATATTATATTTATCCTTTATGTCACCTGAGATAGTGACTCCTAGATCCCTTTCCTCCTCAGTAGTTTCCAGTATAGTGCCATTAATACTATATTTATCCTTTATGTCACCTGAAATAGTGACTGCTAGATCCCTTTCCTCCTCAGTAGTTTCCAGTATAGTGCCATTAATACTATATTTATCCTTTATGTCACCTGAGATAGTGACTCCTAGATCCCTTTCCTCCTCAGTAGTTTCCAGTATAGTGCCATTAATACTATCTTTATCCTTTATGTCACCTGAAATAGTGACTCCTAGATCCCTTTCCTCCTCAGTAGTATCCAGTATAGTGCCATTAATACTATATTTATCCTTTATGTCACCTGAGATAGTGACTCCTAGATCCCTTTCCTCCTCAGTAGTTTCCAGTATAGTGCCATTAATACTATCTTTATCCTTTATGTCACCTGAAATAGTGACTCCTAGATCCCTTTCCTCCTCAGTAGTTTCCAGTATAGTGCCATTAATACTATCTTTATCCTTTATGTCACCTGAAATAGTGACTCCTAGATCCCTTTCCTCCTCAGTAGTTTCCAGTATAGTGCCATTAATACTATATTTATCCTTTATGTCACCTGAGATAGTGACTCCTAGATCCCTTTCCTCCTCAGTAGTTTCCAGTATAGTGCCATTAATACTATATTTATCCTTTATGTCACCTGAAATAGTGACTCCTAGATCCCTTTCCTCCTCAGTAGTTTCCAGTATAGTGCCATTAATACTATCTTTATCCTTTATGTCACCTGAAATAGTGACTCCTAGATCCCTTTCCTCCTCAGTAGTTTCCAGTATAGTGCCATTAATACTATATTTATCCTTTATGTCACCTGAGATAGTGACTCCTAGATCCCTTTCCTCCTCAGTAGTTTCCAGTATAGTGCCATTAATACTATATTTATCCTTTATGTCACCTGAAATAGTGACTCCTAGATCCCTTTCCTCCTCAGTAGTTTCCAGTATAGTGCCATTAATACTATATTTATCCTTTATGTCACCTGAAATAGTGACTCCTAGATCCCTTTCCTCCTCAGTACTTCCCAGTATAGTGCCATTAATACTATATTTATCCTTTATATCACCTGTAATAGTGACTCCTAGATCCCTTTCCTCCTCAGTAGTTTCCATTATAGTACCATTAATACTATATTTATCCTTTATGTCACCTGAGATAGTGACTCCTAGATCCCTTTCCTCCTCAGTAGTTTCCATTATAGTACCATTAATACTATATTTATCCTTTATGTCACCTGAGATAGTGACTCCTAGATCCCTTTCCTCCTCAGTAGTTTCCATTATAGTGCCATTAATACTATATTTATCCTTTATGTCGCCTGAAATAGTGACTCCTAGATCCCTTTCCTCCTCAGTAGTTTCCATTATAGTGCCATTAATACTATATTTATCCTTTATGTCACCTGAAATAGTGACTCCTAGATCCCTTTCCTCCTCAGTAGTATCCAGTATAGTGCCATTAATACTATCTTTATCCTTTATGTCACCTGAAATAGTGACTCCTAGATCCCTTTCCTCCTCAGTAGTATCCAGTATAGTGCCATTAATACTATATTTATCCTTTATGTCACCTGAGATAATGACTCCTAGATCCCTTTCCTCCTCAGTACTTCCAAGTATAGTGCCATTAATACTATATTTATCCTTTATGTCACCTGAAATAGTGACTCCTAGATCCCTTTCCTCCTCAGTAGCTTCCAGTATAGTGCCATTAATACTATATTTATCCTTTATGTCACCTGAAATAGTGACTCCTAGATCCCTTCCCTCCTCAGTAGTTTCCAGTATAGCGCCATTAATACTATATTTATCCTTTATGTCACCTGAAATAGTGACTCCTAGATCCCTTTCCTCCTCAGTAGTTCCCAGTATAGTGCCATTAATACTATATTTATCCTTTATGTCACCTGAAATAGTGACTCTTAGATCCCTTTCCTCCTCAGTAATTTCCAGTATAGTGCCATTAATACTATATTTATCCTTTATGTCACCTGAAATAGTGACTCCTAGATCCCTTTCCTCCTCAGTAGTTCCCAGTATATTGCCATTAATACTATATTTATCCTTTATGTCACCTGAGATAGTGACTCCTAGATCCCTTTCCTCCTCAGTAGTCTCCAGTATAGTTCCATTAATACTATATTTATCCTTTATGTCACCTGAAATAGTGACTCCTAGATCTCTTTCCTCCTCAGTAGTTTCCAGTATAGTGCCATTAATACTATATTTATCCTTTGTCACCTGAAATAGTGACGTAGGGGTCCCCCGTATTTTTAAAACCAGCACCGGGCTCCACTAGCCAGAGAGATAATGCCACAGCCGGGGGACACTTTTATACTGGTCCCTGCAGCTGTGGCATTACCCCCCCCCCCCCCCCAACTAGTCACCCCTGGCCAGGGTTCCCTTTAGGAGTGGGGACCCCTTCAATAAAGGGGTCCTGCCCTCCAGGCACCCAAGGACCAGGGTTGAAGCCCGAGACTGTCCCCCACATCCCTGGGCGTTGGTTTGGGGGCTGATAGCCTTTGTTTGTGTAAAAAAAGAATATTGTCTTTTGTTGTAGAACTACAAGTCCCAGCAAGCCTCCCCCACTTGCTGGTACTTGGAGAACCACAAAATAACGGGCCCCCTGGTATCTGTAGTTCTACAACAAAAGAAATACCCAAATAAAAACACACACACACACACACACACACACACACACACACACACACACCGTGACAGTATAACTTTAATTAACATACATGCACACTTACACACTCACACATACTTACCTAGTGTCCCACAGAGCCCCTCGGTCCCCTTGTCAACGTAGAATCCACGGGGTACCTGTTAAAAAAATGCCCAAAATACTCACCTATAATCCGGTGAAGTTCGGTCTTCTTCTGTCCATGTAGCATCTACAGGGTTAAATAAAATAAAAAACCAAAATCCCGAACCACGCAACTAAAGTGGATCCATGTGCCTTTCCCGAATGCCGGGACCCCAGTGACTGCTGTCACTGGAGATCCCGCCAGCCAATCAGGGAGCGCCACGTCATGGCGCTCTCCTGATTGACTGTGCGCTCCAGGCCTGTCAATCAGGCGGGGCGCAGCGGCTAGAATAGAGCTTAGCGCAGCTCCATTCTGGCCTATGATGGGAACTTTACGGTCTGCGGCTAACCGCGAAGTCAATTGGGGTCACCCACAAGAGTGACCCCAACTAACCAGGGTATCAAATGGGCAATTTTTTTTCCATAAGCCAGGGCTACTGCTTCTGTTGTCACTACAGATCTTTGCCCTTTGATAAATCAGCCCATGAGTCTGGCAGTTGTAGAAGATTGTGGTTCTCCTACATACAGTCCAAGTCTTATCTGAAATGTTCTAAGTTCTAACAAGTTGCTGAATCATATATTTTGATTCTCTGTTACATACTTATTGCTATAACTTGTCGGAGAACATGCCGGTCATTGTGATAAATTGATCTTCTGTTTCCATCAGAGGTAATAACAATGTGACATGACGTTTGCTCTGGCCATAAATATCACCCATGCTTCCTTTCAGTTCCCAAATAAAGTGAAAGAGTTCTAGGAACTTACTGTATTCTTTCCCATAGAATGTGACGGCAGATAAGAACCACTTGGCCCATCTAGTCTGCCCCTTTTTTTTTTTCCTTTAGGTAATCTCAACCCTTGAACCTCAATTCTCTGTAAGGCTATTCATATGCCTATCCCAAGCATGTTTAAATTGCTCTACAGTCTTAAGGGGGGTACCGTCTCACGGAGCAATAATCTAAGCAATCTGACTAGATTGCTTACATTTTAAGCATGATCTGTCTGTGTGTACTCCCCACAGCGATAGCGATGCGCATCACTATCGCTGGTGCTAGATTGGCCTGCATATAGGCTCAATCTAGCAGGTCGCTCATTTCACTCGCTGGGTGAAATGAGCGCCCACCCGTCATCGTCCCCCGCACGCTCAACACACATCACGCTGTGCTGAGCGGGAGGAGAGATGTGGGCTGAGCGGGTCGCTCAGCCCACATCTCTGGCCACAACTGAATATGGGCCTTTAGCCTCTACCACCTCTGATGGGAGGCTATTCCACTTATCCACTACCCTTTCTGTGAAGTAATTTTTCCATAAATTTCCCCTGAACCTCCCCCCCTCCAGTCTCAGTGTATGTACTCAAGTTTTAATACTTCTCTTCCTTTGGAGAATGTTTCCCTCCTGAACTTTTTTAAGACCCTTGATATATGTGAAAGTTTCTATCATGTCCCCCCTTTCCCTTCTCTGCTCCAAACTATACATGTTAAGATCTTTTAGCCTTTCCGGGTACGTTTTGTGATGTAGGCCATGCACCATTTTAGTTGCCCTTCTTTGTACACTCTCTAATGTATTATTATCCTTCTGGAGATATGGGTGGTCAGTCCGAGTTGTTCGCTCACTAGCTGCTTTTAGCAGCATTGCACACGCTAGGCCGCCGCCCTCTGGGAGTGTATCTTAGCTTAGCAGAATAGCGAACGAAAGATTTGCAGAATTGCTACTAAAAATTTTCATGCAATTTCTGAGTAGCTCCAGACCTACTTCTAGATAGCGATCACCTCAGCCTGTTTAGTTCCTGGTTTGACGTCATAAACACGCCCTGCGTTCGGCCAGCCACTCCCATTTCCCCAGCCACTCCTGCGTTTTCCCTTGACACGCCTGTGTTTTTTAGCTCACTCCCGGAAAACGCTCAGTTACCTCCCAGAAACGCCACTTTCCTGTCAATCACTCACCGATCAGCAGTGCGACTGAAAAGTGCCGCACGAACACCAGCAAATCTACTAAGTTTTGTGTTAAATAACTTAGCGCATGCGCATTGCGTACCATGCGCATGCGCATTTTCCACCTAATCGCTGCGTTGCGAAAAACGGCAACGAGCGAACAACTCGGAATGACCACCGTGGTCTACAGAATTGGACACACTATTCTAGATGAGGCCGTATCAATGACCTATACAGTGGCATTATTACTTCTTTCTGCTGCTGATTCCTCTCCCAATGCAGCCAAGCATCTGACTAGTCTTCCTCATTGCCTTGTTACATTGCTTACCTGCCTTTATGTCACCTGAAATAGTGACTCCTAGATTCCTTTCCTCCTCAGTAGTTTCCATTATAGTGCCATTAATACTGTATTTATCCTTTATGTCACCTGAAATAGTGACTCCTAGATCCCTTTCCTCCTCAGTAGTTCCCAGTATAGTGTCAATAATACTATATTTATCCTTTATGTCACCTGGAATAGTAACTCCTAGATCCCTTTCCTCCTCAGTAGTTCCCAGTATAGTGCCATTAATACTATATTTATCCTTTATGTCACCTGAGATAGTGACTCCTAGATCCCTTTCCTCCTCAGTAGTTTCCATTATAGTGCCATTAATACTATCTTTATCCTTTATGTCACCTGAAATAGTGACTCCTAGATCCCTTTCCTCCTCAGTAGTTTCCATTATAGTACCATTAATACTATATTTATCCTTTATGTCACCTGAGATAGTGACTCCTAGATCCCTTTCCTCCTCAGTAGTTTCCATTATAGTGCCATTAATACTATATTTATCCTTTATGTCGCCTGAAATAGTGACTCCTAGATCCCTTTCCTCCTCAGTAGTCTCCAGTATAGTGCCATTAATACTATATTTATCCTTTATGTCACCTGAGATAATGACTCCTAGATCCCTTTCCTCCTCAGTACTTCCAAGTATAGTGCCATTAATACTATATTTATCCTTTATGTCACCTGAAATAGTGACTCCTAGATCCCTTTCCTCCTCAGTAGTTCCCAGTATAGTGCCATTAATACTATATTTATCCTTTATGTCACCTGAAATAGTGACTTAGATCCCTTTCCTCCTCAGTAATTTCCAGTATAGTGCCATTAATACTATATTTATCCTTTATGTCACCTGAAATAGTGACTCCTAGATCCCTTTCCTCCTCAGTAGTTCCCAGTATATTGCCATTAATACTATATTTATCCTTTATGTCACCTGAGATAGTGACTCCTAGATCCCTTTCCTCCTCAGTAGTCTCCAGTATAGTGCCATTAATACTATATTTATCCTTTATGTCACCTGAAATAGTGACTCCTAGATCTCTTTCCTCCTCAGTAGTTTCCAGTATAGTGCCATTAATACTATATTTATCCTTTGTCACCTGAAATAGTGACCCCTAGATCCCTTTCCTCCTCAGTAGTTTCCTGTATAGCACCATTAATACTATATTTATCCTTTATGTCACCTGAAATAGTGACTCCTAGATCCCTTTCCTCCTCAGTAGTTCCCAGTATAGTGCCATTAATATTATATTTATCCTTTATGTCACCTGAGATAGTGACTCCTAGATCCCTTTCCTCCTCAGTAGTTTCCAGTATAGTGCCATTAATACTATCTTTATCCTTTATGTCACCTGAAATAGTGACTCCTAGATCCCTTTCCTCCTCAGTAGTTTCCATTATAGTACCATTAATACTATATTTATCCTTTATGTCACCTGAGATAGTGACTCCTAGATCCCTTTCCTCCTCAGTAGTTTCCATTATAGTACCATTAATATTATATTTATCCTTTATGTCACCTGAAATAGTGACTCCTAGATCCCTTTCCTCCTCAGTAGTTCCCAGTATAGTGCCATTAATATTATATTTATCCTTTATGTCACCTGAGATAGTGACTCCTAGATCCCTTTCCTCCTCAGTAGTTTCCAGTATAGTGCCATTAATACTATATTTATCCTTTATGTCACCTGAAATAGTGACTGCTAGATCCCTTTCCTCCTCAGTAGTTTCCAGTATAGTGCCATTAATACTATATTTATCCTTTATGTCACCTGAGATAGTGACTCCTAGATCCCTTTCCTCCTCAGTAGTTTCCAGTATAGTGCCATTAATACTATCTTTATCCTTTATGTCACCTGAAATAGTGACTCCTAGATCCCTTTCCTCCTCAGTAGTATCCAGTATAGTGCCATTAATACTATATTTATCCTTTATGTCACCTGAGATAGTGACTCCTAGATCCCTTTCCTCCTCAGTAGTTTCCAGTATAGTGCCATTAATACTATCTTTATCCTTTATGTCACCTGAAATAGTGACTCCTAGATCCCTTTCCTCCTCAGTAGTTTCCAGTATAGTGCCATTAATACTATCTTTATCCTTTATGTCACCTGAAATAGTGACTCCTAGATCCCTTTCCTCCTCAGTAGTTTCCAGTATAGTGCCATTAATACTATATTTATCCTTTATGTCACCTGAGATAGTGACTCCTAGATCCCTTTCCTCCTCAGTAGTTTCCAGTATAGTGCCATTAATACTATATTTATCCTTTATGTCACCTGAAATAGTGACTCCTAGATCCCTTTCCTCCTCAGTAGTTTCCAGTATAGTGCCATTAATACTATCTTTATCCTTTATGTCACCTGAAATAGTGACTCCTAGATCCCTTTCCTCCTCAGTAGTTTCCAGTATAGTGCCATTAATACTATATTTATCCTTTATGTCACCTGAGATAGTGACTCCTAGATCCCTTTCCTCCTCAGTAGTTTCCAGTATAGTGCCATTAATACTATATTTATCCTTTATGTCACCTGAAATAGTGACTCCTAGATCCCTTTCCTCCTCAGTAGTTTCCAGTATAGTGCCATTAATACTATATTTATCCTTTATGTCACCTGAAATAGTGACTCCTAGATCCCTTTCCTCCTCAGTACTTCCCAGTATAGTGCCATTAATACTATATTTATCCTTTATATCACCTGTAATAGTGACTCCTAGATCCCTTTCCTCCTCAGTAGTTTCCATTATAGTACCATTAATACTATATTTATCCTTTATGTCACCTGAGATAGTGACTCCTAGATCCCTTTCCTCCTCAGTAGTTTCCATTATAGTACCATTAATACTATATTTATCCTTTATGTCACCTGAGATAGTGACTCCTAGATCCCTTTCCTCCTCAGTAGTTTCCATTATAGTGCCATTAATACTATATTTATCCTTTATGTCGCCTGAAATAGTGACTCCTAGATCCCTTTCCTCCTCAGTAGTTTCCATTATAGTGCCATTAATACTATATTTATCCTTTATGTCACCTGAAATAGTGACTCCTAGATCCCTTTCCTCCTCAGTAGTATCCAGTATAGTGCCATTAATACTATCTTTATCCTTTATGTCACCTGAAATAGTGACTCCTAGATCCCTTTCCTCCTCAGTAGTATCCAGTATAGTGCCATTAATACTATATTTATCCTTTATGTCACCTGAGATAATGACTCCTAGATCCCTTTCCTCCTCAGTACTTCCAAGTATAGTGCCATTAATACTATATTTATCCTTTATGTCACCTGAAATAGTGACTCCTAGATCCCTTTCCTCCTCAGTAGCTTCCAGTATAGTGCCATTAATACTATATTTATCCTTTATGTCACCTGAAATAGTGACTCCTAGATCCCTTCCCTCCTCAGTAGTTTCCAGTATAGCGCCATTAATACTATATTTATCCTTTATGTCACCTGAAATAGTGACTCCTAGATCCCTTTCCTCCTCAGTAGTTCCCAGTATAGTGCCATTAATACTATATTTATCCTTTATGTCACCTGAAATAGTGACTCTTAGATCCCTTTCCTCCTCAGTAATTTCCAGTATAGTGCCATTAATACTATATTTATCCTTTATGTCACCTGAAATAGTGACTCCTAGATCCCTTTCCTCCTCAGTAGTTCCCAGTATATTGCCATTAATACTATATTTATCCTTTATGTCACCTGAGATAGTGACTCCTAGATCCCTTTCCTCCTCAGTAGTCTCCAGTATAGTGCCATTAATACTATATTTATCCTTTATGTCACCTGAAATAGTGACTCCTAGATCTCTTTCCTCCTCAGTAGTTTCCAGTATAGTGCCATTAATACTATATTTATCCTTTGTCACCTGAAATAGTGACCCCTAGATCCCTTTCCTCCTCAGTAGTTTCCTGTATAGCACCATTAATACTATATTTATCCTTTATGTCACCTGAAATAGTGACTCCTAGATCCCTTTCCTCCTCAGTAGTTCCCAGTATAGTGCCATTAATATTATATTTATCCTTTATGTCACCTGAGATAGTGACTCCTAGATCCCTTTCCTCCTCAGTAGTTTCCAGTATAGTGCCATTAATACTATCTTTATCCTTTATGTCACCTGAAATAGTGACTCCTAGATCCCTTTCCTCCTCAGTAGTTTCCTTTATAGTACCATTAATACTATATTTATCCTTTATGTCACCTGAGATAGTGACTCCTAGATCCCTTTCCTCCTCAGTAGTTTCCATTATAGTACCATTAATACTATATTTATCCTTTATGTCACCTGAAATAGTGACTCCTAGATCCCTTTCCTCCTCAGTAGTTCCCAGTATAGTGCCATTAATATTATATTTATCCTTTATGTCACCTGAAATAGTGACTCCTAGATCCCTTTCCTCCTCAGTAGTATCCAGTATAGTGCCATTAATACTATATTTATCCTTTATGTCACCTGAGATAGTGACTCCTAGATCCCTTTCCTCCTCAGTAGTTTCCAGTATAGTGCCATTAATACTATCTTTATCCTTTATGTCACCTGAAATAGTGACTCCTAGATCCCTTTCCTCCTCAGTAGTTTCCAGTATAGTGCCATTAATACTATCTTTATCCTTTATGTCACCTGAAATAGTGACTCCTAGATCCCTTTCCTCCTCAGTAGTTTCCAGTATAGTGCCATTAATACTATATTTATCCTTTATGTCACCTGAGATAGTGACTCCTAGATCCCTTTCCTCCTCAGTAGTTTCCAGTATAGTGCCATTAATACTATATTTATCCTTTATGTCACCTGAAATAGTGACTCCTAGATCCCTTTCCTCCTCAGTAGTTTCCAGTATAGTGCCATTAATACTATCTTTATCCTTTATGTCACCTGAAATAGTGACTCCTAGATCCCTTTCCTCCTCAGTAGTTTCCAGTATAGTGCCATTAATACTATATTTATCCTTTATGTCACCTGAGATAGTGACTCCTAGATCCCTTTCCTCCTCAGTAGTTTCCAGTATAGTGCCATTAATACTATATTTATCCTTTATGTCACCTGAAATAGTGACTCCTAGATCCCTTTCCTCCTCAGTAGTTTCCAGTATAGTGCCATTAATACTATATTTATCCTTTATGTCACCTGAAATAGTGACTCCTAGATCCCTTTCCTCCTCAGTACTTCCCAGTATAGTGCCATTAATACTATATTTATCCTTTATATCACCTGTAATAGTGACTCCTAGATCCCTTTCCTCCTCAGTAGTTTCCATTATAGTACCATTAATACTATATTTATCCTTTATGTCACCTGAGATAGTGACTCCTAGATCCCTTTCCTCCTCAGTAGTTTCCATTATAGTACCATTAATACTATATTTATCCTTTATGTCACCTGAGATAGTGACTCCTAGATCCCTTTCCTCCTCAGTAGTTTCCATTATAGTGCCATTAATACTATATTTATCCTTTATGTCGCCTGAAATAGTGACTCCTAGATCCCTTTCCTCCTCAGTAGTTTCCATTATAGTGCCATTAATACTATATTTATCCTTTATGTCACCTGAAATAGTGACTCCTAGATCCCTTTCCTCCTCAGTAGTATCCAGTATAGTGCCATTAATACTATCTTTATCCTTTATGTCACCTGAAATAGTGACTCCTAGATCCCTTTCCTCCTCAGTAGTATCCAGTATAGTGCCATTAATACTATATTTATCCTTTATGTCACCTGAGATAATGACTCCTAGATCCCTTTCCTCCTCAGTACTTCCAAGTATAGTGCCATTAATACTATATTTATCCTTTATGTCACCTGAAATAGTGACTCCTAGATCCCTTTCCTCCTCAGTAGCTTCCAGTATAGTGCCATTAATACTATATTTATCCTTTATGTCACCTGAAATAGTGACTCCTAGATCCCTTCCCTCCTCAGTAGTTTCCAGTATAGCGCCATTAATACTATATTTATCCTTTATGTCACCTGAAATAGTGACTCCTAGATCCCTTTCCTCCTCAGTAGTTCCCAGTATAGTGCCATTAATACTATATTTATCCTTTATGTCACCTGAAATAGTGACTCTTAGATCCCTTTCCTCCTCAGTAATTTCCAGTATAGTGCCATTAATACTATATTTATCCTTTATGTCACCTGAAATAGTGACTCCTAGATCCCTTTCCTCCTCAGTAGTTCCCAGTATATTGCCATTAATACTATATTTATCCTTTATGTCACCTGAGATAGTGACTCCTAGATCCCTTTCCTCCTCAGTAGTCTCCAGTATAGTGCCATTAATACTATATTTATCCTTTATGTCACCTGAAATAGTGACTCCTAGATCTCTTTCCTCCTCAGTAGTTTCCAGTATAGTGCCATTAATACTATATTTATCCTTTGTCACCTGAAATAGTGACCCCTAGATCCCTTTCCTCCTCAGTAGTTTCCTGTATAGCACCATTAATACTATATTTATCCTTTATGTCACCTGAAATAGTGACTCCTAGATCCCTTTCCTCCTCAGTAGTTCCCAGTATAGTGCCATTAATATTATATTTATCCTTTATGTCACCTGAGATAGTGACTCCTAGATCCCTTTCCTCCTCAGTAGTTTCCAGTATAGTGCCATTAATACTATCTTTATCCTTTATGTCACCTGAAATAGTGACTCCTAGATCCCTTTCCTCCTCAGTAGTTTCCTTTATAGTACCATTAATACTATATTTATCCTTTATGTCACCTGAGATAGTGACTCCTAGATCCCTTTCCTCCTCAGTAGTTTCCATTATAGTACCATTAATACTATATTTATCCTTTATGTCACCTGAAATAGTGACTCCTAGATCCCTTTCCTCCTCAGTAGTTCCCAGTATAGTGCCATTAATATTATATTTATCCTTTATGTCACCTGAGATAGTGACTCCTAGATCCCTTTCCTCCTCAGTAGTTTCCAGTATAGTGCCATTAATACTATATTTATCCTTTATGTCACCTGAAATAGTGACTGCTAGATCCCTTTCCTCCTCAGTAGTTTCCAGTATAGTGCCATTAATACTATATTTATCCTTTATGTCACCTGAGATAGAGACTCCTAGATCCCTTTCCTCCTCAGTAGTTTCCAGTATAGTGCCATTAATACTATCTTTATCCTTTATGTCACCTGAAATAGTGACTCCTAGATCCCTTTCCTCCTCAGTAGTATCCAGTATAGTGCCATTAATACTATATTTATCCTTTATGTCACCTGAGATAGTGACTCCTAGATCCCTTTCCTCCTCAGTAGTTTCCAGTATAGTGCCATTAATACTATCTTTATCCTTTATGTCACCTGAAATAGTGACTCCTAGATCCCTTTCCTCCTCAGTAGTTTCCAGTATAGTGCCATTAATACTATCTTTATCCTTTATGTCACCTGAAATAGTGACTCCTAGATCCCTTTCCTCCTCAGTAGTTTCCAGTATAGTGCCATTAATACTATATTTATCCTTTATGTCACCTGAGATAGTGACTCCTAGATCCCTTTCCTCCTCAGTAGTTTCCAGTATAGTGCCATTAATACTATATTTATCCTTTATGTCACCTGAAATAGTGACTCCTAGATCCCTTTCCTCCTCAGTAGTTTCCAGTATAGTGCCATTAATACTATCTTTATCCTTTATGTCACCTGAAATAGTGACTCCTAGATCCCTTTCCTCCTCAGTAGTTTCCAGTATAGTGCCATTAATACTATATTTATCCTTTATGTCACCTGAGATAGTGACTCCTAGATCCCTTTCCTCCTCAGTGGTTTCCAGTATAGTGCCATTAATACTATATTTATCCTTTATGTCACCTGAAATAGTGACTCCTAGATCCCTTTCCTCCTCAGTAGTTTCCAGTATAGTGCCATTAATACTATATTTATCCTTTATGTCACCTGAAATAGTGACTCCTAGATCCCTTTCCTCCTCAGTAGTTTCCATTATACTGCCATTAATACTATATTTATCCTTTATGTCACCTGAAATAGTGACTCCTAGATCCCTTTCCTCCTCAGTAGTTTCCAGTATAGTGCCATTAATACTATCTTTATCCTTTATGTCACCTGAAATAGTGACTCCTAGATCCCTTTCCTCCTCAGTAGTTTCCAGTATAGTGCCATTAATACTATATTTATCCTTTATGTCACCTGAGATAGTGACTCCTAGATCCCTTTCCTCCTCAGTAGTTTCCAGTATAGTGCCATTAATTAATACTATATTTATCCTTTATGTCACCTGAAATAGTGACTCATAGATCCCTTTCCTCCTCAGTAGTTTCCAGTATAGTGCCATTAATACTATATTTATCCTTTATGTCACCTGAAATAGTGACTCCTAGATCCCTTTCCTCCTCAGTACTTTCCAGTATAGAGCCATTAATACTATATTTATCCTTTATGTCACCTGAGATAGTGACTCCTAGATCCCTTTCCTCCTCAGTAGTTTCCAGTATAGTGCCATTAATACTATATTTATCCTTTATGTCACCTGAAATAGTGACTCCTAGATCCCTTTCCTCCTCAGTACTTTCCAGTATAGTGCCATTAATACTATATTTATCCTTTATGTCACCTGTAATAGTGACTCCTAGATCCCTTTCCTCCTCAGTAGTTTCCAGTATAGTGCCATTAATACTATATTTATCCTTTATGTCACCTGAGATAGTGACTCCTAGATCCCTTTCCTCCTCAGTAGCTCCCAGTATAGCGCCATTAATACTATATTTAGCCTTTGGGTTTTTGAGACCCAAGTGAATGATTTTGCATTTTTTAGCATTACACTGTAGTTGTCACGTTCTTGACCATTTCTCAAGTCTACCCAGGTCATCAATCATTTGTTTTACCCCTCCCGGTGTGTCTACCCTGTTGCATATCTTTGTACCATCTGCAAAAAGGCATACCTTCCCTTCAATACCATCTGCAATGTCACCAACAAAGATATTCTCATGGGGAATGGTGGGAAATATAAGTATTCCCAGATTTTATTTAAAAAAAAAAAAAAGATAACTGGGGAAGAAAAGTGGGACACCTGGGGGGGGGGGGGGGGGGGGGGGGAGGCAGTAATCGTAAGGGCAGGATCAGTGTTGAGTACAATTTCCACTTCTACTTTGTGTTTGTAACTGAGATGTCTGAGACTGAGACACAATACAGTGATCAGCTGTGAGTGAGCGTTGTGTGTCTCGCTGGATGAGAGTGCTGGGAGAGATTGCTGAGTGCTGAGTGTCTCTGACACGTGTCACCTGGGCAGATGGAATGTGTAATATTTTCCCTGGAGGAAGAACTCTGTTTTTATCCTATATATGATCTCATATGAGTCAGAGAAGACCGTCAGCAAAACTCCTAACCGCCCCACTTCACAGCGGGCCCAAGAGGGCGTGGCCTGTGTACTGGAGGCGTGGAAGTGTCGATGTGAGTGTGGACAAGAATAATTACACACAAGATATAAAGGCTTAAACCCTATTAAACATAGAATAAATTCCAGGTTTCCAGCTGCTGACGCACTCCGTGACAGCCACGTAGCAGTGCCGGCTAATGGGACACCTTTACTTTCATACAAGGCGTTTGGAACATTCCATATTTTTATTACATATTTTAGCTGCCCCTATAGAAAGCTATGGGGGCACTTTTGTGAATGGAACTGAGGGACCACAGCAGATACTGTATCTCCGATATCTGCTGCAGCACTGACAGTCCAGGTACAATTACCTTCTGCGGATAGACACATCACAACAGGGGTAATAAATGTGCCCCTGAATGTAATGCAAACACAGTGATAATAATCCTACAGTCTCAGAGATGGTCGTTACTGGGATCAGATTGGATACAGCGGGACTGGCACACATGTAGCCGCATTATACTGACTGTCCTGTCATGCATTGCTGCAGCATCACGCGGTTTGCTATGCGGAGCCTGGATAAGTACCCAGTAGGCGCTAGGCAAGGCCCCGGACAGGACACCTTATTCCCACTGTGCTTGTAAAAGAGAAAACAACAACAACAACAACACACATATGGGTCAGAGTCAGGGCGACTTCTAGACAATTTGACTCCCAGTGCAACATATAAAATGCACCCCCCCCCCCCTAGATATAAAAAACACAGGAGAAGGGGTCTCGCTAAAGTGGGTGTGGTCTCGCTAAAGTGGGTGTGGCCTCACAGGGAAAGACTACCTTACACCCCAGTTTTTGACCCTGCACCAACAGACCACGGCCACCACAGGGAGAAAAAAAAATTCCACCATATTAAGCCCCACACAGTAATGCCCCTTGCACCATGTTATGCCCCCCTGCACCATATTATGCCACACACCGCAATAGCAGCAAATTTGTTACCTAATGGGCAATACCATGTGCACTGCAGGTGGGGGGCAGATGTAACATGTGCAGAGAGAGTTAGATTTGGGTGGGTTATATTGTTTCTGTGCAGGGTAAATACTGGCTGCTTTATTTTTTTATTTTTTTAAACATTAGATTTTTATTGATTGCAAAATATGCAAAAGATGAGCATACAGGCAGCTGTAAAGCATCACAGTATCAAATGCAAAAAATACACAAACAGTGAAATCAGCAGCCGTATATATAAATCACAAATACACGAAACATAAAATACACTCAAAAGAAACATAAGAGGGGGGACTAAAGGTACAAAAAAAACAAAAAACAAAACAAAGACACAATAGGGTAGATAAGTAGACAAAACACTTTGCGCATGCCCAGGGGGATAACTATCAAAATAAACTCGAACATTTAAGGCCAGTACTCACGGCCCGATTTGGGAGAGATGTGTGCTGAGCGAACCGCTCAGCAGACATCTCTCCCATCGCTCAGCACAGCGCGATGTGTGCTGAGCGTGCGGGGGGAGACTAGGGGGGGCAGGGGGGGGGGGGGGGCGCTCATTTCACCCAGCGGGTGAAATGAGCGACCTGCTAGATTGGACCTATCTAGCACCAGCGATAGCGATGCGCAGCTATCGCTGAGGGGGCTACACACGGAGCGATCATGCTTAAAATCTAAGCAATCTTGTCAGATTGCTTAGATTATCGCTCCGTGAGTATCCCCCTTTACAAGGCCATTTCAGAGTTAGGAGACCTCAAAATAGACAGATCAATAGGATCACTGTAAATAGTAGAATATCCCTGTCTTTCTCGGTATTCACTCCACTTAAACCATCTTACATGAGTTGAGGATGCCGGAAAAGAATATTCGCTACTGTCCGTCTCAAACACAAAATGTTTATGAGTTTTATTACTAATGGTCTGTATATACATGGTACCGACTGTGATTTCCACAGTTGCCCAATTGCAGCTTTACTTGAAATCTAAATATGTCCTAGGATATAACTATCACAACTTAGTAAACGGTGCTCAGTGTGGTGGAACAGAGCGACAACCGGATCATCAGGGAGGTTAATTCCCAGTACATCACGTATGAGAGAGAACACCTCAGTACACAGCGGCCTCAGAACCGGGCACTCCCTAAAGATGTGGAAGATAGTACCAACACAGCCACAATGTCTCCAACATAATTGGGGTACAGTGGGCCAGATAAGATGTTGCCGCCGAGGAGTGAAGTACGCTCTATGTAGCAATTTGAAAAACATTTCAGAATGTTGTAAACATTTAGAAATCTTAAAGCACGATAAGGAGATCGAGTCCCACTCCTCTACTCGGAATATTCTGGACAGATCTCTCTCCCATTTAATTTGAGATAATAATTTACCTGTCTTTCCAAGTTGTTCGCTCGCTAGCAGTTTTTAGCAGCCGTGCAAACGCTATGCCGCCACCCACTGGGGAGTGTATTGTAGCTTAGCAGAAGTGCGAACGAAAGGATCGCAGAGCGGCTACAAAGTTTTTTTGTGCAGTTTTTGAGTAGCTCTAAACCTACTCAGCGCTTGCGATCACTTCAGACTGTTCAGTTTCTGTTTTGATGTCACAAACACTCCCTGCGTTCGCCCAGCCACGCCTGTGTTTTTCCTGGCACGCCTGCGTTTTTCCGATCACTCCCTGCAAACGGTCAGTTGACACCCAGAAACGCTCACTTCATGTCAATCACTCTGCGGCCAGCAATGCGACTGAAAAGCTTCGCTAGACCTTGTGTGATAATACATCGCTTGTTGCAATAGTACGAAGCGCGTGCGCATTGTGCCGCATATGCATGCGCAGAAGTGCCGATTTTTGCCTGATCGCTGCGCAGCGAACGAAAACAGCTAGCGATCAACTCGGAATGACCCCCAAAACCCCAGGCAATGGAGAATAAATAAAGGATTTATCTGTGTAAGTATACAGCCAGTGACGCAAGTGCAAATATTTAAAGAAATCATGTTTCGGGATATTAAATTGGGATTGCAGCTGGGAAAAAGAAATGAAACTATCCGCACTGAAAATGTCCTTTAAACTCGATACTCCCGCATCCACCCAAGAATCTGATCTGAGATTAGGGATAGAAGTGGCTATAGTCTTAATAGAAAGGTCAGCTGCTGGTAGGGAGACTGTATTATCAGCCGAGATAACTGTATGCCATATCTGTATTGTGGATCTAATCGCGGCACCAGGACCAGTCCACGAATGTGAAGCCTGCCTGGGAAGCAAGAACAAATCAGTGAGCGCACGTGCACCTAAAAAGGACCGTTCCATAAGGACCCAAGGTTTAGGGGACTGTACAGCGAACCAATCCCGGGCTTGACTAAGGAGGCAAGCACAATGGTAGCGGTCCAGATCAGGATAAGCCACACCTCCAGAGCATTTAGGTAAAGTCAAGATTCACCTGGCTATACGGGGCCTAGAACCTTTCTAAATGAGCGGCTATACGGGGCCTAGAACCTTTCCAAATGAGCGGCTATACGGGGCCTAGAACCTTTCCAAATGAGCCGCTATACGGGGCCTAGAACCTTTCCAAATTAACTGAGAGAAAATTTTATTAGCTCTAGTACTGAAGGACTTAGGAAAATTACGAGGGATGGCAGGAAAAAAGTTCATCAATTTAGGTAACACCATCTTAGCAGCAGCGAAACGTCCCAACCAATTCGTGCAGCGACCACTCTTTAATCAATCTCTCGAAGGAGCCTAACAAAGGCGTAAGATTACAGTCAAGGAGGTCTGTATCCTGAGCCAGATGCACTCCTAAATATCTGATTGCTCTTGTCTGCCATGCATATATACCTGTCTTTAGGAAGAGCCAGTGTAGTCATTGAAATATGAAGTGGAAGGGCTTCCGTTTTAGAGGTATTTAATTTATAGTAGGAAACTTTGGTGTATATATCTAAAACTGTATATATCCCAGAGAGGGAGGTTTCAGGATGAAGAAGGCAAAGCAAAATATCATCGTCAAAAATGCTGATCTTGTGATTAAGATCTCCTATTTCAGATCCCACTACAGGCTGCTAGTGTTCACTCTAGGCTGTTTTAGCAGGGCGCCGCGCCCTGCCCGTTTTTTAGCAGGCAAAACCCGCCCTGCCCCTTTTGCGGCACCCTGCTAGAACAGCCGCCCGCTTCCTGCCCTCCCGGCGTGTGTAGATGCCGTGCGCATGCGCGCGGCATCCATTCACGCATTGGGAGAGGGCTGGGGGAAGCCCAGCACCGACGGAGGTGCTGGGCACGCCCCCAACAGTGACGTCACCGGCCACAGACGCTCTCTATAGTAGCGTCTGTGGGCCGCACTGCCCCTAAAATGACGTAGGCGTGACCACACCCCCTGATTTGCGTGGCCGCGCCCCCGTTTCGGGCACCCGGAGTCCGGCGCCCTGCCCCTTTTCACTCCTAGAGTGAACACTAGGCTGCTTTATTTTTACACTGCAATTTAGATTTCAGTTTGAACACACCCCACCCAAATCTAACTCTCTCTGCACATGTTACATCTGCCCCACCTGCACTGCACATGGTTTTGCCCATTAGCTAACAAATTTAGTGCTGCGATCAGATCTGAATTAGTCCCATTTGACTAGCCCCCTGTTATCTATCACAAATGCTCACTACCTGTCACACACTTTGCAAATAAATCCTCACTGCTTGCACCGGCACTTATCAATCGCCGCTTGTGCACAATGCGACTCTGATGCAAATAAAAATCGCTCAACTGCACAAAACCGGCTTTGTAAGCGATTGCACCTTTAAAAAAATGTCAGATATCGTCTGGCATTCAGCACCTCCGGCGATTTTGGGAGTCATTACACCCGGCCCTATGGGGGTCATTCTGAGTTGATCGCTCGCTAGCAACTTTTTGCAGCGCTGCGATCAGATAGTCGCCGCCTATGGGAGAGTGTATTTTTGCTCTTCAAGTGTGCGAACGCTTTTACAGCCGACGGCACAAAAAAGTTTTTTGCAGTTTCTGAGTAGCTCTGAACTTACTCAGCCGCTGCAATCACTTTTTGGTCCCGGAATTTACGTTAGACACACGCCCAGCAAACGCTTGGACACTCCTGCGGTTTCCCTACCACTCCCAGAAAACGGTCAGTTGCCACCCACAAACGCCCTCTTCCTGTCAATCTCCTTGCGATCCGCTGTGCAAATGGATTCTTCATTAAATCCATCGCCCAGTAACGATCCGCTTTGTACCCGTACGACGTGCCTGCGCATTGCGGTGCGTACGCATGCAGAGTTTTGCCGAGATTTAACCTGATCGCTGCGCTGCAAAAATTTGCTAGCGAACGATCAACTCGGAATGACCCCCTATGTTACTTAAGTGTGTCTCTTTCCTTGCAGAAAAAAACCCATATAGTAACCACATGGTGTTTCAGTCCTATAGAAATATTGTACTCTGAGCCCCTCTAGTGGCTGAGGAAGGTATTAATCAGTTGCATAGCTAGAGGTAACGCAGGGCCTAATGTATTATTATTATTTATTATTAATACATTTTATTTATAGGGCGCCACTAGTGTTTCGCAGCGCCGTACAAAGGACAGTACAGGGAGACAAAACTTAGCATTACAGTAAATAAATAATAAAATGCATGATTGTTAGGAATTGTACAGCAGCAAGGAAGCGGATGTGCAATTCTATGTACAGTAATTAAAATACAAATGAGATAGACGCCTCCGGTAATCGTTTGCATGCTCCGAGCGCTGCGTCTTAGGACGCAGTATCGGCTCATCATTGCAACTATCGGGTTTATGTACAAATCTGAATTAACTTAGGCCCACAGTCACCAGCTTGATTAGATGAAGGAGGGAACTGATATAACGGTCCGGATTCAGAAGTGTGCGCAGTTTTGTGCGCAGTGGACGGTATGCCAATGACTCAGCCACCGTAACATATGTTTAGCAATGAGTAAAGCCTAAAAGAGTTCACAGGTGATGGAAAGCGGATTCAGAGATGTACACAAATGCTGTCGCAGATGGTGATGGTGCCACCGCAGGACCACCGCAACTCATCTGCAGTGCAAGTTATACGCATTCGCAGTGAGACTTATACGCATGTGCAGTGTGACTTATACACATGAGCAGTGCGACTTATACGCATGAGCAGTGCGACTTATACACATGTGCGGTGTGACTTATACACATGTGCAGTGTGACTTATACACATGAGCAGTGTGACTTATACACATGAGCAGTGCGACTTATACACATGAGCAGTGCGACTTATACACACGCGCAGTGCGACTTATACGCATGGGCAGTGCGACTTATACGCATGCACAGTGCGACTTATACGCATGGGCAGTGCGACTTATACGCATGGGCAGTGCGACTTATACACATGTGCAGTGCGACTTATACACACGCGCAGTGCGACTTATACGCATGGGCAGTGCGACTTATATGCATGCACAGTGCGACTTATACGCATGGGCAGTGCGACTTATACGCATGGGCAGTGCGACTTATACACATGTGCAGTGTGACTTATACACATGTGCAGTGCGACATACATGTCGCAGTGCGACTTATACACATGGGCAGTGCGACTTATACACATGCGCAGTGCGACTTATACACATGTGCAGTGCGACTCATACCCATGCGCAGTGTGACTTAAACAAATAGGCAGTGCAACTTATACACATGGGCAGTGTGACTTATACACATGCGCAGTGCGACTTATACCAATGTGCAGTGCGACTTATACACACGCGCAGTGCGACTTATACGCATGGGCAGTGCGACTTATACGCATGCACAGTGCGACTTATACACACGCGCAGTGCGACTTATACGCATGGGCAGTGCGACTTATACGCATGCACAGTGCGACTTATACACATGCGCAGTGCGACTTATACGCATGGGCAGTGCGACTTATACGCATGCGCAGTGCGACTTATACGCATGCGCAGTGCGACTTATACGCATGGGCAGTGCGACTTATACACATGGGCAGTGCAACTTATACACATGGGCAGTGCGACTTATACACATGCGCAGTGCGACTTATACGCATGGGCAGTGTGACTTATATGCATGGGCAGTGCGACTTATACGCATGGGCAGTGCGACTTATACGCATGTGCAGTGCGACTTATACGCATGTGCAGTGCGACTTATACGCGTGGGCAGTGTGACTAATACACATGGGCAGTGTGACTTATACACATGGGCAGTGCGACTTATACACATGAGCAGTGCGACTTATACACATGGGCAGTGCGACTTATACACATGCACAGTGCGACATACACATGGGTAGTGCAATTTATATACATGAGCAGTGCGACTTATATGCATGGGCAGTGCGACTTATACACGAGCAGTGCGACTTATATACATGGGCAGTGCGACTTATACACGAGCAGTGCGACTTATACACGTGCAGTGCGACTTATATACATGGGCAGTGCGACTTATACACGAGCAGTGCGACTTATACACGTGCAGTGCGACTTATACACATGAGCAGTGCGACATACTCATGAGCAGTGCGATTTATACACATGTTCAGTGAGACTTATACACATGGGCAGTGCGACTTATACGCATGTGCAGTGCGACTTATACATATGCGCAGTGCGACTTATACACATGTGCAGTGTGACTTATACACATGAGCAGTGCGACATACACATGAGCAGTGCGACTTATACACATGTGCAGTGCGACTTATACACATGGGCAGTGCGACTTATACGCATGGGCAGTGCGACTTATACACATGAGCAGTGCGACTTATACACATGTGCAGTGCGACTTATACACATGAGCAGTGCGACTTATAAACATGGGCAGTGCGACTTATACACATGGGCAGTGCGACTTATACACATGGGCAGTGCGACTTATACGCATGGGCAGTGCGACTTATACGCATGGGCAGTGCGACTTATACACATGTGCAGTGTGACTTATACACATGTGCAGTGCGACATACACATGAGCAGTGCGACTTATACACATGTGCAGTGCGACTTATACACATGTGCAGTGCGACTTATACACATGAGCAGTGCGACTTATACACATGAGCAGTGCGACTTATATACATGGGCAGTGCGACTTATACACATGCGCAGTGTGACTTATACACATGTGCAGTGTGACTTATACACATGTGCAGTGTGATTTATACACATTGGCAGTGTGACTTATACACATGGGCAGTGCGACTTATATGCATGTGCAGTGTGACTTATACACATGGGCAGTGCGACTTATATGCATGTGCAGTGCATATTGATGTATAATACTATTGTAACTGACACAGAACGGGAATAATCGCTAATTAACACAAAAACATGAATTTCTGTCATGAATCTTCCAAAAATAACATCACGCCAGGCATAGAAACGTCAGCGGCAACTATAATATAGAATATAGAAAAAATGAAAAGAAGTAACTTCGATAATTGAGTGAATCTCAGTAATAGAAACACAATATGGCGGCTATAGAACAAGAGTACCGGCAGACAGCGATTACACTTACAGCCTTATACCCTCTTTTTACTCTCCGCACACCTCCCAACTGTCCTGATTTCAGCGTGACAGTCTCACTTTTCAGGCAGTGTCCTGCTGTCCCTCCTGCGGGGGCTCAGGAGCTTTGGCGATAGTGCCGGCCAGTGCTCTGAAAAAATGGGGGAAGGGCGGGGGGGGGGGGGCGTGACACCTTCATTCACTGGGAGTGCTGAGGCCAAGGTCTGCGTCTTCCGACACAAACTTCTGCCCTGGGCTACGGAAGTGCCAGGACAATATGAGAAGCCTCGGACTCACTCAGACGGCCGATGTTTTTGCAGAGTGATCCCACGCTACTTCTTAGGCTGGGTACACATTAGCGCAATATCGGAACTACAAGTCATGCATATTGTCTAATGTGTATGCCTGATTGCGCGCTCCAGCAGGTCACATGCGACATCTTTTGGTTGGCCGTACTGTATTAGTATATCGGGGCTAATTCAGGTTGGATCACAAATCGCGATCCAACCGGAATTTTTACGATCGCTCCACGGGTGCATGCGCAGCCCCCATCCTGCCCATGCGCCCGCACTTTCAATGGGATGGGCCGCATAAGATGCAATCGCCTCTGCCTGTCAATCAGGCAGAGGCGTCCGCGGGGCGGGCAACGCTGTGTTTCCAGGGAGGAGACGGAGCATTGCGGGGGCAGTGCGGCATGACTGGGGGGGAGGCGGCCAAATGTGGGCGTTGCGGGGGCGTGATCGCGGCAGCTGCGTGACGTCACATGCAGCCGCCGTGATCGTGAACATGGCAGATGCCGTCACTAATTTCTACAAGGCGATCGCAATTGCTGCTTCATTAAGGGGGGGAGGTGACGGTCAACATGCGGGGCGTCCTTGCCCAGTGATGGGCGGCCCCCAGCATGCGATTCTATCCTTACGGAATCAGGCCCATTATCACATTGCTGATGAGTCCAAAGATATCGCACACCAGGGGAAAGGCTTATACTAGCATCATTATAAAGTAGCAGACGTGACTATGACAATGGGGGTCATTCCGAGCTGATCGCTAACTGCCGTTGTTCGCAGCGCAGCGATCAGGCTAAAAATCAGCATTTCTGCGCATGCGTATGCACCTCAATGCGCAGGCGCGTCGTACCGGTACAATGAGCATCGTGGGTTTGCACAGAATCTAACGAACATTCCAAGTAGTAGGGGCCCGTGTTTAGGGGTGTGGCTGGTCTCCAGAGGGGGTGTGTCCAGCTACCATATTGGTTTGCCTAATCAGAAGAGAGTGCATGGGCTGGTCCCTTGATAAATATATTAATTAAATACTGCTAGTGTATACATGATGCTTTACCAGAAATGCACTATAGAGAATAACTCACCGTTCTGTGTAGTATAACATATTTATAATGTATAATTCAAGTGCACAGTCTGGAACCTGATCCCTTGATGAGGAGGAGGGCCCACAGGCAGTAGGGCCCACTGGGGGTTTCCGCTGTAGCCCTGTGGGCCAGTCCAACCCTGCTCTCACATGTTCCATATATTTGTGTACGTTATTGGATGCACAGCGCCTTACATATAACCGCTCCCATAATCCTCTGCAGCTCACCTCATCATTTGCATACACAGATTTTGCTGTATAACCTGGAGATTATATATACATATTGGAGTGCCGTGGCTTTAAACAGCAAAGCCTATTCCTACAGCCTGCAATCATTAATGTCACCTCCGGAGGGCGACACTGCGCTCAGAGCTGGATGTGGCTCACTCTGCTCACCTGCTGGTCCCGCAGTTTAGCTGCGGCTGCAGTAGGGATTGGCACCAGTAGGGACTAGCATGGATCTACAATTTATTTTTTTGCTTTAAAGATTTTCATAACCAATGTATTACAATTTTTACTTCATTCTGGAGACATGGCGACTGAGTCTCACGCAATGTCAATACTCACGCAGATGGTCAGTTTATCAACTGCGCATGCATCTAGGTCACTGACAAGACGCACAGCCCGTGCATCCTACGATGTGTATGTACAAAGGTGTGGCGGCGATTGAGACGCACAGTGTCTGAAATATATTGAGCGCTCCTGAGCGGTGACTGGGAGGTGGCTAAATGGACGTACGGAGATGGTCCGTGCTAGGGGAGTGTCGCGGGCACGTCGCTGAGGTGGTTGCGTACAAAGCGGCTTAATTGGTCAGGTGGAGAATCTGTAACTAGTATTGGGCTGGTGTGAATGATGGTGGTGTCTAAAGATGTTCCAGGCAGTGTTACAGTGTTGGGGCAGGTAGGTTTCTGGTGACCGCTGGAGACTGAAGTGCTGCAAAACAAGAAAGCTTTCATTCCAGCAAAAAGGCAAAACTAGTGCAATAGCTTCTGATAAAGCTAAATATTTATCGTGTATATAACCCTTTATGAGGTCTAAGAACACTGTACGCTAGCTACGTAAGAAGTACCGTAAGGGTACGCAAGTTGCGTAACGATCGCTCAGCCGTAGGCGAGACGCTCAAGCGTCACGTTCGCTTACGGCTTAGTGATCACAGGCAGGCACTCTATTGGCTGCCGACTAACGTAATGATTAGCTATAGCGTAGCGGACGCTCGGGACCACGAGGAGATCACCAGCGATGCAGACGCTCACAACGTTAAACCTTTATATCTATACCTTCAGCAATGAAATACACAGTAAACCTTAGTGTGGAGACAATGTGTAAGTGCAACCTTGTGTAACCTGATTACCTACAAAGCTGCTTGAGCGTCACCGACGCTCAGAGAATACTTAACACTATAAAGAATACACAGATACCTGGCTTAGGGTCCGAAACCTATTATATGTATTATGACTATTACTTGCAAAAAGAATCACAGTACAAAGCATACACTACAGTATAACATAAACCAACTAACCAGATAACTACACAGGAAATATAATACAATACAATTCAAGTCTAATCAAGGGAAAATACGAGAGAAAGAGAAGAGAGGGAGAGAGAGAGAAATGGCTCACAGTAAGACAATATGATTACGGAGAGAACTTACGCACAAGGGGAACGATCGCATGCGCCTCGATATCCAGCTCCCGATTATCAGCAATGAGAACCGTTGAAGAGAGTGAAGTTGGATATGGTCGGCCTGCTATTTATGCTCCACACACAATACAATTCAATGGTCCCTACAATCTCATTGTTCATTGGACACAGGAATTCGGCTTCGCATTATAACAAAAGGTCATAGGTTGATTCATACAGGTGGGCTGTGACTATTTCCAACTGCTCAGGTGGGAGGGAAACTGGGTTTCCCGCCGCATGGGTAATAAAGTGCAAATAAAGTAAATGTTCATAAACTTCTTATGTCCATAACTATTCGCACGAGCGATTGATCTGCTTCAAACCAACACCGGAATATTTCTAATTAAATATTCTTCCGATGGATACTAAACACCACTGTATTACTCCTATCTGACCCTTCGTATCAAACAAAGAGGGATTCCTCTGTTCATGAACATTCTATATTAACCAAACTTTCAGAATCTATCAAAGGGACCATGATCTACAAAATACATTATTAGTGAAAATATGTAATGATTGAGTCGCACGCTATGATCGCATAAACTCTACCGTAAATACGCATACCATGCGCCTGCGGGTGCCCGCGACTGTGAGTATGCGCACGTACGGGAGAGCGTACGCATGCGCAGCACGGACCTGTGTGCGGTGCAAATATGGTAGTGTGCATAGAGATATTTTTCTGACTTTGACAGTCCACCCTTTGGCAGTTAATAATAACTGCCACTTCCTGAAAACATTTCAAAAGGAGAAAAATATATGTCAGGGGTTAATTCATTTCCATGGTTGGGTAAGGGAGGAGAGAGGAGTAGGTGGGAAGAGGGTATGACCTAGTGAGATAGCAGAAGCATGTGTGTATGAGTCCATGTTTGGGGGGTCATGTATCATCGTGCCATACGTGTTGTAAATCAAGCTTCGAGGTATTGCGAAGTATACATTTGAATTCCTTCTTATCCCGTGGTACAGGTCTGTGGATGGGCTGTCAAACTTTACCGAGCTCTTTTCGGATTTTGAACAAAATGGGGAGCACATTTTAGTTGATGATACATGAATGGGGGAATATGTGATTGCTGATATCTGTGCCTGTATTCCCTATACTATGTGTGTCATTACCTGAGGGTTGTAGAAATGAAGAAAAGACATAATTACGGTAAATGCGGTGGTATTCTATGTCAGGTTAATGTACATCTGTCGGTTGAAGTTTTGTTCGGTATCAGTTGAAAGTCGTCTTCTTTGCGCTGTTTTGCTCATTAAGCGTGAGCAATAAGCTTTGTCAATGCCATTAGATTTACAAAAAATGTTGGGCTAGCGTAATTTTAAGAATTCTAGGGAAACTGGGGATCCATGGCAAAGTTCATCAAGTGTCCATATCTCAAGTGGTCAAAACTTCTTCTTTGGTCTATCCGTTGTCTGTATAGCGTCTCATCAACTTCCTCGTCCAAGGGGGTCTTGTTATCTTGGAGAAAAACCAGAAAAACAGGTGAAAGAAACGGACCGTAGAAATCGCATTTTCATCACATCATTGTTTCTATCGTTGGGTCGTAAATCAAATCCAGGTTAATTACAGTTTCCTCACTCCTCAAACTCATCACTCTGGTACTTTGTTTGCACCTCATTAAAGCCTGCCCGCATCTAAATATCAATCCAATCGATATAACGACACCTAAGATACATAGTAGAAACTTCCCAACATCCATTATGACTCCTTGAGCCCAGTCTCCTAAACCGGAGAACCAATTTCGCGGGTTCAACCATGACACCCAACCAGTCAGCTCATTACCTACAGCAGCAAGAGTGAGATTGTGTTTTCGACGAAATTCCCACTTTAATTGGAGAATATCGTCCATCTTTTGGTCTATGACCTCTACCGGATCCTCGGTGCTATTCGTGATATACGTGCAACACTTCACGCCGTACTGTGTTGCCAATGTAACACAATATCCGCCTGTCACTGCTGTGAGGTAATTAAGAACCATTCTATGCTGTACCAGTTCTGTTTTATAAGCTTGAAGTTCTCTTCCAGTGTATCTAAACGTGTCATCATACATTTCAGTGATATTATCTAACAAATTGGCGAGTGCGGAAATGTATCTATAATTCATCACTCCTCGAGCGGTACGAGTGAAATCTAACGCCACCAGAACCTGAATCCCGGTGGATTCGTGGATCAGATCAGAGGCCGGATGCTCTAACCTTTCTGACAGTTGTCTTTTAACGAGGTGCTCGTAATGAGTGTGAGTATAAGGAGCTTGGGCACCACGGTGTATGTCTTTCATTTTATCATGAGTTACAGTCATTACTTCAGGCAATACTCTTCCAATATAACACAATCCTTCAGAGTTTGGGGCAAGCCACTTGTACGCCTTTCTCCCGCATATGAAATATGCATCATCGGGGAGAACATATGGGACGGAGAAAGACATTACCATATTACACACCTTCCAGGTGAAATCTCCTAGCCCTAATTCTTCCATCTGCTTAATGCACGTATCAGGTTGTACGATATGTGCACAGTATCCTGGTGATACTTCTCCAACTCTAGTAATCCTATTTCCTAAGGTGTATCTATACCGGAAAGATTTTCCTCTACTGGCTATGTGGCGTACAAGCTCTGTATCTGTAGGCATTCTATCTGCTCTATGTGAAAAGGTCATGGTGTGGTTACTCCATGATACTTCCCGAATTCACGGCTTTCTGGGATTGGAGATGTTAAAACATAATAGGGACCTATCCACGTGGTATTGGTGGAGCTTCAAACTAGGAGGGCTGGAGATATTAAACCTCCGGTCCACCGGTCTCCCACCATTTAACTCAAGTACCTCCCCTATCGTTAAAGGAAATGGTACTAGCCCTGATTTGCTATGACCCTGAGGTACTTGAGAGCATACCCAACAATCTGTTTTGTTTAATACATTACCCACTAAGGAGTGATAATCACTCAATGGATGCCGGTCCATATGGATATTAAAACTGGATTGGCATTTCTTAATGCACCCATCTTCAATGACATTGTTACAGAGCCTACAGATACAGTTTTCTTCAGCTAACAATCCGTCACAATTTCTTCTATGATCAATGCTATCGGATCGTTTTCTGATACTCGCCTTTGCTTGTTGGTTAGGTTGATCTTGGAAAACTACGCCTCCATCTTTATCATCAGAACCCATTCCAGATCCTCTATCGACCTCCATGGTACTCTCGCCGGAACAGACTGCTCTGGTCAACATCATGGTCAACAGGAAAATCCGGATCACAGTCTCTTGGGGCAAGTCCATCTTTGAGGAGGAGACGAAGAAGAGTGAGAAGGAGGAAAAATACATTTGAGGGAGAGGGGATGGGAAGTGGAGAAAAACAATAAAAGGGAGTGGGGAGTCGACAACAGCTCTCGGTCTTCAAGGCTCAGGTGCCGCCTCAGTCCTCCTGGAACAGACACTCCAGTGATACAACCTCTACCGTCTGTTCCTTATCACGGGACTTCTCTGGATCAGCAACCTTCTTGCAGTGGGATGAATGGACCCAAGTCTCTCTCTCAGCAACCTTCAATGCTGTAGTGCTAGTCAATAAGACCTGGTATGGTCCTTCCCATCTGTCAATAAGGCAACCTGAGCGTAGAAAATTTCGTATCATTACATAATCCCCAGGTTCAATGTCATGACAACTATTATCAGGTAGATCAGGAATCACCAACTTTAGATTATCATTTTGATTCCTTAACTGTTTACTCATGTTAATCAAGTACTTTACAGTTACTTCATTGTTACATTTCAAATCATCCTGAGGGTTAATCATGACATGCGGTTGTCGACCAAATAAGATTTCAAAGGGGGACAGATTAAGAGGGGACCTGGGAGTGGTTCTGATACTGTACAATACAATGGGCAAAGCTTCTGGCCATGTCAATCCTGTCTCTGCCATCACTTTACTCAATTTATTTTTAATAGTGCTGTTCACTCTTTCGACCTTCGCACTCGCCTGTGGACGGTACGGAGTGTGCAGCTTGCTATCAATTCCCATCAACTTACACATTCCTTGAAAGACATCACCTGTAAAATGGGTACCCCTAGCGCTTTCGATTATTCTAGGGATACCATATCTACATACAAATTCCTGCACAATTTTCTTAGCTGTAAACATAGCGGTATTTGTAGCTGCAGGTAATGCTTCGACCCAATTCGAGAAAACATCTATACAAACAAGTACATATTTCAAATTCCGACAAGGGGGTAATTGAATGAAGTCAATTTGTATTACCTGGAAAGGGCCGCCGGCAGGTGGGATATGGGATGGTTCTGTTGGTATTGCCTTTCCAATATTCTTTCTCAGACAGGTAAGGCATGACATTGCTCTTTTACTCGCATGAGAGGAGAATCCTGGGGCGCACCAATAGGCTCTTACCAATTTGCACATTCCCTCCTTGCCTAGATGAGTCAGCCCGTGAGCTGCTTCAGCCAGACATGGAAGATATGCTCTGGGGGCCACTGGTTTACCATGTCCATCCGTCCAGAGTCCTGAGGACTCTTGGCCACATCCCTTTGCCTTCCAGACTGCCTTTTCCTGTGTGGAACACAAATTTTGCATTTTACACAACTTCTGTGTGTTGATGGTATTGAATACCATCAGTTGTGTGGTGTCTGTCTGTATGGGGGTAGCAGCTGCTAACTTAGCAGCTTCGTCTGCTCGGCTGTTACCAAGTGATACCGGGTCTTGGCTATATGTGTGTGCTTTACATTTGATAACAGCCACTCTGTCGGGTTCCTGTATCGCTGTTAGAAGCCTTTTTATGTGAGCTGCATGCGCTACCGGTGTACCAGCTGCCGTCATGAAATTTCTGAGGCGCCATAGGGCTCCGAAATCATGGACTACCCCGAATGCGTATCTAGAATCGGTGTAGATATTGGCTGACTTACCCTTAGCCAATTCACATGCTCTGGTTAGGGCGACCAGTTCAGCAACCTGGGCTGAGTGAGGTGGGCCTAGCGGTTCCGCTTCTATGGTGTCTTGGTCATCTACGACTGCGTATCCAGTACACAAGTCTCCCGAGTCTGACTGTCTGTGACAACTACCGTCCGTGTAGAACGTGAGTTCTGCATCTTCCAGTGGGTTGTCACTGATGTCAGGCCTTGCGGTAAAATTTTGGGTCAAATATTCCATACAATCATGTGTATCTTCCTTTGTATTAAATCCTCCTTCCCCAGCACTCTCACCTTCCACCCTTTGTGCCTGACCAGGCACACCTGGGAGATATGTTGCAGGATTTAATGCACTGCATCTCCTTATGGTGATGTTTACGGGGGCCATTAGTGCCAATTCCCATCTTGTAAACCTCGCTGATGAGACGTGTCTGGTTTGGGCAGAATTCAATAAGGCTGATACTGCATGTGGCGTATGGATTGTGAGGTTGTGGCCTAGCACGACATCTTCGCTTTTTGTCACTAGCAATGCTATCGCAGCAACGCTTCGCAAGCATGTGGGGAGGGATCGCGCTACCGTATCTAGCTGAGCGCTGTAGTATGCAACTGGCCTGCTGGCATCACCGTGTTTTTGGGTTAGTACGCCTGCCGCGCAACCAGCACTTTCTGTTCCGTATAGTTCAAAGGGTTTCCCATAGTCTGGCATACCTAGTGCTGGTGCCTGCGTTAGGCACTGTTTGAGTCTCTCAAATGCTGTTTCGGACTCGTCTGTATGCGAGATCCTATCAGGTTTGTTTGAGGAGACCATTTCCTGCAAAGGTAACGCTAAAATGGAAAACCCTGGGATCCAATTACGGCAATACCCACACATTCCTAAAAACGTTCGGATCTGTTGCTGGGTTTGTGGCAGGGTCATGTCTCTAATTGCTTGGATTCTATCAGCGGTCAGGTGTCTCAGTCCTTGTGTTAGACAGTGTCCCAAATATTTTACCTTAGTTTGGCATAATTGCAACTTGTCTTTGGACACCTTGTGTCCGGTGTCTGAAAGATGAAACAGGAGCTGTTTCGTATCCTTCAGAGATGCTTCCAGTGAATCTGAACACAGTAATAGATCGTCCACATACTGTATCAATACTGATCCACTGTCTGGTTGAAAAGACTGTAAACAATCATGCAAAGCCTGAGAAAATATACTTGGACTATCTATGAAACCTTGGGGTAATCGAGTCCACATGTATTGGACTCCTCTGTATGTGAATGCAAACAAATATTGGCTGTCAGGGTGCAGAGGTACCGAAAAGAAAGCGGAGCAGAGGTCAATAACAGTGAAAAATTTGGCAGTGGGAGGGATTTGCATTAGGATGACAGCTGGATTTGGCACTACGGGGAACTGACTCTCAACTATTTTGTTAATCCCCCTTAGATCCTGCACTAGCCTGTAACCCCTCCCCCCACTCTTCTTAACAGGGAAGATGGGACTATTGGCAGTGCTGGACGTTCTTACCAGAATGCCCTGTTGTAGCAAGCGCTCTATTACTGGGTAAACTCCTAACTCCACCTCTGGCTTCAGAGGATATTGTGGGATTTTTGGAGCTATCCTACCATCTTTTACTTGTACAACTACTGGAGCTACGTTTGCCATTAATCCAGTGTCCTGTCCGTCTTTTGTCCAAAGTGACTCTGGTATCTGAGATGTCATCTCTTCTACTTGGGATGGATTCCTATTTGTCATAATGGTATGTGACATTAATTTTGATGGGGAGTCTAACATGTCTCGCACTTCCTGAGCGTGTTTCTCAGGTATGTCCAAGAATACACCTTCAGGAGTACAATAAATGACGCACCCCATTTTACACAGTAAATCTCTTCCCAGGAGATTGGTTGGTGCCGATGCAGCCAGCAAAAAGGAATGCTTGGTATGCAAAGGCCCTATTGTAATCTCGGCTGGTTTGCTAACAGGGTAGTGCTGGACTACTCCTGTTACTCCCATGGCTGGAATTGTCCTACCAGTGGTCCTCATGCCCACTGTCGAATTTATCACTGACTTGGCCGCCCCTGTGTCTACAAGAAAGTTTAAAGTTTTACCAGCTACATTAATTGCGACCTCGGGTTCACTTTCAAGGTTGGCAATCAATTTCACTGGCTGCAGATTACAGGTATGGCCACACCCCTATTGGGTATGGTGACCTCCCTGAATCCCGCTGGCAGCAACTATTTGTGAGGGAGATAGTTGGGAACTACCAGAGGCATGCCAGTCTCTGTTTGGGGGATATCTTTTTGTTTCCCCTGTATGTGGCTCATAACTCCGTTTCTGCAGACCTTGCTCCCAATGTCGTGTGTCGTGTCGTTGTCTAGGGGGTTGGTATGATCTTTGCGAATTTTTCGCTCTACAGTCTCATGCAAAGTGTCCCTGTCTTTGACAAGAATAACATGTTATCATAGTTGACTTACCCACAGGGTTGGATGGTACATACGCAGGCTGCTTTGTGGTCAGAGCCTGTATACTTACTGACATTAATTTGTCACCTTGTTGTTCCCTGTGTCTGGTGATGTTTCTGTCGTGATCAATAGCAGCCTCTCTCAAAGTAGCCACAGACAGACCTCGCCAACATGGTTGCGTGGTCTGTACCCTTGCCTTTAATGTTTCCTTCAAACCATCCATTAGTACAGATACTGCTATTTCTCGATGGTTTGGATTTGTCCTAATGTCCTCTATACCAGTGTACTTTGCCATTTCTAATAGTGCCCGGTGAAAATATTCTGCAGCTGTTTCTGACTCTTTTTGTTTAATGGAAAATATTTTGTTCCATTTAACAACTGCTGGGAAATGCTCCTTTAACTGTAAGTTTATCCTTCTTACGTTATCTTTGTTGTACACATCTGTAAGAGGTACATCCAGATCTAGTCCACAATCAGCTAAAAATTGAGCTGAGTCGACATTGGAGGGTAAACAAGCTTTTAGCAATATCTGCCAATCTTTATTATTGGGCTCTAAAGTGTTTCCTAAGTCTGTGATGTATTTTTGGCTGGCAACTAAATCTTTTCTAGGGTCAGGGAATTCAGACACTATGGTCCTTAATTCCATTCGGGAAAATGGGCTGTACATGGCAATGTTCCTTATGGGAGTGGCTCCTGATACATCTGTTTTCCCGTTGGGAACTGCTATTACCCTAACAGGAGTAATTCTAACAACCTCATTCTGTGTAGATTCTACAGCTTGTGGTGAAATAGTCTCAGCATAATGCATGGTGCCGTACTTACCAGTTGATACGACCTCACCTATCCCTCCGCTAGGGGCCTTTACTAATCTCGTGGGTGTTGCTGTGCCTACTGTGGTCTCTGCTATGGTGGCTGCTAGAGAGAGCGCTGAAATCGTTGTCGCTTCGTCCTCTTGATCACACTCCTGAGGAAAGTTCAAAACAGGGTACAACTTGCACGGGTTAATACTTGCATGGGTTAATGGGTTAACATTATCATTAACATTTACACAGTTACTAAGTGATTTTGTGTTACACCTTAGTGCGTCTTTCTCCGTAATCAACTTCTCTCCTGATATATATGGTGGCGGCGGGGCCGTGGCAATCAGTTTTCTGTTAGAGCCAGATCCCGCCGCCTGAGCCAAACCTCTCTGTATCTCACTTTCCTGTTGCCACAACTGTAAATAATCATAATGCTGAACTCGTCTCTTTGTTGATTTTATGAGACATATCCTCCTCCTTAAATTTTGTAACACCTCTGGGCTGAAGCTACCTATTCTTGGGAATTTCTCCCGGTCTTGTACCGTCATTCTCTCCCATTCATCACATAAAACCTCTGTGTGACTTCCATATTTCTCACACATGATATACCTGGCCGACCCAATTGGTCGGACCACTGAATCAACCCGAACCGAGGTTGATCGCCCCCTACCTGAACAACTGGCCCCCATAACTCTGCAGGCGTTGCTTGCTCTACCTCTGATCTCTATATCAAGGTCTTCAGCGAACCCTTACAGAAAACCAGATTGTTCACAATAGGCCGACGGTGGCGGTTTACCGAGTACCCCACTCACTCGCCCACGCCGACCAATACGACCTGATCACACCGATATGGTGCTGGCGTACTCGACCCAGGGCACCTATAAAAACCGTTGTTTACTGGAACATGTGAGGGTTATCCGCAGAACACTTACTCTTTCCAGTAAAGGTGAGGTTTGTCAGATAGTTCCTGAGTGACCAGCGAACTTCCCTTCTTGAAAAATAAAAAATTACACAAATCACGTCAGAATGTACAAATAGCGTTTGTGACCCCTTTACTCTAATGGTACTAGGTCAGATTACTAACTACTGTACACAATTACGTGCGGTCCAGTCGTTCAGTACACAAACAACTAAGCTTGTGTACAGAAAGACCAATGGAATCGAAACTTACGACTGCGAATTCCTTCAGCCAGAGCTTGTACGGCCTATATGGGTCTTGCACCAACCCTTCTCGGTGTTGTGCCTCTGAACTGTATAGCGGACTTCCCTGTTTACTGTACCTGGACCTCCTGGTCTGTTATGACCTCCTGGTCTTGTTCTGTACGACCTCCTGGTCTGACCTCCTGGTCTTGTTCTATACTGGTCCGCTATACTCTAATGCTCAAATATTATGTTTAACCAAGGATGCCTCCCTAGCCACCGTGCACGTCACTTACACGCGTGTACCTCACGAGTACTCGACTTTTCTTGTGGTTCAACCTTTAAGTTATATAAACTTATGTAATACAAAAACACTCACTCATCACATGTACACTTTTGCTTCTATTTCTATTTCTGCGCAGAAATTTTTCTTTAGCCCAGCTGTGTTACCAATTAGGAGCAGGATCTGTTAATTTAAATTTTGGATTTCCAAAAATAGACTTGCGTTATTTATCGCCTGTGGCGCTATTTACCGCTTTGCGTTACTTATCGCGTTGTGTTAAAAATCAACTTATCGTGACTTGAGCTACGTGGGCGTAACCGGACGCTCCGTTGCGTAATGTACGCTGCGTGCGTCCGCCTTTGGATTGCGTACACAAGTCTTTTGTTAGGGACACGTGTACGCAAAGCAAAGATCCACCGTAACACAATTTATATTTTTATCAATGTAGATGATCCCTGGTCATCTACCACACAACACACTGACTTCGCCTTATCTCCCAGACAAAACTGTGTGTTTGTCTATCTTTTAACTATATTACCTTTACTCTTAAACTATGAAATAACGGCAAATCTTTTTTTAGCACTTCTATCGACTATAAAAACTGGCAGACAGGAGAGTGATATACGAAAATGAAAAAGAAAAAGAAATGCAGATATATATGTGTGCGTGCGTGTGTACGCAAGACAGAAAAAATACAGTTTTAAAAGACACTAGCGTTTTGTTCTTACCTCCGGTTCCCGGATTCCTTCAGCACTCTTTTATCTAAGCGAAGCAGACGCTTATCCCGTCAGCACTACGAGACAACCTCCCGCCCTTTGCTGAGGGATAATGTCTGCTGATCTACCTAGTGCAGATATGTGAAGGACAGGACGAGCCGCCAATTGATAAAGCTAAATATTTATCGTGTATATAACCCTTTATGAGGTCTAAGAACACTGTACGCTAGCTACGTAAGAAGTACCGTAAGGGTACGCAAGTTGCGTAACGATCGCTCAGCCGTAGGCGAGACGCTCAAGCGTCACGTTCGCTTACGGCTTAGTGATCACAGGCAGGCACTCTATTGGCTGCCGACTAACGTAATGATTAGCTATAGCGTAGCGGACGCTCGGGACCACGAGGAGATCACCAGCGATGCAGACGCTCACAACGTTAAACCTTTATATCTATACCTTCAGCAATGAAATACACAGTAAACCTTAGTGTGGAGACAATGTGTAAGTGCAACCTTGTGTAACCTGATTACCTACAAAGCTGCTTGAGCGTCACCGACGCTCAGAGAATACTTAACACTATAAAGAATACACAGATACCTGGCTTAGGGTCCGAAACCTATTATATGTATTATGACTATTACTTGCAAAAAGAATCACAGTACAAAGCATACACTACAATATAACATAAACCAACTAACCAGATAACTACACAGGAAATATAATACAATACAATTCAAGTCTAATCAAGGGAAAATACGAGAGAAAGAGAAGAGAGGGAGAGAGAGAGAAATGGCTCACAGTAAGACAATATGATTACGGAGAGAACTTACGCACAAGGGGAACGATCGCATGCGCCTCGATATCCAGCTCCCGATTATCAGCAATGAGAACCGTTGAAGAGAGTGAAGTTGGATATGGTCGGCCTGCTATTTATGCTCCACACACAATACAATTCAATGGTCCCTACAATCTCATTGTTCATTGGACACAGGAATTCGGCTTCGCATTATAACAAAAGGTCATAGGTTGATTCATACAGGTGGGCTGTGACTATTTCAAACTGCTCAGGTGGGAGGGAAACTGGGTTTCCCGCCGCATGGGTAATAAAGTGCAAATAAAGTAAATGTTCATAAACTTCTTATGTCCATAACTATTCGCACGAGCGATTGATCTGCTTCAAACCAACACCGGAATATTTCTAATTAAATATTCTTCCGATGGATACTAAACACCACTGTATTACTCCTATCTGACCCTTCGTATCAAACAAAGAGGGATTCCTCTGTTCATGAACATTCTATATTAACCAAACTTTCAGAATCTATCAAAGGGACCATGATCTACAAAATACATTATTAGTGAAAATATGTAATGATTGAGTCGCACGCTATGATCGCATAAACTCTACCGTAAATACGCATACCATGCGCCTGCGGGTGCCCGCGACTGTGAGTATGCGCACGTACGGGAGAGCGTACGCATGCGCAGCACGGACCTGTGTGCGGTGCAAATATGGTAGTGTGCATAGAGATATTTTTCTGACTTTGACACTTCCTACACAGGAGCACCAACATCAGCTCAGGGAAATAGTACAATTTACTAATAAAGAGCACTTACAGGATTACAGCAGACAGGTAGGTCAGGGCGTGTAGTATCCAGCACCCATCACAGGATTACAGCAGACAGGTAGGTCAGGGTATGTAGCATCCACCACACGTCACAGGATTACAGCAGACAGGTAGGTCAGGGTATGTAGTATCCAGCACCTGTCACAGGATTACAGCAGACAGGTAGGTCAGGGTATGTAGTATCCAGCACCTGTCACAGGATTACAGCAGACAGGTAGGTCAGGGTGTGTAGTATCCAGCACCCATCACAGGATTACAGCAGACAGGTAGGTCAGAGTGTGTAGTATCCAGCACCCGTCACAGGATTACAGCAGACAGGTAGGTCAGGGTCTGTAGTATCCAGCACCCGTCACAGGATTACAGCAGACAGGTAGGTCAGGGTGTGTAGTATCCAGCACCCTTCACAGGATTACAGCAGACAGGTAGGTCAGGGTCTGTAGTATCCAGCACCCATCACAGGATTACAGCAGACAGGTAGGTCAGAGTGTGTAGTATCCAGCACCCGTCACAGGATTACAGCAGACAGGTAGGTCAGGGTCTGTAGTATCCAGCACCCGTCACAGGATTACAGCAGACAGGTAGGTCAGAGTGTGTAGTATCCAGCACCCGTCACAGGATTACAGCAGACAGGTAGGTCAGGGTATGTAGTATCCAGCACCCGTCACAGGATTACAGCAGACAGGTAGGTCAGGGTGTGTAGTATTCCGGCACCGTTACAGGATTACAGCAGACAGGTAGGTCAGGGTCTGTAGTATCCAGCACCCGTCACAGGATTACAGCAGACAGGTAGGTCAGGGATGTGTAGTATCCAGCACCAGTCACAAAATTACAGCAGACAGGTAGGTCAGGGATGTGTAGTATCCAGCACCCGTCACAAAATTACAGCAGACAGGTAGGTCAGGGTATGTAGTATCCAGCACCCGTCACAGGATTACAGCAGACAGGTAGGTCAGGGTATGTAGCATCCAGCACCCATCACAGGATTACAGCAGACAGGTAGGTCAGGGTATGTAGTATCCAGTACCAGTCACAGGATTACAGCAGACAGGTAGGTCAGGGTGTGTAGTATCCAGCACCAGTCATAGGATTACAGAAGAGAGGTAGGTCAGGGTGTGTGGTATCCAGCACCCGTCACAGGATTAAAGCAGACAGGTAGGTCAGGGATGTGTAGTATCCAGCACCAGTCACAAAATTACAGCAGACAGGTAGGTCAGGGATGTGTAATATCCAGCACCCGTCACAGGATTACAGCAGACAGGTAGGTCAGGGTATGTAGCATCCAGCACCCATCACAGGATTACAACAGACAGGTAGGTCAGGGTATGTAGTATCCAGCACCTGTCACAGGATTACAGCAGACAGGTAGGTCAGGGTCTATAGTTTCCACTTTTTGGTCCCAGAATTGACGTTAGACACCCGCCCAGCAAACGCTTGGACACTCCTGCGGTTTCCCTACCACTCCCAGAAAACGGTAATTTGCCACCCACAAACGCCCTCTTCCTGTCAATCTCCTTGCGATCCGCTGTGCAAATGGATTCTTCATTAAATCCATCGCCCAGCAACGATCCGCTTTGTACCCATACGACGTGCCTGCGCATTGCGGTGCGTACGCATGCAGAGTTTTGCCGAGATTTAACCTGATCGCAGCGCTGCAAAAATTTGCTAGCGAACGATCAACTCGGAATGACCCCCTATGTTACTTAAGTGTGTCTCTTTCCTTGCAGAAAAAACCCTATATAGTAATCACATGGTGTTTCAGTCCTATAGAAATATTGGCCCTCATTCCGAGTTGTTCGCTCGGTAAAAATCTTCGCATCGCAGCGATTTTCTGCTTAATGCGCATGCGCAATGTTCGCACTGCGACTGCGCCAAGTAAATTTGCTATGCAGTTAGGAATTTTACTCACGGCTTTTTCATCGTTCTGGCGATCGTAATGTGATTGACAGGAAATGGGTGTTACTGGGCGGAAACAGGCCGTTTTATGGGCGTGTGGGAAAAAACGCTACCGTTTCCGGAAAAAACGCAGGAGTGGCTGGAGAAACGGAGGAGTGTCTGGGCGAACGCTGGGTGTGTTTGTGACGTCAAACCAGGAACGACAAGCACTGAACTGATCGCAGATGCAGAGTAAGTCTGAAGCTACTCAGAAACTGCTACGAGGTGTGTAATCGCAATATTGCGAATACATCGTTCGCAATTTTAAGATGCTAAGATTCACTCCCAGTAGGCGGCGGCTTAGCATGAGCAAATCTGCTAAAATCCGCTTGCGAGCGAACAACTCGGAATGAGGGCCCTTGTACTCTGAGCCCCTCTAGTGGCTGAGGAAGGTATTAATCAGTTGTATAGCTAGAGGTAACGCAGGGCCTAATGCATTATTATTATTTATTATTATTACATTTTATTTATAGGGCGCCACTAGTGTTTCGTAGCGCCGTACAAAGGACAGTATAGGGAGACAAGACTCAGCATTACAGTAAATAAATAATAAAATGCATGAGTGTTAGGAATTGTACAGCAGCAAGGAAGCGGATGTGCAATTCTATGTACAGTAATTAAAATACAAATGAGATTGACGCCTCCGGTTATCGTTTGCATGCTCCGAGCGCTGCGTCTTAGGACGCAGTATCGGCTCATCATTGCAACTATCGGGTTTATGTACAAATCTGAATTAACTTAGGCCCACAGTCACCAGCTTGATTAGATGAAGGAGGGAACTGATATAACGGTCCGGATTCAGAAGTGTGCGCAGTTTTGTGCGCAGTGGACGGTATGCCAATGACTCAGCCACCGTAACATATGTTTAGCAATGAGTAAAGCCTAAAAGAGTTCACAGGTGATGGAAAGCGGATTCAGAGATGTACACAAATGCTGTCGCAGATGGTGATGGTGCCACCGCCACCGCAGGACCACCGCAACTCATCTGCAGTTCAAGTTATACGCATTCGCAGTGAGATTTATACACATGAGCAGTGCGACTTATACGCATGTGCGGTGTGACTTATACACATGTGCAGTGCGACTTATACACATGTGCAGTGCAACTTATACACATGCGCAGTGTGATTTATACACATGGGCAGTGCGACTTATATGCATGTGCAGTGCGATTTATACACATGCGCAGTGCGACTTATACCAATGTGCAGTGCGACTTATACACACGCGCAGTGCGACTTATACGCATGGGCAGTGCGACTTATACGCATGTGCAGTGCGACTTATTCGCATGCACAGTGCGACTTATACGCATGGGCAGTGCGACTTATACGCATGGGCAGTGCGACTTATACGCATGTGCAGTTCGACTTATACACGTGGGCAGTGTGACTTATACACATGCACAGTGCGACATACACATGGGTAGTGCAATTTATATGCATGTGCAGTGCGACTTATATACATGAGCAGTGCGACTTATACACATGGGCAGTGCGACTTATATGCATGGGCAGTGCGACTTATACACGAGCAGTGCGACTTATACACATGTGCAGTGCGACATACTCATGAGCAGTGCGACTGATACACATGTTCAGTGTGCCTTATATACATGAGCAGTGCGACTTGTACACATGAGCAGTGCGACTTATACACATGAGCAGTGCGACTTATATGCATGTGCAGTGCGACTTAAACGTATGCGCAGTGCAACTTATACACATGTGCAGTGTGACTTATACACATGAGCAGTGCGACATACACATGAGCAGTGCGACTTATACACATGTGTAGTGCGACTTATACACATGTGCAGTGCGACTTATATACATGAGCAGTGCGACTTATACGCATGGGCAGTGCGACTTATATGCATGGGCAGTGCGACTTATACACGAGCAGTGCGACTTATACACATGAGCAGTGCGACATACTCATGAGCAGTGCGACTGATACACATGTGCAGTGCGACTTGTACACATGAGCAGTGTGACTTATACACATGAGCAGTGCGACATACACATGAGCAGTGCGACTTATACACATGTGCAGTGCGACTTATACACATGTGCAGTGCGACTTATATACATGAGCAGTGCGACTTTTACGCATGGGCAGTGCGACTTAAATGCATGGGCAGTGCGACTTATACACATGAGCAGTGCGACATACTCATGAGCAGTGCGACTGATACACATGTGCAGTGCGACTTGTACACATGAGCAGTGTGACTTATACACATGAGCAGTGCGACTTATATGCATGTGCAGTGCGACTTATATGCATGTGCAGTGCAACTTATACACATGTGCAGCGTGACTTATACACATGAGCAGTGCGACATACACATGAGCAGTGCGACTTATACACATGTGCAGTGCGACTTATACACATGTGCAGTGCGACTTATACACATGAGCAGTGCGACTTATACACATGGGCAGTGCGACTTATACACATGGGCAGTGCGACTTATACACATGTGCAGTGCGACTTATACGCGTGGGCAGTGTGACTTATACACATGCACAGTGCGACATACACATGGGTAGTGCAATTTATATGCATGTGCAGTGCGACTTATACACATGGGCAGTGAGACTTATATGCATTTGTAGTGCGACTTATATACAAGAGCAGTGCGACTTATATACATGGGCAGTGCGACTTATACACATGGGCAGTGCGACTTATACACATGCGCAGTGCGACTTATACACATGTGCAGTGCGACTTATACACATGAGCAGTGCGACTTATACACATGAGCAGTGCGACTTATATACATGGGCAGTGCGACTTATACACATGCGCAGTGTGACTTATACACATGCGCAGTGTGATTTATACACATGGGCAGTGCGACTTATATGCATGTGCAGTGTGACTTATACACATGTGCAGTGTGATTTATACACATGGGCAGTGTGACTTATACACATGGGCAGTGCGACTTATATGCATGTGCAGTGCATATTGTTGTATAATACTATTGTAACTGACAGAGAACGGGAATAATCGCTAATTAACACAAAAACATGAATTTCTGTCATGAAACTTCCAAAAATAACATCATGCCAGGCATAGAAACGTCAGCGGCAACTATAATATAGAATATAGAAAAAATGAAAAGAAGTAACTTCGATAATTGAGTGAATCTCAGTAATAGAAACACAATATGGCGGCTATAGAACAAGAGTACCGGCAGACAGCGATTACACTTACAGCCTTATACCCTCTTTTTACTCTCCGCACACCTCCCAACTGTCCTGATTTCAGCGTGACAGTCCCGCTTTTCAGGCAGTGTCCTGCTGTCCCTCCTGCGGGGGCTCAGGAGCTTTGGGGATAGTGCCGGCCAGTGCTCCAAAAAAATGGGGGAAGGGCAGGGGGGGGGGGGGGGGGGGTGACACCTTCATTCACTGGGAGTGCTGAGGCCAAGGTCTGCGTCTTCCGACACAAACTTCTGCCCTGGGCTACGGAAGTGCCAGGACAATATGAGAAGCCTCGGACTCACTCAGACGGCCGATGTTTTTGCAGAGTGATCCCACGCTACTTCTAAGGCTGGGTACACATTAGCGCAATAACGGAACTACAAGTCATGCATATTGTCTAATGTGTATGCCTGATTGCGCGCTCCAGCAGGTCACATGCGACATCTTTTGGTTGGCCGTACTGTATTAGTATATCGGGGCTAATTCAGGTTGGATCACAAATCGCGATCCAACCGGAATTTTTACGATCGCTCCACGGGTGCATGCGCAGCCCCCATCCTGCCCATGCGCCCGCACTTTCAATGGGATGGGCCGCATAAGATGCAATCGCCTCTGCCTGTCAATCAGGCAGAGGCGGCCGCGGGGCGGGCAACGCTGTGTTTCCAGGGAGGAGACGGAGCATTGCGGGGGCAGTGCGGCATGACTGGGGGGGAGGCGGCCAAATGTGGGCGTTGCGGGGGCGTGATCGCGGCAGCTGCGTGACGTCACATGCAGCCGCCGTGATCGTGAACATGGCAGATGCCGTCACTAATTTCTACAAGGCGATCGCAATTGCTGCTTCATTAAGGGGGGGAGGTGACGGTCAACATGCGGGGCGTCCTTGCCCAGTGATGGGCGGCCCCCAGCATGCGATTCTATCCTTACGGAATCAGGCCCATTATCACATTGCTGATGAGTCCAAAGATATCGCACACCAGGGGAAAGGCTTATACTAGCATCATTATAAAGTAGCAGACGTGACTATGACAATGGGGGTCATTCCGAGCTGATCGCTAACTGCCGTTGTTCGCAGCGCAGCGATCAGGCTAAAAATCAGCATTTCTGCGCATGCGTATGCACCGCAATGCGCAGGCGCGTCGTACAGGTACAATGAGCATCGTGGGTTTGCACAGAATCTAACAAACATTCCAAGTGGTAGGGGCCCATGTTTAGGGGTGTGGCTGGTCTCCAGAGGGGGTGTGTCCAGCTACCATATTGGTTTGCCTAATCAGAAGAGAGTGCATGGGCTGGCCCCTTGATAAATATATTAATTAAATACTGCTAGTGTATGCATGATGCTTTACCAGAAATGCACTATAGAGAATAACTCACCGTTCTGTGTAGTATAACATATTTATAATGTATAATTCAAGTGCACAGTCTGGAACCTGATCCCTTGATGAGGAGGAGGGCCCACAGGCAGTAGGGCCCACTGGGGGTTTCCGCTGTAGCCCTGTGGGCCAGTCCAACCCTGCTTTCACATGTTCCATATATTTGTGTACGTTATTGGATGCACAGCGCCTTACATATAACCGCTCCCATAATCCTCTGCAGCTCACCTCATCATTTGCATACACAGATTTTGCTGTATAACCTGAAGCTTATATATACATATTGGAGTGCCGTGGCTTTAAACAGCAAAGCCTAGTCCTACAGCCTGCAATCATTAATGTCACCTCCGGAGGGCGACACTGCGCTCAGAGCTGGATGTGGCTCACTCTGCTCACCTGCTGGTCCCGCAGTTTAGCTGCGGCTGCAGTAGGGATTGGCACCAGTAGGGATTAGCATGGATCTACAATTTATTTTTTTGCTTTAAAGATTTTCATAACCAATGTATCACAATTTTTACTTCATTCTGGAGACATGGCGACTGAGTCTCACACAATGTCAATACTCACGCAGATGGTCAGTTTATCAACTGCGCATGCATCTAGGTCACTGACAAGACGCACAGCCCGTGCATCCTACGATGTGTATGTACAAAGGTGTGGTGGCGATTGAGACGCACAGTGTCTGAAATATATTGAGCGCTCCTGAGCGGTGACTGGGAGGTGGCTAAATGGACGCACGGAGATGGTCCGTGCTAGGGGAGTGTCGCGGGCACGTCGCTGAGGTGGTTGCGTACAAAGCGGCTTAATTGGTCAGGTGGAGAATCTGTAACTAGTATTGGGCTGGTGTGAATGATGGTGGTGTCTAAAGATGTTCCAGGCAGTGTTACAGTGTTGGGGGCAGGTAGGTTTCTGGTGACCGCTGGAGACTGAAGTGCTGCAAAACAAGAAAGCTTTCATTCCAGCAAAAAGGCAAAACTAGTGCAATAGCTTCTTACACAGGAGCACCAACATCAGCTCAGGGAAATAGTACAATTTACTAATAAAGAGCACTTACAGGATTACAGCAGACAGGTAGGTCAGGGTGTGTAGTATCCAGCACCCATCACAGGATTACAGCAGACAGGTAGGTCAGGGATGTGTAGTATCCAGCACCAGTCACAGGATTACAGCAGACAGGTAGGTCAGGGTATGTAGTATCCAGCACCCGTCACAGGATTACAGCAGACAGGTAGGTCAGGGCGTGTAGTATCCAGCACCCATCACAGGATTACAGCAGACAGGTAGGTCAGGGTATGTAGCATCCACCACACGTCACAGGATTACAGCAGACAGGTAGGTCAGGGTGTGTAGTATCCAGCACCTGTCACAGGATTACAGCAGACAGGTAGGTCAGGGTATGTAGTATCCAGCACCTGTCACAGGATTACAGCAGACAGGTAGGTCAGGGTGTGTAGTATCCAGCACCCATCACAGGATTACAGCAGACAGGTAGGTCAGAGTGTGTAGTATCCAGCACCCGTCACAGGATTACAGCAGACAGGTAGGTCAGGGTCTGTAGTATCCAGCACCCGTCACAGGATTACAGCAGACAGGTAGGTCAGGGTGTGTAGTATCCAGCACCCTTCACAGGATTACAGCAGACAGGTAGGTCAGGGTGTGTAGTATCCAGCACCCATCACAGGATTACAGCAGACAGGTAGGTCAGAGTGTGTAGTATCCAGCACCCGTCACAGGATTACAGCAGACAGGTAGGTCAGGGTCTGTAGTATCCAGCACCCGTCACAGGATTACAGCAGACAGGTAGGTCAGAGTGTGTAGTATCTAGCACCCGTCACAGGATTACAGCAGACAGGTAGGTCAGGGTATGTAGTATCCAGCACCCGTCACAGGATTACAGCAGACAGGTAGGTCAGGGTGTGTAGTATTCCGGCACCGTTACAGGATTACAGCAGACAGGTAGGTCAGGGTCTGTAGTATCCAGCACCCGTCACAGGATTACAGCAGACAGGTAGGTCAGGGATGTGTAGTATCCAGCACCAGTCACAAAATTACAGCAGACAGGTAGGTCAGGGATGTGTAGTATCCAGCACCCGTCACAAAATTACAGCAGACAGGTAGGTCAGGGTATGTAGTATCCAGCACCCGTCACAGGATTACAGCAGACAGGTAGGTCAGGGTATGTAGCATCCAGCACCCATCACAGGATTACAGCAGACAGGTAGGTCAGGGTATGTAGTATCCAGCACCAGTCACAGGATTACAGCAGACAGGTAGGTCAGGGTGTGTAGTATCCAGCACCAGTCATAGGATTACAGAAGAGAGGTAGGTCAGGGTGTGTAGTATCCAGCACCCGTCACAGGATTAAAGCAGACAGGTAGGTCAGGGATGTGTAGTATCCAGCACCAGTCACAAAATTACAGCAGACAGGTAGGTCAGGGATGTGTAATATCCAGCACCCGTCACAGGATTACAGCAGACAGGTAGGTCAGGGTATGTAGCATCCAGCACCCATCACAGGATTACAACAGACAGGTAGGTCAGGGTATGTAGTATCCAGCACCTGTCACAGGATTACAGCAGACAGGTAGGTCAGGGTCTATAGTTTCCACTTTTTGGTCCCAGAATTGACGTTAGACACCCGCCCAGCAAACGCTTGGACACTCCTGCGGTTTCCCTACCACTCCCAGAAAACGGTAATTTGCCACCCACAAACGCCCTCTTCCTGTCAATCTCCTTGCGATCCGCTGTGCAAATGGATTCTTCATTAAATCCATCGCCCAGCAACGATCCGCTTTGTACCCGTACGACGTGCCTGCGCATTGCGGTGCGTACGCATGCAGAGTTTTGCCGAGATTTAACCTGATCGCAGCGCTGCAAAAATTTGCTAGCGAACGATCAACTCGGAATGACCCCCTATGTTACTTAAGTGTGTCTCTTTCCTTGCAGAAAAAACCCTATATAGTAATCACATGGTGTTTCAGTCCTATAGAAATATTGGCCCTCATTCCGAGTTGTTCGCTCGGTAAAAATCTTCGCATCGCAGCGATTTTCCGCTTAATGCGCATGCGCAATGTTCGCACTGCGACTGCGCCAAGTAAATTTGCTATGCAGTTAGGAATTTTACTCACGGCTTTTTCATCGTTCTGGCGATCGTAATGTGATTGACAGGAAATGGGTGTTACTGGGCGGAAACAGGCCGTTTTATGGGCGTGTGGGAAAAAACGCTACCGTTTCCGGAAAAAACGCAGGAGTGGCTGGAGAAACGGAGGAGTGTCTGGGCGAACGCTGGGTGTGTTTGTGACGTCAAACCAGGAACGACAAGCACTGAACTGATCGCAGATGCAGAGTAAGTCTGAAGCTACTCAGAAACTGCTACGAGGTGTGTAATCGCAATATTGCGAATACATCGTTCGCAATTTTAAGATGCTAAGATTCACTCCCAGTAGGCGGCGGCTTAGCATGAGCAAATCTGCTAAAATCCGCTTGCGAGCGAACAACTCGGAATGAGGGCCCTTGTACTCTGAGCCCCTCTAGTGGCTGAGGAAGGTATTAATCAGTTGTATAGCTAGAGGTAACGCAGGGCCTAATGCATTATTATTATTTATTATTATTACATTTTATTTATAGGGCGCCACTAGTGTTTCGTAGCGCCGTACAAAGGACAGTACAGGGAGACAAAACTTAGCATTACAGTAAATAAATAATAAAATGCATGAGTGTTAGGAATTGTACAGCAGCAAGGAAGCGGATGTGCAATTCTATGTACAGTAATTAAAATACAAATGAGATTGACGCCTCCGGTTATCGTTTGCATGCTCCGAGCGCTGCGTCTAAAGACGCAGTATCGGATCATCATTGCAACTATCGGGTTTATGTACAAATCTGAATTAACTTAGGCCCACAGTCACCAGCTTGATTAGATGAAGGAGGGAACTGATATAACGGTCCGGATTCAGAAGTGTGCGCAGTTTTGTGCGCAGTGGACGGTATGCCAATGACTCAGCCACCGTAACATATGTTTAGCAATGAGTAAAGCCTAAAAGAGTTCACAGGTGATGGAAAGCGGATTCAGAGATGTACACAAATGCTGTCGCAGATGGTGATGGTGCCACCGCCACCGCAGGACCACCGCAACTTATCTGCAGTGCAAGTTAGATGCATTCGCAGTGAGACTTATACACATGAGCAGTGCGACTGATACGCATGAGCAGTGCGACTTATACACATGTGCGGTGTGACTTTCTTATACACATGAGCAGTGCGACTTATACGCATGTGCGGTGTGACTTATACACATGTGCAGTGCGACTTATACACATGTGCAGTGCAACTTATACACATGCGCAGTGTGATTTATACACATGGGCAGTGCGACTTATATGCATGTGCAGTGCGATTTATACACATGCGCAGTGCGACTTATACCAATGTGCAGTGCGACTTATACACACGCGCAGTGCGACTTATACGCATGGGCAGTGCGACTTATACGCATGTGCAGTGCGACTTATTCGCATGCACAGTGCGACTTATACGCATGGGCAGTGCGACTTATACGCATGGGCAGTGCGACTTATACGCATGTGCAGTTCGACTTATACACGTGGGCAGTGTGACTTATACACATGCACAGTGCGACATACACATGGGTAGTGCAATTTATATGCATGTGCAGTGCGACTTATATACATGAGCAGTGCGACTTATACACATGGGCAGTGCGACTTATATGCATGGGCAGTGCGACTTATACACGAGCAGTGCGACTTATACACATGTGCAGTGCGACATACTCATGAGCAGTGCGACTGATACACATGTTCAGTGTGCCTTATATACATGAGCAGTGCGACTTGTACACATGAGCAGTGCGACTTATACACATGAGCAGTGCGACTTATATGCATGTGCAGTGCGACTTAAACGTATGCGCAGTGCAACTTATACACATGTGCAGTGTGACTTATACACATGAGCAGTGCGACATACACATGAGCAGTGCGACTTATACACATGTGCAGTGCGACTTATACACATGTGCAGTGCGACTTATATACATGAGCAGTGCGACTTATACGCATGGGCAGTGCGACTTATATGCATGGGCAGTGCGACTTATACACGAGCAGTGCGACTTATACACATGAGCAGTGCGACATACTCATGAGCAGTGCGACTGATACACATGTGCAGTGCGACTTGTACACATGAGCAGTGTGACTTATACACATGAGCAGTGCGACATACACATGAGCAGTGCGACTTATACACATGTGCAGTGCGACTTATACACATGTGCAGTGCGACTTATATACATGAGCAGTGCGACTTATACGCATGGGCAGTGCGACTTATATGCATGGGCAGTGCGACTTATACACATGAGCAGTGCGACATACTCATGAGCAGTGCGACTGATACACATGTGCAGTGCGACTTGTACACATGAGCAGTGTGACTTATACACATGAGCAGTGCGACTTATATGCATGTGCAGTGCGACTTATATGCATGTGCTGTGCAACTTATACACATGTGCAGCGTGACTTATACACATGAGCAGTGCGACATACACATGAGCAGTGCGACTTATACACATGTGCAGTGCGACTTATACACATGTGCAGTGCGACTTATACACATGAGCAGTGCGACTTATACACATGGGCAGTGCGACTTATACACATGGGCAGTGCGACTTATACGCATGGGCAGTGCGACTTATACGCATGTGCAGTGCGACTTATACACATGTGCAGTGCGACTTATACGCGTGGGCAGTGTGACTTATACACATGCACAGTGCGACATACACATGGGTAGTGCAATTTATATGCATGTGCAGTGCGACTTATATACATGAGCAGTGCGACTTATATGCATGGGCAGTGCGACTTATACACATGTGCAGTGCGACTTATACACATGAGCAGTGCGACTTATACACATGGGCAGTGAGACTTATATGCATTTGTAGTGCGACTTATATACAAGAGCAGTGCGACTTATATACATGGGCAGTGCGACTTATACACATGGGCAGTGCGACTTATACACATGCGCAGTGCGACTTATACACATGTGCAGTGCGACTTATACACATGAGCAGTGCGACTTATACACATGAGCAGTGCGACTTATATACATGGGCAGTGCGACTTATACACATGCGCAGTGTGACTTATACACATGCGCAGTGTGATTTATACACATGGGCAGTGCGACTTATATGCATGTGCAGTGTGACTTATACACATGTGCAGTGTGATTTATACACATGGGCAGTGTGACTTATACACATGGGCAGTGCGACTTATATGCATGTGCAGTGCATATTGTTGTATAATACTATTGTAACTGACAGAGAACGGGAATAATCGCTAATTAACACAAAAACATGAATTTCTGTCATGAAACTTCCAAAAATAACATCATGCCAGGCATAGAAACGTCAGCAGCAACTATAATATAGAATATAGAAAAAATGAAAAGAAGTAACTTCGATAATTGAGTGAATCTCAGTAATAGAAACACAATATGGCGGCTATAGAACAAGAGTACCGGCAGACAGCGATTACACTTACAGCCTTATACCCTCTTTTTACTCTCCGCACACCTCCCAACTGTCCTGATTTCAGCGTGACAGTCTCACTTTTCAGGCAGTGTCCTGCTGTCCCTCCTGCGGGGGCTCAGGAGCTTTGGGGATAGTGCCGGCCAGTGCTCTGAAAAAATGGGGGAAGGGCGGGGGGGGGGGGGGGGGGGGCGTGACACCTTCATTCACTGGGAGTGCTGAGGCCAAGGTCTGCGTCTTCCGACACAAACTTCTGCCCTGGGCTACGGAAGTGCCAGGACAATATGAGAAGCCTCGGACTCACTCAGACGGCCGATGTTTTTGCAGAGTGATCCCACGCTACTTCTAAGGCTGGGTACACATTAGCGCAATAACGGAACTACAAGTCATGCATATTGTCTAATGTGTATGCCTGATTGCGCGCTCCAGCAGGTCACATGCGACATCTTTTGGTTGGCCATACTGTATTAGTATATCGGGGCTAATTCAGGTTGGATCACAAATCGCGATCCAACCGGAATTTTTACGATCGCTCCACGGGTGCATGCGCAGCCCCCATCCTGCCCATGCGCCCGCACTTTCAATGGGATGGGCCGCATAAGATGCAATCGCCTCTGCCTGTCAATCAGGCAGAGGCGGCCGCGGGGCGGGCAACGCTGTGTTTCCAGGGAGGAGACGGAGCATTGCGGGGGCAGTGCGGCATGACTGGGGGGGAGGCGGCCAAATGTGGGCGTTGCGGGGGCGTGATCGCGGCAGCTGCGTGACGTCACATGCAGCCGCCGTGATCGTGAACATGGCAGATGCCGTCACTAATTTCTACAAGGCGATCGCAATTGCTGCTTCATTAAGGGGGGGAGGTGACGGTCAACATGCGGGGCGTCCTTGCCCAGTGATGGGCGGCCCCCAGCATGCGATTCTATCCTTACGGAATCAGGCCCATTATCACATTGCTGATGAGTCCAAAGATATCGCACACCAGGGGAAAGGCTTATACTAGCATCATTATAAAGTAGCAGACGTGACTATGACAATGGGGGTCATTCCGAGCTGATCGCTAACTGCCGTTGTTCGCAGCGCAGCGATCAGGCTAAAAATCAGCATTTCTGCGCATGCGTATGCACCGCAATGCGCAGGCGCGTCGTACCGGTACAATGAGCATCGTGGGTTTGCACAGAATCTAACAAACATTCCAAGTAGTAGGGGCCCATGTTTAGGGGTGTGGCTGGTCTCCAGAGGGGGTGTGTCCAGCTACCATATTGGTTTGCCTAATCAGAAGAGAGTGCATGGGCTGGTCCCTTGATAAATCTATTAATTAAATACTGCTAGTGTATACATGTTGCTTTACCAGAAATGCACTATAGAAAATAACTCACCGTTCTGTGTAGTATAACATATTTATAATGTATAATTCAAGTGCACAGTCTGGAACCTGATCCCTTGATGAGGAGGAGGGCCCACAGGCAGTAGGGCCCACTGGGGGTTTCCGCTGTAGCCCTGTGGGCCAGTCCAACCCTGCTTTCACATGTTCCATATATTTGTGTACGTTATTGGATGCACAGCGCCTGACATATAACCGCTCCCATAATCCTCTGCAGCTCACCTCATCATTTGCATACACAGATTTTGCTGTATAACCTGGAGATTATATATACATATTGGAGTGCCGTGGCTTTAAACAGCAAAGCCTAGTCCTACAGCCTGCAATCATTCATGTCTCCTCCGGAGGGCGACACTGCGCTCAGAGCTGGATGTGGCTCACTCTGCTCACCTGCTGGTCCCGCAGTTTAGCTGCGGCTGCAGTAGGGATTGGCACCAGTAGGGATTAGCATGGATCTACAATTTATTTTTTTGTTTTATAGATTTTCATAACCAATGTATTACAATTTTTACTTCATTCTGGAGACATGGCGACTGAGTCTCACACAATGTCAATACTCACGCAGATGGTCAGTTTATCAACTGCGCATGCATCTAGGTCACTGACAAGACGCACAGCCCGTGCATCCTACGATGTGTATGTACAGAGGTGTGGTGGCGATTGAGAGAGACGCACAGTGTCTGAAATATATTGAGCGCTCCTGAGCGGTGACTGGGAGGTGGCTAAATGGACGCACGGAGATGGTCCGTGCTAGGGAGTGTCGCGGGCACGTCGCTGAAGTGGTTGCGTACAAAGCGGCTTAATTGGTCAGGTGGAGAATCTGTAACTAGTATTGGGCTGGTGTGAATGATGGTGGTGTCTAAAGATGTTCCAGGCAGTGTTACAGTGTTGGGGGCAGGTAGGTTTCTGGTGACCGCTGGAGACTGAAGTGCTGCAAAACAAGAAAGCTTTCATTCCAGCAAAAAGGCAAAACTAGTGCAATAGCTTCTTACACAGGAGCACCAACATCAGCTCAGGGAAATAGTACAATTTACTAATAAAGAGCATTTACAGGATTACAGCAGACAGGTAGGTCAGGGTGTGTAGTATCCAGCACCCGTCACAGGATTACAGCAGACAGGTAGGTCAGGGCGTGTAGTATCCAGCACCCATCACAGGATTACAGCAGACAGGTAGGTCAGGGATGTGTAGTATCCAGCACCAGACACAGGATTACAGCAGACAGGTAGGTCAGGGTGTGTAGTATCCAGCACCAGTCACAGGATTACAGCAGACAGGTAGGTCAGGGTGTGTAGTATCCAGCACCAGACACAGGATTACAGCAGACAGGTAGGTCAGGGTGTGTAGTATCCAGCACCAGTCACAGGATTACAGCAGACAGGTAGGTCAGGGTGTGTAGTATCCAGCACCGTCACAGGATTACAGCAGACAGGTAGGTCAGGGCGTGTAGTATCCAGCACCAGTCACAGGATTACAGCAGACAGGTAGGTCAGGGTGTGTAGTATCCAGCACCGTCACAGGATTACAGCAGACAGGTAGGTCAGGGCGTGTAGTATCCAGCACCAGTCACAGGATTACAGCAGACAGGTAGGTCAGGGTGTGTAGTATCCAGCACCGTCACAGGATTACAGCAGACAGGTAGGTCAGGGTGTGTAGTATCCAGCACTGTCACAGGATTACAGCAGACAGGTAGGTCAGGGTGTGTAGTATCCAGCACCAGTCACAGGATTACAGCAGACAGGTAGGTCAGGGTGTGTAGTATCCAGCACCGTCACAGGATTACAGCAGACAGGTAGGTCAGGGCGTGTAGTATCCAGCACCCGTCACAGGATTACAGCAGACAGGTAGGTCAGGGTGTGTAGTATCCAGCACCAGTCACAGGATTAAAGCAGACAGGTAGGTCAGGGTATGTAGTATCCGGCACCGTTACAGGATTACAGCAGACAGGTAGGTCAGGGTCTGTAGTATCCAGCACCCATCACAGGATTACAGCAGACAGTTAGTTCAGGGTCTGTAGTATCCAGCACCCGTCACAGGATTACAGCAGACAGGTAGGTCAGGGTGTGTAGTATCCAGCACCCGTCACAGGATTACAGCAGACAGGTAGGTCAGGGTTTGTAGTATCCAGCACCCGTCACAGGATTACAGCAGACAGGTAGGTCAGGGTGTGTAGTATCCAGCACCCGTCACAGGATTACAGCAGACAGGTAGGTCAGGGATGTGTAGTATCCAGCACCAGTCACAGGATTAAAGCAGACAGGTAGGTCAGGGTATGTAGTATCCGGCACCGTTACAGGATTACAGCAGACAGGTAGGTCAGGGTCTGTAGTATCCAGCACCCATCACAGGATTACAGCAGACAGTTAGTTCAGGGTCTGTAGTATCCAGCACCCGTCACAGGATTACAGCAGACAGGTAGGTCAGGGTGTGTAGTATCCAGCACCCGTCACAGGATTACAGCAGACAGGTAGGTCAGGGTTTGTAGTATCCAGCACCCGTCACAGGATTACAGCAGACAGGTAGGTCAGGGTGTGTAGTATCCAGCACCCGTCACAGGATTACAGCAGACAGGTAGGTCAGGGATGTGTAGTATCCAGCACCAGTCACAAAATTACAGCAGACAGGTAGGTCAGGGTATGTAGTATCCAGCACCCGTCACAGGATTACAGCAGACAGGTAGGTCAGAGTGTGTAGTATCCAGCACCCGTCACAGGATTAAAGCAGACAGGTAGGTCAGGGATGTGTAGTATCCAGCACCAGTCACAAAATTACAGCAGACAGGTAGGTCAGGGTATGTAGTATCCAGCACCCGTCACAGGATTACAGCAGACAGGTAGGTCAGGGTATGTAGCATCCAGCACCCATCACAGGATTACAGCAGAGAGGTAGGTCAGGGTCTGTAGTATCCAGCACCCATCACAGGATTACAGCAGACAGGTAGGTCAGGGTATGTAGTATCCAGCACCAGTCACAGGATTACAGCAGACAGGTAGGTCAGGGTCTGTAGTATCCAGCACCCGTCACAGGATTACAGCAGACAGGTAGGTCAGGGTCTGTAGTATCCAGCACCCGTCACAGGATTACAGCAGACAGGTAGGTCAGGGTATGTAGTATCCAGCACCCGTCACAGGATTACAGCAGACAGGTAGGTCAGGGAATGTAGCATCCTGCACCCATCACAGGATTACAGCAGACAGGTAGGTCAGGGTATGTAGCATCCAGCACACGTCACAGGATTACAGCAGGCAGGTAGGTCAGGGTGTGTAGCATCCAGCACACGTCACAGGATTACAGCAGACAGGTAGGTCAGGGTCTATAGTATCCAGCACACGTCACAGGATTACAGCAGGCAGGTAGGTCAGGGTCTGTAGTATCCAGCACCCGTCACAGGATTACAGCAGACAGGTAGGTCAGGGTCTGTAGTATCCAGCACCCGTCACAGGATTAAAGCAGACAGGTAGGTCAGGGTGTGTAGTATCCAGCACCAGTCACAGGATTACAGCAGACAGGTAGGTCAGGGTGTGTAGTATCCAGCACCAGACACAGGATTACAGCAGACAGGTAGGTCAGGGTGTGTAGTATCCAGCACCAGTCACAGGATTACAGCAGACAGGTAGGTCAGGGTGTGTAGTATCCAGCACCGTCACAGGATTACAGCAGACAGGTAGGTCAGGGCGTGTAGTATCCAGCACCAGTCACAGGATTACGGCAGACAGGTAGGTCAGGGTGTGTAGTATCCAGCACCGTCACAGGATTACAGCAGACAGGTAGGTCAGGGCGTGTAGTATCCAGCACCAGTCACAGGATTACAGCAGACAGGTAGGTCAGGGTGTGTAGTATCCAGCACCGTCACAGGATTACAGCAGACAGGTAGGTCAGGGTGTGTAGTATCCAGCACCGTCACAGGATTACAGCAGACAGGTAGGTCAGGGTGTGTAGTATCCAGCACCAGTCACAGGATTACAGCAGACAGGTAGGTCAGGGTGTGTAGTATCCAGCACCGTCACAGGATTACAGCAGACAGGTAGGTCAGGGCGTGTAGTATCCAGCACCCGTCACAGGATTACAGCAGACAGGTAGGTCAGGGTGTGTAGTATCCAGCACCAGTCACAGGATTAAAGCAGACAGGTAGGTCAGGGTATGTAGTATCCGGCACCGTTACAGGATTACAGCAGACAGGTAGGTCAGGGTCTGTAGTATCCAGCACCCATCACAGGATTACAGCAGACAGTTAGTTCAGGGTCTGTAGTATCCAGCACCCGTCACAGGATTACAGCAGACAGGTAGGTCAGGGTGTGTAGTATCCAGCACCCGTCACAGGATTACAGCAGACAGGTAGGTCAGGGTTTGTAGTATCCAGCACCCGTCACAGGATTACAGCAGACAGGTAGGTCAGGGTGTGTAGTATCCAGCACCCGTCACAGGATTACAGCAGACAGGTAGGTCAGGGATGTGTAGTATCCAGCACCAGTCACAGGATTAAAGCAGACAGGTAGGTCAGGGTATGTAGTATCCGGCACCGTTACAGGATTACAGCAGACAGGTAGGTCAGGGTCTGTAGTATCCAGCACCCATCACAGGATTACAGCAGACAGTTAGTTCAGGGTCTGTAGTATCCAGCACCCGTCACAGGATTACAGCAGACAGGTAGGTCAGGGTGTGTAGTATCCAGCACCCGTCACAGGATTACAGCAGACAGGTAGGTCAGGGTTTGTAGTATCCAGCACCCGTCACAGGATTACAGCAGACAGGTAGGTCAGGGTGTGTAGTATCCAGCACCCGTCACAGGATTACAGCAGACAGGTAGGTCAGGGATGTGTAGTATCCAGCACCAGTCACAAAATTACAGCAGACAGGTAGGTCAGGGTATGTAGTATCCAGCACCCGTCACAGGATTACAGCAGACAGGTAGGTCAGGGTGTGTAGTATCCAGCACCCGTCACAGGATTAAAGCAGACAGGTAGGTCAGGGATGTGTAGTATCCAGCACCAGTCACAAAATTACAGCAGACAGGTAGGTCAGGGTATGTAGTATCCAGCACCCGTCACAGGATTACAGCAGACAGGTAGGTCAGGGTATGTAGCATCCAGCACCCATCACAGGATTACAGCAGAGAGGTAGGTCAGGGTCTGTAGTATCCAGCACCCATCACAGGATTACAGCAGACAGGTAGGTCAGGGTATGTAGTATCCAGCACCAGTCACAGGATTACAGCAGACAGGTAGGTCAGGGTCTGTAGTATCCAGCACCCGTCACAGGATTACAGCAGACAGGTAGTTCAGGGTCTGTAGTATCCAGCACCCGTCACAGGATTACAGCAGACAGGTAGGTCAGGGTATGTAGTATCCAGCACCCGTCACAGGATTACAGCAGACAGGTAGGTCAGGGAATGTAGCATCCAGCACCCATCACAGGATTACAGCAGACAGGTAGGTCAGGGTATGTAGCATCCAGCACACGTCACAGGATTACAGCAGGCAGGTAGGTCAGGGTGTGTAGCATCCAGCACACGTCACAGGATTACAGCAGACAGGTAGGTCAGGGTTTATAGTATCCAGCACACGTCACAGGATTACAGCAGGCAGGTAGGTCAGGGTCTGTAGTATCCAGCACCCGTCACAGGATTACAGCAGACAGGTAGGTCAGGGTCTGTAGTATCCAGCACCCGTCACAGGATTAAAGCAGACAGGTAGGTCAGGGTGTGTAGTATCCAGCACCTGTCACAGCATTACAGCAGACAGGTAGGTCAGGGTGTGTAGTATCCAACACCCGTCACAGCATTACAGCAGACAGGTCGGTCAGAGTCTGTAGTATCCAGCACCCATCACAGGATTACAGCAGACAGGTAGGTCAGGCTCTGTAGTATCCAGCACCCGTCACAGGATTACAGCAGGCAGGTAGGTCAGAGTCTGTAGTATCCAGCACCCATCACAGGATTACAGCAGACAGGTAGGTCAGGGTCTGTAGTATCCAGCACCCATCACAGGATTACAGCAGACAGGTAGGTCAGGGTCTGTAGTATCCAGCACCAGTCACAGGATTACAGCAAGCACCGTCACAGGGTTACAGCAGATAGGTAGGTCAGGGTCTGTAGTATCCAGCACCCATCACAGGATTACAGAAAACAGGTAGGTCAGGGTTTGTAGTATCGAGCACCCGTCACAGGATTACAGCAGACAGGTAGTTCAGGGTCTGCTGCATCCTATTACTACAGCCGATTGCCTGGTCCTCTTCCTGGAGGCACTTGTAATTACATTATTCCAAAAATACTTGTATCTGCCATAATGTGTAAAACAGGGACTCTGCTGCCATAATGTGTAAAAAGTTAGACTCTGCTGCCGTAATGTGTAAAAGGGGGCCTCTGCCTGCCATAATGTGTAAAAGGGGGACTCTGCTGCCGTAATGCGTAAAAGGGGGACTCTGTATGCTGTAATGTGTAAAAAGGGGGACTCTGCTCGTGTAATGTGTAAAAAGAAGACTATGCTACTGTAATGTGAAAAAAGGAGGACTGTACCTGCCGTAATGAGTAAAAAGGAGCTCTACCTGCCGCAATGTGTAAAAGGGACCTCTGCCTGCCGTAGTGTGTAAAAGGGGGACTCTGCTGCCGTAATGTGTAAAAAGGGGACTCTGCTGCTGTAACGTGTAAAAAGGGGACTCTGCTGCTGTAATGTGCAAAAAGGGGACTCTGCTGCTGTAATGTGCAAAAAGGGGGACTTTGCTGCTGTAATGTGTAAAAAGGGGGACTCTGCTGCTGTAATGTGTAAAAAGGGGGACTCTGCTGCTGTAATGTGTAAAAAGGGGGACTCTGCTGCCGTAATGTGTAAAAAGGGGGACTCTGCTGCTGTAATGTGTAAAAAGGGGGACTCTGCTGCTGTAATGTGCAAAAAAGGAGCTATACCTTTCGTACTGTGTAAAAAGGGAACTCTACCTGCCGTAACGTCTAATAGGGAGCTCTGCTTGCCGTAAATTAAATAATGGAGACTACTGTGCAGTGTAATATGAATTGGTATTACGTTGTGGCCATGCGCTTTCCCCATGAAGCCACACCCCTATATTTTTGATGCGCGCCTATGGCGCTCACTGGCCCTGTTTTATATATTGGCGGTGCCAATGCTGTTTCTTGCACACAGCGATAAAATGTCTAGTTACAGCACTGTCCAACACCCGTCACAGGATTACAGCAGACAGGTAGGTCAGGGTGTGTAGTGTCCAGCACCTGTCACAGGATTACAGCAGACAGGTAGGTCAGGGTGTGTAGCATCCAGCACCCGTCACAGGATTACAGCAGACAGGTAGGTCAGGGTGTGTAGTATCCAGCACACGTCACAGGATTACAGCAGACAGGTAGGTCAGGGTGTGTAGTATCCAGCACCCGTCACAGGATTACAGCAGACAGGTAGGTCAGGGTGTGTAGTATCCAGCACACGTCACAGGATTACAGCAGACAGGTAGGTCAGGGTGTGTAGTATCCAGCACCTGTCACAGGATTACAGCAGACAGGTAGGTCAGGGTATTTAGTATCCAGCACCCGTCACAGGATTACAGCAGACAGGTAGGTCAGGGTCTGTAGTATCCAGCACCCATCACAGGATTACAGAAAACAGGTAGGTCAGGGTATGTAGTATCGAGCACCCGTCACAGGATTACAGCAGACAGGTAGTTTAGGGTCTGCTGCATCCTATTACTACAGCCGATTGCCTGGTCCTCTTCCTGGAGGCACTTGTAATTATATTATTCCAAAAATACTTGTATCTGCCATAATGTGTAAAACAGGGACTCTGCTGCCATAATGTGTAAAAAGTTAGACTCTGCTGCCGTAATGTGTAAAAGGGGGCCTCTGCCTGCCATAATGTGTAAAAGGGGGACTCTGCTGCCGTAATGCGTAAAAGGGGGACTCTGTATGCTGTAATGTGTAAAAAAGGGGACTCTGCTGGTGTAATGTGTAAAAAGAAGACTATGCTACTGTAATGTGAAAAAAGGAGGACTGTACCTGCCGTAATGTGTAAAAAGGAGCTCTACCTGCCGCAATGTGTAAAAGGGACCTCTGCCTGCCGTAGTGTGTAAAAGGGGGACTCTGCTGCCGTAATGTGTAAAAAGGGGACTCTGCTGCTGTAACGTGTAAAAATGGGACGCTGCTGCTGTAATGTGCAAAAAGGGGACTCTGCTGCTGTAATGTGCAAAAAGGGGGACTTTGCTGCTGTAATGTGTAAAAAGGGGGACTCTGCTGCTGTAATGTGTAAAAAGGGGGACTCTGCTGCTGTAATGTGTAAAAAGGGGGACTCTGCTGCCGTAATGTGTAAAAAGGGGGACTCTGCTGCTGTAACGTGTAAAAAGGGGAATCTGCTGCTGTAATGTGCAAAAAGGGGGACTCTGCTGCTGTAATGTGCAAAAAGGGAGCTATACCTTTCGTACTGTGTAAAAAGGGAACTCTACCTGCCGTAACGTCTAATAGGGAGCTCTGCTTGCCGTAAATCAAATAATGGAGACTACTGTGCAGTGTAATATGAATTGGTATTACTTTGTGGCCATGCGCATTCCCCATGAAGCCACACCCCTATATTTTTGATGCGCGCCTATGGCGCTCACTGGCCCTGTTTTATATATCGGCGGTGCCAATGCTGTTTCTTGCACACAGCGATAAAATGTCTAGTTACAGCACTGTCCAGCACCCGTCACAGGATTACAGCAGACAGGTAGGTCAGGGTGTGTAGTATCCAGCACCCGTCACAGGATTACAGCAGACAGGTAGGTCAGGGTATGTAGCATCCAGCACCCGTCATAGGATTACAGCAGACAGGTAGGTCAGGGTGTGTAGCATCCAGCACCCGTCACAGGATTACAGCAGACAGGTAGGTCAGGGTGTGTAGTATCCAGCACACGTCACAGGATTGCAGCAGACAGGTAGGTCAGGGTGTGTAGTATCCAGCACCCGTCACAGGATTACAGCAGACAGGTAGGTCAGGGTGTGTAGTATCCAGCACACGTCACAGGATTACAGCAGACAGGTAGGTCAGCGTGTGTAGTATCCAGCACACGTCACAGGATTACAGCAGACAGGTAGGTCAGGGTATTTAGTATCCAGCACCCGTCACAGGATTACAGCAGATAAGTAGGTCAGGGTCTGTAGTATCCAGCACCCGTCACAGGATTACAGCAGACAGGTAGTTCAGGGTGTGTAGTATCCAGCACCTGTCACAGGATTACAGCAGACAGGTAGGTCAGGGTGTGTAGTATCCTGCACCCGTCATAGGATTACAGCAGACAGGTAGGTCAGGGTGTGTAGCATCCAGCACCCGTTACACAGGATTACAGCAGACAGGTAGGTCAGGATGTGTAGTATCCAGCACACGTCACAGGATTACAGCAGAGAGGTAGGTCAGGGTATGTAGTATCCAGCACCCGTCACAGGATTACAGCAGACAGGTAGGTCAGGGTGTGTAGTATCCAGCACCCGTCATAGGATTACAGCAGACAGGTAGGTCAGGGTTTGTAGCATCCAGCACCCGTCACAGGATTACAGCAGACAGGTAGGTCAGGGTGTGTAGTATGCAGCACCTGCCACAGGATTACAGCAGACAGGTAGGTCAGGGTATGTAGTATCCAGCACCCGTCACAGGATTACAGCAGACAGGTAGGTCAGGGTCTGTAGTATCCAGCACCTGTCACAGAATTACAGCAGACAGGTAGGTCATGGTATTTAGTATCCAGCACCCATCACAGGATTACAGCAGACAGGTAGGTCAGGGTATATAGTATCCAGCACCTGTCACAGGATTACAGCAGACAGGTAGGTCAGGGTATTTAGTATCCAGCACCCGTCACAGGATTACAGCAGACAGGTAGGTCAGGGTCTGTAATATCCAGCACCCGTCACAGTATTACAGCAGACAGGTAGTTCAGGGTGTGTAGTATCCAGCACCTGTCACAGGATTACAGCAGACAGGTAGGTCATGGTCTGTAGCATCCTGCACCTGTCACAGGATTACAGAAGACAGGTAGGTCAGGATGTGTAGTATCCAGCAGCTGTCACAGGATTACAGCAGACAGGTAGGTCACGGTCTGTAGCATCCTGCACCCATCACAGGATTACAGCAGACAGGTAGTTCAGGGTCTGTAGTATCCAGCACCCGTCACAGGATTACAGCAGACAGGTAGGTCAGGGTATGTAGCATCCAGCACTTGTCACAGGATTACAGCAGACAGGTAGGTCAAGGTGTGTAGCATCCAGCACCCGTCACAGGATTACAGCAGACAGGTAGGTCAGGATGTGTAGTTTCCAGCACCTGTCACAGGATTACAGCAGACAGGTAGGTCACGGTCTGTAACATCCTGCACCTGTCACAGGATTACAGAAAACAGGTAGGTCAGGATGTGTAGTATCCAGCACCTGTCACAGGATTACAGCAGACAGGTAGGTCACGGTCTGTAGCATCCTGCACCCGTCACAGGATTACAGCAGACAGGTAGGTCAGGGTGTGTAGTATCCAGCACACGTCACAGGATTACAGCAGACAGGTAGGTCAGGGTATGTAGTATCCAGCACCCGTCACAGGATTACAGCAGACAGGTAAATCAGGGTATGTAGCATCTAGCACCCATCACAGGATTACAGGAGACAAGTAGGTCAGGGTATGTAATATCCAGCACCCGTCACAGGATTATATCAGACAGGTTGGTCAGGGTATGTAGCATCTAGCACCCGTCACAGGATTACAGCAGACAGGTAGGTCAGGGTCTGTAGTATCCAGCACCCATCACAGGATTACAGAAAACAGGTAGGTCAGGGTTTGTAGTATCGAGCACCCGTCACAGGATTACAGCAGACAGGTAGTTCAGGGTCTGCTGCATCCTATTACTATAGCCCATTGCCTGGTCCTCTTCCTGGAGGCACTTGTAATTATATTATTCCAAAAATACTTGTATCTGCCATAATGTGTAAAACAGGGACTCTGCTGCCATAATGTGTAAAAAGTTAGACTCTGCTGCCGTAATGTGTAAAAGGGGGCCTCTGCCTGCCATAATGTGTAAAAGGGGGACTCTGCTGCCGTAATGCGTAAAAGGGGGACTCTGTATGCTGTAATGTGTAAAAAGGGGGACTCTGCTGGTGTAATGTGTAAAAAGAAGACTATGCTACTGTAATGTGAAAAAAGGAGGACTGTACCTGCCGTAATGTGTAAAAAGGAGCTCTACCTGCCGCAATGTGTAAAAGGGACCTCTGCCTGCCGTAGTGTGTAAAAGGGGGACTCTGCTGCCGTAATGTGTAAAAAGGGGACTCTGCTGCTGTAACGTGTAAAAAGGGGACTCTGCTGCTGTAATGTGCAAAAAGGGGACTCTGCTGCTGTAATGTGCAAAAAGGGGGACTCTGCTGCTGTAATGTGTAAAAAGGGGGACTCTGCTGCTGTAATGTGTAAAAAGGGGGACTCTGCTGCCGTAATGTGTAAAAAGGGGGACTCTGCTGCTGTAACGTGTAAAAAGGGGAATCTGCTGCTGTAATGTGCAAAAAGGGGGACTCTGCTGCTGTAATGTGCAAAAAGGGAGCTATACCTTTCGTACTGTGTAAAAAGGGAACTCTACCTGCCGTAACGTCTAATAGGGAGCTCTGCTTGCCGTAAATTAAATAATGGAGACTACTGTGCAGTGTAATATGAATTGGTATTACTTTGTGGCCATGCGCTTTCCCCATGAAGCCAAACCCCTATATTTTTGATGCGCGCCTATGGCGCTCACTGGCCCTGTTTTATATATCGGCGGTGCCAATGCTGTTTCTTGCACACAGCGATTAAAAAAATGTCTAGTTACAGCACTGTCCAGCACCCGTCACAGGATTACAGCAGACAGGTAGGTCAGGGTGTGTAGCATCCAGCACCCATCACAGGATTACAGCAGACAGGTAGGTCAGGGTGTGTAGTATCCAGCACACGTCACAGGATTACAGCAGACAGGTAGGTCAGGGTGTGTAGTATCCAGCACCCGTCACAGGATTACAGCAGACAGGTAGGTCAGGGTGTGTAGTATCCAGCACACGTCACAGGATTACAGCAGACAGGTAGGTCAGGGTATTTAGTATCCAGCACCCGTCACAGGATTACAGCAGACAGGTAGGTCAGGGTCTGTAGTATCCAGCACCCGTCACAGGATTACAGAAAACAGGTAGGTCAGGGTTTGTAGTATCGAGCACTCGTCACAGGATTACAGCAGACAGGTAGTTTAGGGTCTGCTGCATCCTATTACTACAGCCGATTGCCTGGTCCTCTTCCTGGAGGCACTTGTAATTATATTATTCCAAAAATACTTCTATCTGCCATAATGTGTAAAACAGGGACTCTGCTGCCATAATGTGTAAAAAGTTAGACTCTGCTGCCGTAATGTGTAAAAGGAGGCCTCTGCCTGCCATAATGTGTAAAAGGGGGACTCTGCTGCCGTAATGCATAAAAGGGGGACTCTGTATGCTGTAATGTGTAAAAAGGGGGACTCTGCTGGTGTAATGTGTAAAAAGAAGACTATGCTACTGTAATGTGAAAAAAGGAGGACTGTACCTGCCGTAATGTGTAAAAAGGAGCTCTACCTGCCGCAATGTGTAAAAGGGACCTCTACCTGCCGTAGTGTGTAAAAGGGGGACTCTGCTGCCGTAATGTGTAAAAAGGGGACTCTGCTGCTGTAACGTGTAAAAAGGGGACTCTGCTGCTGTAATTTGCAAAAAGGGGACTCTGCTGCTGTAATGTGCAAAAAGGGGGACTTTGCTGCTGTAATGTGTAAAAAGGGGGACTCTGCTGCTGTAATGTGTAAAAAGGGGGACTCTGCTGCTGTAATGTGTAAAAAGGGGGACTCTGCTGCCGTAATGTGTAAAAAGGGGGACTCTGCTGCTGTAACGTGTAAAAAGGGGAATCTGCTGCTGTAATGTGCAAAAAGGGGGACTCTGCTGCTGTAATGTGCAAAAAGGGAGCTATACCTTTCGTACTGTGTAAAAAGGGAATTCTACCTGCCGTAACGTCTAATAGGGAGCTCTGCTTGCCGTAAATTAAATAATGGAGACTACTGTGCAGTGTAATATGAATTGGTATTACTTTGTGGCCATGCGCATTCCCCATGAAGCCACACCCCTATATTTTTGATGCACGCCTATGGCGCTCACTGGCCCTGTTTTATATATCGGCGGTGCCAATGCTGTTTCTTGCACACAGCGATAAAATGTCTAGTTACAGCACTGTCCAGCACCCGTCACAGGATTGCAGCAGACAGGTAGGTCAGGGCGTGTAGTGTCCAGCACCCGTCACAGGATTACAGCAGACAGGTAGGTCAGGGTGTGTAGTATCCAGCACACGTCACAGGATTGCAGCAGACAGGTAGGTCAGGATGTGTAGTATCCAGCACCCGTCACAGGATTACAGCAGACAGGTAGGTCAGGGTGTGTAGTATCCAGCACACGTCACAGGATTACAGCAGACAGGTAGGTCAGGGTGTGTAGTATCCAGCACCTGTCACAGGATTACAGCAGACAGGTAGGTCAGGGTACTTAGTATCCAGCACCCGTCACAGGATTACAGCAGACAGGTAGGTCAGGGTCTGTAGTATCCAGCACCCGTCACAGGATTACAGCAGACAGTTAGTTCAGGGTGTGTAGTATCCAGCACCTGTCACAGGATTATAGCAGACAGGTAGGTCACAGTCTGTAGCATCCTGCACCTGTCACAGGATTACAGCAGACAGGTAGGTCAGGGTGTGTAGCATCCAGCACCCGTCACAGGATTACAGCAGACAGGTAGGTCAGGATGTGTAGTATCCAGCACACGTCACAAGATTACAGCAGAGAAGTAGGTCAGGGTATGTAGTATCCAGCACCCGTCACAGGATTACAGCAGACAGGTAGGTCAGGGTGTGTAGTATCCAGCACCCGTCATAGGATTACAGCAGACAGGTAGGTCAGGGTGTGTAGCATCCAGCACCCGTCACAGGATTACAGCAGACAGGTAGGTCAGGGTGTGTAGTATCCAGCACCTGTCACAGGATTACAGCAGACAGGTAGGTCAGGGTATGTAGTATCCAGCACCCGTCACAGGATTACAGCAGACAGGTAGGTCAGGGTCTGTAGTATCCAGCACCTGTCACAGGATTACAGCAGACAGGTAGGTCAGGGTATTTAGTATCCAGCACCCGTCACAGGATTACAGCAGACAGGTAGGTCAGGGTATGTAGTATCCAGCACCTGTCACAGGATTACAGCAGACAGGTAGGTCAGGGTATTTAGTATCCAGCACCCGTCACAGGATTACAGCAGACAGGTAGGTCAGGGTCTGTAGTATCCAGCACCCGTCACAGGATTACAGCAGACAGGTAGTTCAGGGTGTGTAGTATCCAGCACCTGTCACAGGATTACAGCAGACAGGTAGGTCACGGTCTGTAGCATCCTGCACCTGTCACAGGATTACAGAAGACAGGTAGGTCAGGATGTGTAGTATCCAGCACCTGTCACAGGATTACAGCAGACAGGTAGGTCACGGTCTGTAGCATCCTGCACCCATCGCTGGATTACAGCAGACAGGTAGTTCAGGGTCTGTAGTATCCAGCACCTGTCACAGGATTACAGCAGACAGGTAGGTCAGGGTATGTAGCATCCAGCACCTGTCACAGGATTACAGCAGACAGGTAGGTCAAGGTGTGTAGCATCCAGCACCCGTCACAGGATTACAGCAGACAGGTAGGTCACGGTCTGTAGCATCCCGCACCTGTCACAGGATTACAGAAAACAGGTAGGTCAGGATGTGTAGTATCTAGCACCTGTCACAGGATTACAGCAGACAGGTAGGTCACGGTCTGTAGCATCCTGCACCCGTCACAGGATTACAGCAGACAGGTAGGTCAGGGTGTGTAGTATCCAGCACACGTCACAGGATTACAGCAGACAGGTAGGTCAGGGTATGTAGTATCCAGCACCCGTCACAGGATTACAGCAGACAGGTAAATCAGGGTATGTAGCATCTAGCACCCATCACAGGATTACAGGAGACAAGTAGGTCAGGGTATGTAGCATCCAGGACCCGTCACAGGATTATATCAGACAGGTTGGTCAGGGTATGTAGCATCTAGCACCCGTCACAGGATTACAGCAGACAGGTAGGTCAGGGTATGTAGCATCTAGCACCCGTCACAGGATTATATCAGACAGGTAGGTCAGGGTCTGTTGTATCTAGCACCCCTCACAGGATTACAGCAGACAGGTAGGTCAGGGTGTGTGGCATCCAGCACCCATCACAGGATTACAGCAGACATGTAGGTCAGGGTGTGTAGCATCCAGCACCCGTCACAGGATTAAAGCAGACAGGTTGGTCAGGTTCTGTTGTATCTAGCACCCATCACAGGATTACAGCAGACAGGTAGGTCAGGGTATGTAGTATCCAGCACCCATCACAGGATTACAGCAGACAGGTAGGTCAGGGTGTGTAGCATCCAGCACCCGTCACAGGATTAAAGCAGACAGGTTGGTCAGGTTCTGTTGTATCTAGCACCTGTCACAGGATTACAGCAGACAGGTAGGTCAGGGTATGTAGTATCCAGTACCCGTCACAGGATTACAGCAGACAGGTAGGTCAGAGTGTGTAGTATCCAGCACCCGTCACAGGATTACAGCAGACAGGTAGGTCAGGGTCTGTAGTATCCAGCACCCATCACAGGATTACAGCAGACAGGTAGGTCAGGGCGTGTAGTATCCAGCACCCGTCACAGGATTACAGCAGACAGGTAGGTCAGGGTCTGTAGTATCCAGCACCAGTCACAGGATTACAGCAGACAGGTAGGTCAGATTGTGTAGTATCCAGCACCAGTCACAGGATTATACCAGACAGGTAGGTCAGGGTGTGTTGCATCCAGCACCCGTCACAGGATTACAGCAGACAGGTAGGTCAGGGTATTTAGTATCCAGCACCCGTCACAGGATTGCAGCAGACAGGTAGGTCAGGGTCTGTAGTATCCAGCACCCGTCACAGGATTACAGCAGACAGGTAGGTCAAGGTGTGTAGCATCCAGCACCCGTCACAGGATTACAGCAGACAGGTAGGTCAGGATGTGTAGTTTCCAGCACCTGTCACAGGATTACAGCAGACAGGTAGGTCACGGTCTGTAGCATCCTGCACCTGTCACAGAATTACAGAAGACAGGTAGGTCAGGATGTGTAGTATCCAGCACCTGTCACAGGATTACAGCAGACAGGTAGGTCACGGTCTGTAGCATCCTGCACCCGTCACAGGATTACAGCAGACAGGTAGGTCAGGGTGTGTAGTATCCAGCACACGTCACAGGATTACAGCAGACAGGTAGGTCAGGGTATGTAATATCCAGCACCCGTCACAGGATTACAGCAGACAGGTAAATCAGGGTATGTAGCATCTAGCACCCATCACAGGATTACAGGAGACAAGTAGGTCAGGGTATGTAGTATCCAGCACCCGTCACAGGATTATATCAGACAGGTTGGTCAGGGTATGTAGCATCTAGCACCCGTCACAGGATTACAGCAGACAGGTAGGTCAGGGTATGTAGCATCTAGCACCCGTCACAGGATTATATCAGACAGGTAGGTCAGGGTCTGTTGTATCTAGCACCCCTCACAGGATTACAGCAGACAGGTAGGTCAGGGTGTGTAGCATCTAGCACCCATCACAGGATTACAGCAGACAGGTAGGTCAGAGTGTGTGGCATCCAGCACCCATCACAGGATTACAGCAGACAGGTAGGTCAGGGGTGTAGCATCCAGCACCCGTCACAGGATTAAAGCAGACAGGTTGGTCAGGTTCTGTTGTATCTAGCACCCATCACAGGATTACAGCAGACAGGTAGGTCAGGGTATGTAGTATCCAGCACCCGTCACAGGATTACAGCAGACAGGTAGGTCAGGGTGTGTAGCATCCAGCACCCGTCACAGGATTAAAGCAGACAGGTTGGTCAGGTTCGGTTGTATCTAGCACCCATCACAGGATTACAGCAGACAGGTAGGTCAGGGTATGTAGTATCCAGCACCCGTCACAGGATTACAGCAGACAGGTAGGTCAGGGTCTGTAGCATCCAGCTCCTGTCACAGGATTACAACAAAGAGGCAAATCAGGGTCTGCAGTATCCAGCAGCTATCACAGGATTACAGCAGACAGGTAGGTCAGGGTACGTAGCATTCAGCACCCGCCACAGGATTACAGCAGACAGGTAGGTCAGGGTATGTTGTATCTAGCACCTGTCACAGGACTACAGCAGACAGGTAGGTCAGGGTATGTAGCATTCAGCACCCGCCACAGGATTACAGCAGACAGGTAGGTCAGGGTATGTAGTATCCAGCATCCGTCACAGGATTACAGCAGACAGGTAGGTCAGGGTATGTAGTATCCAGCACCCGTCACAGGATTACAGCAGACAGGTAGGTCAGGGTATGTAGTATCCAGCTGTTATGCACACCAGTGCCTGCAGGAATGTACTGGTGTTTGAACTGTTATGCACACCAGTGCCTGCAGGAATGTACTGGTGTCTGAACGGATAGGGATGCAAAACAAATGAACTCACAGACAGACTGGGGAATATGACATTACGTACACAGAAGGTGATAGGGTAACAAAATAAACACAAAGTGAACAGAGAAGCCCAGAGGCTAAGAAACTGGGTGTCTCCCTAGTATTAGTAATGCTCAGATGGAAAAAGCAAGATGTTGTGTTTTAATACGTAGAGAACCCGAAATGCTGTTGCTAAGGGCAACAGCAAAACCCTAAAGGGTTACCAACGGGTGTGGCAGTAAACTCCTTGGTCAGAGATGGAATGATAGACACAAGGAGAGTCTCCACAATCCTAATCCTCACTTGTAGTGCACAGGTTCAGCTTACTGCCACTAAACTGACACCTGAACACCTTGCACAGTGAGACAGGATTTAGGCAGGCAAATCTGAGAATACAGCCGCAAATTTGCTAAGTTCACAGAGTAGCAAAAGAACCCCACCAAGTTAAACGACTGACTCCAGTCTTACTGCTAGGTCTGGATTGGCAGAGTGTAGTACCAAATCCCCAGGCCTATTTGCAGTAAGCAACAACAAATACAAAGCTACACAGTACTGGCTAACTTTCAGGAACTGACTAACCAACAAAGATTCAGCAGCATCTGCTTAACCTGAGAAGAGGCCTTATATAGCAGGTGCTGTCCACGCCCCACTCAGACCCCACAGACTGTGAGCACAAAAACCAGCACCGGATCCCCTGCCGTGCACAGAGCCTGTAACCACTGCACAGCAAAAGACCCGAACCGGAGTATCAGCTGCGCTCAGGTTACTCTGCTAGCACTTGTCTCCCGGTTGCCTTGACGACGTGGCAGCACAGGGCAGGAGACCCTAACAGTACCCCCCCTCTGACGAGGGGTCAAAGAACCCCTACCCCCGGGTTTATCGGGGAACTGCGAGAAGAAAGAGCGTATCAGTCTGGGGCATGAAGATCACAACTGCGCACCCACGACCGCTCCTCCGGGCCATACCCCTTCCAGTGCACCAAAAATGACAGCCGACCCCGAACCATCTTGGAGTCAAGAATCCTTTCAACAACAAACTCCCTCTGGCCACGTATCAGAAGAGGGGAAGGTCTTCCACTGGAAGAAGGATTACTAATCGCCCGTTTTAAAAGGGAACAATGAAATTTTTATTGATACCCAAAGAACGGGGCAGATCTAACTGAAATGCCACCGGATTGATAACCCTGGTGATCTTATAAGGGCCGATGAACCGGGGGCCTAACTTATGAGATGGCTGTCTCAACTTCAAATTCTTGGTAGACAACCAGACGAAGTCTCCTAATTTGAAGCTGCAGGGTCTTTTCCGCTTATCAAAAACCCTTTTGGTCACTAATGACACAGACACAAGGGCTTTCTTCACTTTCCTCCAAATACCTCTAAGGACCGAAACCACAGAGGAACCACCAGGCGTGGAGTCCAGGGGGTCAAAAGATTTGGCCTTAGGATGATGCCCATACACACAAAGGAAGGGAGAGATCCCTGTCGCAGAGTGAGCCGCGTTGTTATAGGCAAACTCCGCCATGGACAGATGAGCAACCCAGTCAGTCTGACACTTGGAGACATAACACCTGAGGAACTGCTCCAAGGACTGGTTCACCCTTTCAGTCTGCCCATTAGACTGCGGATGGTAGCCTGACGACAAGCTGACAGAAATCTGGGGATCGGAACAAAATGCCCTCCAGAATTTGGCCACAAACTGGGATCCGCGGTCAGAGACCACATCAAGTGGCAACCCGTGGAGACGCACAACATGCAGCATAAATAATTCAGACAGGCGTCTGGCCGATGGCAACCCAACCAGTGGAACGAAGTGCGCCATCTTCGAAAACCTGTCAACGACAACCCAGATGGCTGTCATCCCCGAGGATTTGGGCAAGTCCACCACAAAATCCATTGAAATGTGGGTCCATGGCTTAGATGGGATAGAGAGTGGATGTAATGGGCCAACAGGAACCCCTCTAGGAGTCTTATTTCGGGCACAGATGTCACATGCCCGAACCCACTGATCCACATCCTTAGCCACCGAGGGCCACCACACCGCCCTAGATAGCAACTCCCGAGTTCTGGCAATACCCGGGTGACCTGCCGACTTCTTGGCATGGAATTCCAGGAACACTCGCTGTCTTAACCTAGGAGGCACAAACAAAAGACCTACCGGAAGGTCTGGAGGAGCCTGCTCCTGTGCTCTAAGGACTAATGATAAGAGGTCCTGGGTAATGCCCACTTTAATACATGATGGGGACACAAAGGGCAACGGCTCCTCGGTGGTCTCCTGGATTGGAGCAAAACTCCGCGAGAGCGCATCAGCCTTGATGTTTTTTGACCCAGGGCGATATGTTATCAAAAAATTAAAGCAAGCAAAAAACAAAGCCCATCGTGCCTGCCTGGCATTGAGACGCTTCGCTGACTCTAAATATGCCAGATTCTTATGGTCGGTGAGAATTGAGACCACAAACTTAGCCCCCTCAAGCCAGTGTCTCCACTACTCGAGTGCATCCTTAATAGCCAACAATTCCCGGTTACCCACGTCATAATTCATCTTGGCAGGCGAAAATTTACGGGAAAAGTAAGCACAGGGATGAAGGCGATTACCAGACACTCCCATCTGAGAGAGCACTGCCCCAATACCCATCTCAGAGGCATCCACCTCCACCACAAAAAGACGCTCTGGATCTGGGTGTCGCAGCACCTTGGCCGATACAAATGCCCTTTTGAGACGGGCAAAAGCCGCTTTAGCCTCACAAGACCAGTGAGCAACATCCGCCCCTTTCTTAGTGAATGCCACCAAGGGCGCCACTATAGACGGAAATCCAGCGATAAATCGTCTATAAAAATTCGCAAAGCCCAGGAAACGCTGAAGCGCCTTCAAACTAGTGGGCTGCACCCAATCCAGGACTGCCTGTACCTTGGAACCCTCCATTTGGAAACCTTCTGGGGAGATAATATATCCTAGAAATGCGATTTGCTGAACTTCAAATTCGCACTTCTCCAGCTTCGCCCCAAGCCGGTGGTCTCTGAGTTTCTGGAGGACTAAGCGTACATGCTTCCGATGTTCCTCCAGGGAATGGGAGAAGATTAGGATGTCATCTAAGTATACAACTAAGAATCTATCCAAATATTCCCTGAGTACATCATTCATGAAATCCTGGAAGACTGCCAGGGCATTACAGAGCCCAAAAGGCATCACCAAATATTCATAATGCCCTGAGTGGGTATTAAAGGCAGTCTTCCATTCATCCCCCTCTCTTATTCGGATTAGATTGTATGCACCGCGTAGGTCAATCTTAGAAAAAATGGTGGCAGTACGAAGCTGGTCAAACAAGACCGAAATGAGAGGCAGTGGGTATGAGTTTTTAATCGTGATACGGTTCAATTCCCTGAAGTCGATGCAGGGTCGCAACGAACCGTCCTTTTTACCCACGAAGAAGAACCCCGACCCAACTGGAGACTGTGAAGGTCTGATAAATCCCTTAGCCAAGTTCTCCTGAATGTACTCTGCCATAGCCTGAGTCTCAGGACGTGACAGGGAGTACAACCTGCTCTTGGGAAGCTTAGCATTTGGCAACAAATCAATGGCACAGTCATAGGGGCGATGGGGAGGTAGTACCTCTGCAACTTTTTTGGAGAACACGTCCGCAAAATCTGCATAACACCCTGGCAATCCTGGCAAACTTAGCTGCGAGAGCCTGACTGGAAGGCTCAAGCAACTCCTGAAACAATCAGTACCCCAACTAAGAATCGCCCCAGAGACCCAGTCAAATTGAGGATTGTGGGCCCTTAACCAGGGTAACCCCAACACCAATGGGGCAAAAGTACAGACAGTCACATAAAAGGACAATTTTTCAGAGTGTGTGGCTCCAATAAACAAAGAAATCTGGCTAGTGCAAGAGGTAATTTTACCTTGGGATAATGGTTCCCCGTTTAACCCACAAATCTCAATTTCCGATGCCAAGGGTACTAAGGGAACAGAGTGTTTCAGGGCGAATTGGCGGTCCATAAAAACCCCGTCGGCCCCACTGTCCACAAAGGCCTCACTCTTGACAGTTTGACCGAGGATCTTCAAGGTCACCGGAATGATAAAAGTCTTCTTGGGAAATTCTGACTTCTGGCCTGACAGGATATTTCCCATCACCCTCAGGCCCTGAAGTTTTCCGGCTTTTCTGGGCATGATACTACCACATGACCTTTATTCCCACAGTACAAACACAACCCCTGCTGTCTCCTCCGCGTCTTCTCACGCGAGGAGAGGCGGGTAGCCCCAATCTGCTTAGGCTCCTCGGAAAATTCCTCAGAGTCTGAGGTTCCCTTGGGAAAGAAGGAAACCTCGTCTCCCTTTCAAGCCTACGCTCTCTCAGCCATCTATCCACCCGGATGGATAACTGCATGAGCTGATCCAAGCTATCAGGCAAGGGATATTGTACCAGTTGGTCTTTTATCTGGTTAGAAAGACCTCTTCGGTACTGGTGTCTCAGGGCTGGGTCATTCCACTGGGTATCATGGGCCAACCTCCGAAACTCCGTACAGTAAACCTCAACTGGCCTTCGACCTTGCTTAAGGATCGAAATCTTAGCCTCGGCTGAGGCCGTCTTGTCAGGGTCATCATACAACATGCCCAGGGCCGTAAAAAAAGCATCAACACTTTTAAGCGACGGACAGTCAGGCTGCAACCCATATGCCCAGACCTGTGGGTCTCCTTGTAGCAAGGAAATCACTATGCCCACCCGCTGAATCTCCGACCCAGAAGACTGAGGCCTAAGCCGGAAGTATAGCTTGCAGCTCTCCTTGAAACAAAAGAACTGCGAGCGATCTCCAGAAAAACGATCCGGGAGATTTACTTTCGGCTCCTTAACCCCTGAAGGTGCTGCTGCTGCGGGAGCTCCGCCAGCGTCCTGGGAGGTGTGCATTTTAATGGACAAATCATTAAATTGTCGAGTCAGGACCTGCACCTGATCGACCACCTGTTGCAACGTATTTTGAGGGGTATGCTCCATATTCCCACAAAATTTCAACAGGAGTATTAGGCTGCTGAATATGTTATGCACACCAGTGCCTGCAGGAATGTACTGGTGTTTGAACTGTTATGCACACCAGTGCCTGCAGGAATGTACTGGTGTCTGAACAGATAGGGATGCAAAACAAATGAACTCACAGACAGACTGGGGAATATGACATTACGTACACAGAAGGTGATAGGGTAACAAAATAAACACAAAGTGAACAGAGAAGCCCAGAGGCTAAGAAACTGGGTGTCTCCCTAGTTTTAGTAATGCTCAGATGGAAAAAGCAAGATGTTGTGTTTTAATACGTAGAGAACCCGAAATGCTGTTGCTAAGGGCAACAGCAAAACCCTAAAGGGTTACCAACGGGTGTGGCAGTAAACTCCTTGGTCAGAGATGGAATGATAGACACAAGGAGAGTCTCCACAATCCTAATCCTCACTTGTAGTGCACAGGTTCAGCTTACTGCCACTAAACTGACACCTGAACACCTTGCACAGTGAGACAGGATTTAGGCAGGCAAATCTGAGAATACAGCCGCAAACTTGCTAAGTTCACAGAGTAGCAAAAGAACCCCAGCAAGTTAAACGACTGACTCCAGTCTTACTGCTAGGTCTGGATTGGCAGAGTGTAGTACCAAATCCCCAGGCCTATTTGCAGTAAGCAACAACAAATACAAAGCTACACAGTACTGGCTAACTTTCAGGAACTGACTAACCAACAAAGATTCAGCAGCATCTGCTTAACCTGAGAAGAGGCCTTATATAGCAGGTGCTGTCCACGCCCCACTCAGACCTCACAGACTGTGAGCACAAAAACCAGAACCGGATCCCCTGCCGTGCACAGAGCCTGTAACCACTGCACAGCAAAAGACCCAAACCGGAGTATCAGCTGCGCTCAGGTTACTCTGCTAGCACTTGTCTCCCGGTTGCCTTGACGACGTGGCAGCACAGGGCAGGAGACCCTAACACCAGCACCCGTCACAGGATTACAGCAGACAGGTAGGTCAGGGTGTGTAGTATCCAGCACCCGTCACAGGATTACAGCAGACAGGTAGGTCAGGGTGTGTAGTATCATACAAACACGAATCTTACAGTGAGCAGTGTTTGTTTGGTCAAATCTGCGCTATTGTCACTAGTAACACTCAAAGGTGTAGCTAGGCGCCATAGTGCCCGGAGCAAGGGTATGTTTTGGCGTCCCCCTTCCCTGTACTGCCATGTAGTGGCATGTTATATTTGAAAAGAAACAATATGGGTGAGATTTAAATGATATATCACGCCCAATTTCCTTTCTAAAATGATCTCTGTTATCGCGCATATTGCGCCCATAGTAATCAGGTTTACTGTGTAAAGGGTTGGGTGCCTCACTACTCCGGGGGTAGTGAGCTAAAATAATGATACAACGTCCCTGAGGGCAGAAACAGAATGAGTGTGGAAAGGGGTGAAAAGAATTGAATCTCCCCCTATGTGTGCACTATATAAATAACTGGTAATAATAAAGAAATAATGGCTTAATTGGAAAGGTGCGTGGCCACAGTAAAGTACCAATTCACATTACACCGCACAGTAATGTCCGTTATTCAAATTACACCACACAGTAGGGCCCCTTATACACATTATGCCACACAGTACAGCCCCTTAAACACATTACACCACACAGTAGAGCCCCTTATACACATCATGCCACACAGTCCAGCCCCTTATACACATTACACCACACAGTAGAGCCCCTTATACACATTATGCCACACAGTACAGCCCCTTATACACATTACACCACACAGTAGAGCCCCTTATAATGCATGTTACACTATAGTTGAGCCCCTTATAAACGTTACACCATACTAGAGCTGCTATGGAAGTAGTTCTATTTAAATATTTACTTGTTTAATTCAAACAAATTAAAAACACTATCTATGCCCCGACTGACCTGACCTCACAACTCCCCACCTCCTCAATGAAAATAGTGCATCAAATGTGACACCCGCCCCCCCCCCCCATCCCCCCACCCCGCACTGACCTGAAAGCCCCAAACTCTCAAACTCGAAAACAATGTCCCAAAGTTGTAGCAGCTAGGGCAAAGAGAGCTCAGGCATGTGCCGGCTGTCAGTGTCTCCTCGCTACACCTCTGGTAACACTTTTCATGCATTGGGGGATGTGCTATATACTGTATGGGGGATGTGCTATATACTGTATAAAGATGAATAATACAAACAGAGGCGGATTGCCCATAGGGCCTACAGGGAATATCCCCGGTGGGCCGACGCACCCGTGGGGCCTGTTTTGTTTGAGGACATGTGGTCCTATTTATAGACATAATGAATAAGATGCCAAACAATTGGCATGTATGAAAATGACTTTGCCACTTAGCCTGTGATTGCGGGTGGTAGTCATGTGACCGCCGGTCGGCTGACCGACAGTCACATGACCTCCTCCGTGAGCCCGACGGCTCACTATCCCGATGGTCGGCATGCCGACCAACAGGGACTATTTCCACTCGTGGGTGTCCACGACACCCATAGAGTGGGAATAGAACCCGTGGCGACCGCAGGTCGCCACCGAGCCCGCAGCGTGGCGAGCGCAGCGAGCCCGCAAGGGGCTTGCTGCACTCGCCCCTCCCCGTCGGGATCCCGGTGTCGGTATGCTGCCGGGATCCCGGCGTCGGCAAGGTGACCGGCGGTCAGGAGACCGCCGGTCACCCGTACTACACCCTGTGATTGCAGATGATCTAGTGTATGCTCTGTCTGCCTGCTTGGCTGACATATAAGATTGAGTGAATAGTGATTGGGATACGGTTGGTGTAATAAGCAAGAAAATATATCTTTCTAAAGAATGATAGTTTCCTAAATTCTGAAGGTGTATCATATAATGTGCTCATAATATGTAATTTTATTTCTTTTTAACTTCCCCCTTGATGCTGGACATGCCCACTATCTGGAAAGTCTTGGGGGAGGGTGCTGCTGCCATGGCCCATGGCTAGACCTTACAATCCAGCCCTGAATACAAATGTAACTACTGAGATGTCATGAATGGGAAGTGCAGGCGCCTCTATATTATATTTGGCCAGCAGATGGCGCTGCAGTATTCTAATATAATACAACTAACTGTAAAACTAAAAAAAAAAAGAGATCCTAAAACTCCTCTCTGCAGGTTACAGCAGTTCTATAAGTTATTGTACTAGACAAAGGAAGACGCCCTCCTGCCGATATATAGAGCCGCACACTACAATAAAGACTAAACTAAAGAGTCACCTAACGTCTTGTCACTATAAACCAAAAACCCATCACACAGCGCCCACAACAGATGTATCAGTGATGAACAGTAGTATATATGTAACAAGAGACACACAGAAAAAACATGGGGGAGAGAAGAAGAAGAAAAATAATACATATATTCACAGGGTATATGAATAACGCTTTTGAAAGTGAAGGTATTGCACTGCTTTTATATCCGTGGTTATCCAGAGAGGAGCGTGGGAAGGTATTAATATCCTCCGCTGTTTCTTAAGGCTGCGATGTATGTAAGTAAAGCAAAAAAAAAAAAAGCAAGTAACTGTGTGTCTGGAACAAACCATGCCGCCATGCAGGGGAGCAAATACATTGATATTGTTTCTGTGCAGGGTAAGTACTGGCTGCTTCTGCATGTAGTCCACGGCTTTATATCTGCATGTAAGACGGCTTTATATGTGCACTGCAATTTTGATTTCAGTTTAACACCCCCCCAACCAAATCTAATCTCTCTGCACATGTTACATCTGTCCCCCCCCCCCCCCCCCAAATGGGTTTTGCCCATTTGCTTGTTTTTGTCCTTTGCTTGCAAACCAGAATCAGGCCTGAGGCCCTTCATAGGGTGAGTGCGTCAAGTGACTACCTACTTACAGTGCGTATAGTATTACACGATACTGTGGTTTTTTTTCTGTTGCATGTACTTATTCTTGAACGCCTCCGAAAGTGAGTTGTTCCCATCGTCTAATTCACTTGGGTGGTCTGAGTATACCAACTGTATTGATACATTGTATTGATCGTCACAGCAGTGATGTCGGATACGCAGTAGCAGAAGTGTACTGGACTATATAAGACGTTCCTGAGCTGTGATTGGCAGGTAACAGGTAATTAGACGGATGGAGACAGTGCCGTAACTAGACATTTTGGTGCCCCGTGCCAGAAAAAGAATTGGTGCCCCCTCTCCCACCATGTTTAATATAGGGGATAGTGTGCGCCAAGGCACACATAAAATATATAGGGGCGTGGCTTTATGGGTAAGGGGCATGGCCACAGAATAGTACCAATTCACATTACACGGCACAGTATTATTACCAGTTATTTATATAGCGCTTTACAGAGAATATTTGGCTATTCACATCAGTCCCTTGCCCAGTGGAGCTTACAATCTATATTCCCTATCACACAGGTTCTCAAACTCGGTCCTCAGGACCCCACACAGTGCATGTTTTGCAGGTTTCCTCACAAAATCACAAGTGAAATAATAAGCTCCACCTGTGGACCTTTTAAAAAGTGTCAGTGAGTAATTAATACACCTGTGCACCTACTGGGTTACCTGCAAAACATGCACTGTGTGGGGTCCTGAGGACTGAGTTTGAGAACCCCTGCCCTATCACATGTACACGCACACACATTTAGGGCAATGGTGGGATCAAACCCATGACCTCAGTACTGTGAAGCACTAATGCTAACCATTACACCGCCCATGCTCCTAGTGAATAATGTCATGTGAATAGCGAACAGTAGTGTCCATTATTCACATTACACCACAGTAGTGGCCCTTATACACATTACACCACAGTAGAGCCCCTGCTACACATTTTACCAGTTAGAGCCCACATTATGCCAGGTAGAGACCCTGATACACATTATGCCAAATAAAGCGCACATTATGCCAGTTAGAGCCCCTGATGCACATTATGCCAAATAAAGCGCACATTATGCCAAGTAAAGCCCCTGATACACATTATGACAGGTAAAGCCCATATTATGCCAGGTAGAGCCCCTGATACACATTATGCCAAGTAAAGCCCACATTATGCCAGGTAGAGCCCCTGATGCACATTATACCAGATAGAGCCCACATTATGCCAGGTGGAGCACCTGATTCACATTATGGATGGAATGTACTAATAATTATCGCATTCTATTTGTGATATTATCGCATCATTTATATCACCGTGTCCCTACTGACATCGCCGGTATGAACTAAGATTTGTATGGCCGCACTTCTGTTGCGATCACAGACAGCTCTGTGATGTGCAGGGTCACCCCTCTGTTCCTACTACATGCCCAGAGCCAGCTGGATAAAGAGCCCCAGGAAGCTGGCACTAAGCCCGCACCCTCAGAGCTGCAGCCACTGGCCGGGGACACCAATCCCTGGACCATGTGAAGCCCATAGTGGAGGCTGCAGCCACCTGTTGCTGGTCACTATGCTGTTAGTTGTCGGCGTGCTGCTCCTGCTGGTCCCTCCACGCGGCCGCCCAGCAGTACCATGGCTAGAAAGTATGATTAGCAAGGGTATGAGCAGTATAATGTAATAATGAAATATAACCAATATATATGATACGTGACTGTATAGGGTTTGTATGTGTATGTAAGCACTTTGCGGACAAAAAATAAAAAAGTTATTGTGTGTGTGTGATGTGTGTGTGGTCTCGCCCCTTAGCCCGGAGCGCACAACCTTACCAAACGCTGCACCAGTGGGAACTCAGTAAACAGCTGCAGTACAGCGCTGCCCGGCTCTGACAAGTAGGCTGGCGGCGGACATACAGTGCGGTGCAGAACTCTCCGGGCGGGTGTTTCCAGCACTGTGTATGGTCTATCCGCCATCCCCGGAGCACATGACCTTAACTAACGCTGCACCAGCTGGAACTCGGAAGGCGCTGCTACGGAAGACAGCTACAGTACAGCGCTGCCCGGCTCACACACGCTGACACACACATAGACTACCGGCGGACACGCATTGCAACGCAGAACTCTCCAGGTGTTGCCAGCGGTTCTGTGACCACAGTGCATATGCGCTGTGTGCCAGGCACCACTGGCACGCACCTTGTTATGGCCCTGCGCGGAGATATTGTGCCTGATGGGAATGCTGTGGATGTGTCGCTGATAGTGGTTGCATTCAGAGACACAGAATCATTCACATGCAGTAGGAGGCCACATTCAGGATAATCTGCACCTGCAATAGGGTTGGTGTAAGTTTCGATGGTCTACCTGACTCACCAAGTGTTGTTTCAGCGCCTGAAGGCGCTCAAAGTGGGCATCTCAGGCCTTGTACATTCAGATGCAAGGCTGTACACCAGGGAAGGGCTTTGTAGCGACTGTAGTATAAAGTCACAGACACAACTGCGGCAAAAGACTCAGACCGAACGCGGATGTTGCCATGCCAAAATTAGGTCCTCAATGTGTTTGCAGCATATTGACAGTAGATTGTCTGAACCCAAGCAAGCTCACACAGGTCCATCATAAATCTTCCGGAGTGGCATCTCGCTTTCTCCGGAGAGGGGATGGCCAGGCTAGAGCTTCTCCAGAGACTTCCACATGGTAAAACACAAGCTTTCATGGTTGTAACACAATCTGCATGGGCCACTAATTTAGGCAAACCCATTGAGGCCAGTTGGCCTCCACTGTATGGAACTGGAGAAGTTATACGGAGGCTGGACACCAATGGAGAAGGGTCAGAAGCACTTTCTGTGGCCAAATTAGGAACTACAAAAGCTAGAACACTCCTAGAGCTTTGAAGGGTATTCATCTGCTGATAGCGCTTTGGGTATGATGGGTGATAGTGAGCATACCCAGCAGATGGAACAGTTTTAGGACACTTTAGAGACAACACAAGCCCATAATAATGTAGCTTCTGTGATTATATTACCCCATGCCCGCTCCAGAGGATGCCAGCTACACTGGGAAGACATGGACACAAAAGACCGACTGTTCAAGTAAAGTCAAGGCTATCAATCAAAGAGCTCAATAACACCTCTCCACAGAGACAAATGGGACACTTAATCAATTGGCTGCTAGGAGACCAGCGAGGAATAAATACAGCCAGCGAGGGGTAAATACTCCAAATTCCTGAGGCAGTGGACACAAAAGACTCATTAACCTTGAATGACCTAAGCGTTATGGCCTACATAAATCATCATAAATGTAATTTCCATTATGACCTGGTGGTGGCAGCAGTGAGCATTGATAGTTTGAGATAATATTGTTTCTAGAGATAAAAGATATCCAGGATAGGCTATAAATGGGCTCTTTGCCTGAGTATTCCTGATGCACCTAGATACCTACCTGACTACGCCTGAGTACCAACGTCTTGATAAACTACAAAGTCCAGTGCTGATAATCACTATATGATGAGCACCCTACGTAGCGGCTCAATTTAATGGATGTAGACTGCAGAAACTCAATCACATTTCTTCCATGTCTGTTCCTGCTTCTGGTAACCGACCTAAACTGGGAAATTCAGTTATATTTGGGGTATGTTGCGCGTCCATATTTGGCTATTAAACTATTATACGTTGTAAGCATGACACTTCAACTTTCACATTAATAATAGAAGACACTTTTGACTTGTTTGTATTTGTCTTAGGGGTAAACTTACTAAGCAAGGGTATCTGCAAGCTGCTGCTTCTCGGCGAGTACCCCCCAAAATTTAACACAGCACTGATATATTAAACAAAAAAAAGTACCACTTAGGGGGAATTCAATTAGGTGCGAGTTTGCAAAAGGTGTTAAACGCGCACACTTCTCCTATAAACTCGCACACTTGGCCTATAAACTCGCAGACTCCGCCTATAAACTCACACACTTGGCCTAGAAACTTGGATACTCCGCCTATAAACTCACACACTTGGCCTATAAACTCGCACACTTGGCCTATAAACTTGCAGACTCCGCCTATAAACTCACACACTTGGCTTAGAAACTTGGATACTCCGCCTATAAACTTACACACTTGGCCTATAAACTTGCACACTTGGCCTATAAACTCACACACTTGGCCAATAAACTCGCACACTTGGCCAATAAACTCGCACACTTGGCCTATAAACCCGTACACTTGGCCTATAAACCCGCACACTCCGCCTATAAATTCGCACACTCCGCCTATAAACTTGCGCACTTGGCCTATAAACTTGCACACTTCGCCTTCATGCGTGCAGATCAGATTCACACAATTCAATTATAAATGACAATTCACACTACCCTTGTAAACTTTGTCCAAAAAGCAAACTGGGAAAACAACATGTAAAAGTGAGATTTTCCTAGACCCTCCCAAAAGTGATAACTTCATTAGCAGAACCATACAGAAGACCGTTAGTGGGCATAAGGAAAAGTACCGTACCTTTCAAATGGTGTCAAATGGCTGATTTATGCATTTAATAAAAAAAGAAAAGAAAAATAATGTAAAACACTTACAAATTGTAATTACAAAGGAATTTTAATGAAAAATGCAAAAAAAGTAGAAAAAAAGGTGATTTGGGGTTTATTTGAGGCCACTTTTAATTATTAATATTATACATTTTGTCAAATCTCAAAAATTACAAAAAGCAATTATTTTTCATTGAAATAAATACTTCACTTATATGTGCAAAAACTATCAAACATGTGGCCCAAGTAAGCTAACCCGAAAAACTTCCACATGCCTAATTAGTCATTGGAAGGAGGGGGGAAGGGGGCATTTGAAGGGGAAGGAATGTGTCCAAGGGGTTCCGACATTTTTACCTTAACATAAACATTTTCCCTGCCTTTTCACCTGCTCGGGGAGTGCGAACAAAACAGGCAATCTTACTCTGAAAAATAAATGGGTTTGGAATTGAATGTGATGCGTACTGCAATTTTACTGTGAATTCACCTGCTAGGACCAAACTATCAGCTAATCGTATTCTCCCCTTAGTTTCTATATTGTCTAAAGAAATGAGAAAATAGGATTTTAATTACCTGCTGGTAAATCCTTTTCTTGTAGTCCGTAGAGGATGCTGGGGTCCACATTAGTACCATGGGGGTATAGACGGGTCCACTAGGAGCCATTGGCACTTTAAGAGTTTGAGCGTGTGGGCTGGCTCCTCCCTATATGTCCCTCCTGTAACCACTGCAGGATAACGAAGCGCTGGGCGAGCGCCCAGCATCCTCTACGGACTACGAGAAAAGGATTTACCGGTATGTAATTAAAATCCTATTTTCTCTTACGTCCTAGAGGATGCTGGGGTCCACATTAGTACCATGGGGATGTACCAAAGCTCCCAGAATGGGAGGGAGAGCGCGTAGGCTCCGGCAGAACTGATTGACCAAACTTAAGGTCCTCAGAGGCCAAAGTATCGAACTTGTAAAACGTAGCAAACGTGTTCGACCCCGACCAAGCAGCTGCTCGGCAAAGCTGTAAAGCCGAGACCCCCGGGCAGCTGCCCAGGAAGAACCCACCTTACGAGTAGAGTGGGCCTTAACAGACGTAGGACATGGCAATCCTGCCGTAGAATATGCATGCTGGATAGTGGGGCAGATGTATTAAGCGTGGAGAAGTGATAAAGCAGTGATAAGTGCAAGGTGATAATGCACCAGCCAATCAGCTCCTAACTGTCAATTTACATATTGGAGCTGATTGGCTGGTGCGTTATCACCTTGCATTTATCACTGCTTTATCACTTCTCCAGGCTTAATACATTTGCCCCAGTGAACCTGATCCAGCGAGATATTGTCTGCTTAGAAGCAGGACACCCAATTTTCTTGGGATCATACAGGACGAACAGAGAGTCCGATTTTTTGTGACGAGCAGTCCTCTTCACATAGATTTTCAGTGCCCTTACAACATCCAAGGACTTTGATGAGATTGAGGAGTCAGTAGCCACTGGCACCACAATGGGTTGGTTGTTATGAAATGCCGACACAACCTTTGGAAGAAACTGCTGACGTGTCCGGAGCTCAACTCTATCTTCATGGAAAATCAGGTAGGGGCTATTACAAGATAAAGCCCCCAACTCCGACACACGTCTAGCAGAAGCTAAGGCCAACAAAGTGACAGCCTTCCACATGAGAAACTTGACCTCAACCCCTGAAAGAGGTTCAAACCAATCCGATTGGAGAAACTGCAACACCATGTTAAGATCCCAGGGCGCCGTAGGCAGTACAAAGGGAGGCTGGATGTGCAGAACCCCTTTCAGAAAGTATGAACCTCAGAAAGTGAAGCCAACTGTTTCTGGAAGAAAATGGATAGGGCCGAAATCTGGACCTTTACAGATCCCAACCTCAGGCCCATATCCACACCTGCTTGCTTGCTTGAAACTCCACCGTAGGAAACTTCTTGGACTCACACCAAGATACATAACTTTACTCCTTTCCTAGCCTGTATCAGGGTAGTAATAGCCTTGTTCGGAATGCCCTTCCAAGCTAATATCTGGCGTTCAACCTCCATGCCGTCAAACGTAGCCACGGTAAGTCTTGATAGGCAAACGGCCCCTGCTGTAGCAGGTCCTCCCGAAGAGGATGAGGCCTCGGCTCTTCTAGCGGTAGATCCAGAAGATCCATGTACCAAGCCCGTCTTGGCCAGTCCGGGGCAATGAGGATTGCCAGAACTCTTGTTTTCCTTATGAGTTTTAGAACTCTTGGAATGAGTGGAAGTGGAGGAAACACGTACACCGACTGGAACACCCACGGAGTCACTAGGGCATCCACTGCCATGGCTTGCGGGTCCCTCGACCTGGAACAATACTGTCGAAGCTTCTTGTTAAGACGAGAGGCCATCATGTCTATCTGAGGTACACCCCAAAGATTTGTTACCTCTGTGAACACCTCCGGATGGAGTCCACACTCTCCTGGATGGAGATCGTGTCTGCTGAGGAAGTCCGCTTCCCAGTTGTCTACTCCCGGAATGAAGATTGCTGACAGCGCCAACGCATGTTTTTCTGTCCAGAGGATGATTCTTGTTATCTCTGATATTGCAGCTCTGCTCTTCAATCCGCCCTGTCGGTTTATGTAAGCTACTGTCGTTACATTGTCCGACTGCACTTGAATGGCCCGATCTCTTAGTTCCAGAATGTTTATTGGAAGTACGGCTTCCAGATTTGACCACCTTCCTTGGAATGTCTCCCCTTGAGTGACTGCGCCCCCGCCCCCCGGAGACTTGCATCTGTGGTTAGAAGGATCCAGTCCTGAATCCTGAACCTGCAGCCCTCCAGAAGGTGAGGTAATTGCAGCCACCAGAAGAGTGAAATCTTGGCCTTTGGCGATAGACGTATTCTCAGGTGCATGTGTAGATGAGATCCCAACACTTGTCCTAGAGATCCAGTTGGAAGGGCCGAGCATGAAACCTCCCACACTGCAGAGCCTTGTAAGAGGCTACCATCTTCCCCAGAAGGCGAATGCACTGATGAATTGACACCCGGGCTGGCTTCAGGACATCTCAGACCATTGTTTGTATCACCAACGCTTTCTTCTCCGGAATAAACACCCTCTGCACTTCTGTGTCGAGGATCATTCCCAGAAAGGACAACCTCCTGGTCAGCTCCAAATGTGATTTTGGAAGATTCAGGATCCAACCGTGTTCCCTGAGTAGATGGTTCGTGAGAACAATGGACTATAACAGCTTCTCCTTTGATGGTGCCTTTGTCGGCAGATCGTCCAGATATGGAATTATGTTCACCCCTGTCTGCGGAGGAGAACCATCATCTCCGCCATCACCTTGGTGAAGACACTCGGTGCTGTGGAGAGGCCGAATGGCAGTGCCTGAAACTGATAGTGACAGTCTAACAGTGCGAATCAGAGAAAAGCTTGATGCGGCAGCCAAACTGGAATGTTGAGGTATGCATCCTTGATATTCAGGGATACCAGGAATTTCCCCTCTTCCAGACCTGATCTCACCGCCCTCAGAGACTCCATTTTGAACTTGAACTCCCTCAGAAAGGGGTTTAGCAATTTCAAGTTCAGAATGGGCCTGACCGAACCATCTGGTTTCGGAACCACGAAAAGGCTAGAATGGTAACCTTTGTTTTGCAAATAGGGTGGAACTGGTACAATGACCTGTGACTCCACCAACTTCTGGATGGCTTCCTGTAGGGTAGCCCTGTCCGCCAGCAAAGCTGGCAAGCCTGATTTGAAGAATTGGTGAGGAGGGAGATCTTGAAACTCCAGCCTGTACCCCTGGGACACAATATCTTGCACCCAGGGATCCAGGCCGGACGGCACCCAGAGGTGACTGAAATGCCTGAGTCTCGCCCCCACCAGTCCCACCTCTAGGCTGCGTGGTCCACCGTCATGCTGAGGACTTTGGTGTACCTGAAGCAGGCTTCTGTTCCTGGGAACCCACAGCAGCAGGTTTTTTGGATTTTGGACGACCTTCTCTAAAGAAGGTGTTGGACGGCTTGGTCTTACTTGTTTTAGCAGCCCGAAAGGACTGTGATGCAGCTGAAGAAAAAGGTTTCTTCGTAGCAGGTGCAGCTGAGGAAAGAAAAAGGTGCCTTACCCGTTGTAGCCGTGGAAATCCACGCATCCAACGCTTCCCCAAAGAGAGCCTGACCTGTATAGGGTAGGGTCTCCACACCTCTACTGGATTCTGCGTCGGCAGACCACTGGCGCAGCCAAAGTCCTTTACGAGCTGAGACAGACATGGAATATATCCCTGCAGCCATGGAACCCAGGTCTTTCATGGGTTCCACCAAAAATCCTGCAGAATTCTGAATGTTACGTAAAAACAATTCAATGTCAGTTTTATCCATTATGTCCAAATTTTCAAGTAACGTGCCTGACCATTTTACTATAGCTTTGGAAATCCATGCACAGGCAATAGTAGGACGAAGTATCGCCACTGAAGCCGTGTATATGGATTTGAGCGTACTGTCAACTTTGAGATCAGCCGGTTCTTTTAACATGGTAGATCCTGGGACAGGTAAAACCACCTTCTTTGAGAGTCTGGATACAGATGCGTCAACAATGGGTGGGTTTTCCCATTTTTTCCTTTCCTCCTCAGGGAAAGGGAAAGCAACCAGAACCTTTCTAGGGATCTGAAATTTTTCTCTGGGTTTTCCCAGGCTTTCTCAAAAATAGCATTTAATTCCTCAGATGCTGTCGAAGTCGGAAAAAGCAGACAATACAAACCACACACGGAGTGGCGCTTCTCGGTGGTAGCGTAAGGACGCAATTGACGTATATGGATGCACCATGCTTCTTTACCGTACATCATGCATAGAGTCGCACTGCGTGCGTGTTGCAGCGTGGTAGGTGTATATACGGTAAAAGGCGCAATCACTGAGAATAAATTACACATAGACAAAACATGTCCAGCACCAGACTTGTATTATATTGTATTTATATAATAGAGTGTAAAACCAGATATATATGTATTATTGGGACGGAACAAGTTAAGTATATCATGTTTAGTGTCAAAATAGTCAGGAGAATGTGTGGATTAATTTGATAGCTATGGGTAAATTGTAGCACATTGCAACGATTAGTTATGAACAAATGTATGAAATATAAAGTCATTCTTATGAGAACAAAGGACTTCCTGAGAAAGCATGTGGGCAGAATCCCAGTGGTTAACCCCTGTATCTGCATCTTCAAACTGGACATTGCATACATATGAACTGACCAATAACACACAATGAATGAGAAACCTCCCTTTCCTGGGCCAATGGAAGGAGACCGAAACCAACAACCTGTTAACTCCCACTGTTTGATATATGCAGTTTCTAAGGCATAGTTAGTTAGTTGCTTGCTGAGAGGAAGACATGGAGGAATGTTCTATGGGATAGGGTGATGTATACTGGCTGTATCTGCTTCTTATGTAATTATTACTCTGTACCACCTACCTAGGCATATATATATATATATATATATATATACACACATGCCCCCATCTCAGAAGTTCCCTATGGGAGAATAATTATGTTTGTTCGATTCAGCCTTAATATAAGGGCACGACTGTAGTTGATTTGGAGGTACAGCTCACACTGACAGCGCTTCTGCAGGCAGGAAGATGGCGCTGAACGCTGCTGGGTCTGCTCTGAGAAGCTCCGCCCCCTTACATGGCGCTGTCTTCCCGCTCTTCTGAAGATTATACTGGCCTGAGGAATCGTGCTGGCAGCGATCCTGGGACCCTGACAGGCATGGAGGTCAGTGTAGGGTATAGGCGCTGGCTCAGGGCGCCCCTCACAGTGCCGCACTCGGTACCGCTGAGCCCTGGAGTGCAGTTAGTACTGCGCTCCATACCCTGTTGCTGCCATCTCCACACCGGCTCCCCGCTTGCCACCGATCTTCTGGCTCTGTAAGTGGGTCGCGGCATGCTACCGGGGCCGCAGCATGCTGCCGGGGTGTGCGATCCCCAGTGGCTCAGACCCCGAAGGGCGGACACTACTCCCCCCCTTAGTCCCACGAAGCAAGGAGGCTGTTGCCTGCAGCCTCCCAGTAAAATAATAAACTCTAAAATAAACTTTTACTAAAGAAGCTCTGTAGAACTCCCCTAGCTTTGACCGGCTCCTCCGGGCACATTTTCTAAACTGAGTCTGGTAGGAGGGGCACAAATTTGAGCCCACACTCTCAAATTCTTAAAGTGCCAATGGCTCCTAGTGGACCCGTCTATACCCCATGGTACTAATGTGGACCCCAGCATCCTCTAGGAGGTAAGAGAAAAATCGATTTCACCCCCGAGATTTGCGCATTGGCCAGCATTGCTGATAATGACTTTTCTTACAGAGATCTTAATGGGGATTTTTTCCCCAGCTTTTTAAAAAATATTGCAGGGACGTCTCACGCTCACCCTGAGGTATGTGCAGGCGTGGCCTCGATGAAAGGGGGCATGGCTTAGCAGGGATAATGCATCCACAAGCCACGCCTCCCCAAATGAATCATTTAGGGGGCATGGCCAGTAAGCTGCTGGCCATTCCCCCAGTGCCTCTGTCTCCCGTGAATAGCTGCTGGGGTCTATTCACCGCTGCTCTGCTCTGCAGTAAGCAGAGGAGCGAGTCACAGAGAAGCCTCCCAACTGCCCTGCCCCCCCCCTCCGCAGGACACAAAAAATAAGAATTTACTTACCGATAATTCTATTTCTCGGAGTCCGTAGTGGATGCTGGGGTTCCTGAAAGGACCATGGGGGATAGCGGCTCCGCAGGAGACAGGGCACAAAAAGTAAAGCTTTTACAGGTCAGGTGGTGTGCACTGGCTCCTCCCCCTATGACCCTCCTCCAGACTCCAGTTAGGTACTGTGCCCGGACGAGCGTACACAATAAGGGAGGATTTTGAATCCCGGGTAAGACTCATACCAGCCACACCAATCACACCGTACAACTTGTGATCTAAACCCAGTTAACAGTATGATAACAGAGGAGCCTCTGAAAGATGGCTCCCTAAACAAAATAACCCGAAATAGTTAACAATAACTATGTACAAGTCTTGCAGATAATCCGCACTTGGGATGGGCGCCCAGCATCCACTACGGACTCCGAGAAATAGAATTATCGGTAAGTAAATTCTTATTTTCTCTATCGTCCTAAGTGGATGCTGGGGTTCCTGAAAGGACCATGGGGATTATACCAAAGCTCCCAAACGGGCGGGAGAGTGCGGATGACTCTGCAGCACCGAATGAGAGAACTCCAGGTCCTCTTTTGCCAGGGTATCAAATTTGTAAAATTTTACAAACGTGTTCTCCCCTGACCACGTAGCTGCTCGGCAGAGTTGTAATGCCGAGACCCCTCGGGCAGCCGCCCAGGATGAGCCCACCTTCCTTGTGGAATGGGCCTTAACAGAATTAGGCTGTGGTAGGCCTGCCACAGAATGTGCAAGTTGAATCGTGTTACAAATCCAACGAGCAATCGACTGCTTAGAAGCAGGTGCACCCAACTTGTTGGGTGCATACAGTATAAACAGCGAGTCAGATTTTCTGACTCCAGCCGTCCTTGAAATGTATATCTTTAAGCTCTGACAACGTCCAACAACTTGGAGTCTTCCAAGTCGTTTGTAGCCGCAGGCACTACAATAGGCTGGTTCAGGTGAAACGCTGACACCACCTTCGGGAGAAAATGCGGACGCGTCCGCAGCTCTGCCCTATCTGAATGGAAAATTAAATAAGGACTTTTATAAGATAAAGCCGCCAGTTCTGATACTCTCCTGGCCGAAGCCAGGGCCAGTAACATAGTCACTTTCCATGTGAGATATTTCAAATCCACCTTCTTAAGTGGTTCAAACCAATGGGATTTGAGGAAATCTAAAACTACATTTAGATCCCACGGTGCCACCGGAGGCACCACAGGAGGCTGTATATGCAGTACTCCTTTGACAAAAGTCTGGACCTCAGGAACTGAGGCCAATTCTTTTTGGAAGAATATAGACAGGGCCGAAATTTGAACCTTAATAGATCCCAATTTGAGACCCATAGACAATCCTGATTGCAGGAAATGTAGGAAACGACCCAGTTGAAATTCCTCCGTCGGAGCATTCCGACCCTCGCACCATGCCACATATTTCCGCCAAATGCGGTGATAATGCTTTTCGGTGACTTCTTTCCTTGCCTTAATCAAGGTAGGAATGACTTCTTCAGGAATGCCTTTTTCTTTTAGAATCTGGCGTTCAACCGCCATGCCGTCAAACGCAGCCGCGGTAAGTCTTGAAAAAGACAAGGACCCTGCTGAGGCAGGTCCCTTCTCAGAGGTAGAGGCCACGGATCGTCCGTGACCATCTCTTGAAGTTCCGGGTACCAAGTCCTTCTTGGCCAATCCGGAGCCACTAGTATCGTTCTTACTCCTCTTTGCCGTATAATCCTCAATACCTTTGGTATGAGAGGCAGAGGAGGAAACACATATACCGACTGGTACACCCAAGGTGTTACCAGCGCATCCACAGCTATTGCCTGCGGATCTCTTGACCTGGCGCAATACCTGTCCAGTTTTTTGTTGAGGCGAGACGCCATCATGTCCACCATTGGTTTTTCCCAACGGTTTATTATCATGAGGAAAACTTCTGAATGAAGTCCCCACTCTCCCGGGTGAAGATCGTGTCTGCTGAGGAAGTCTGCTTCCCAGTTGTCCACGTCCGGGATGAATACTGCTGACAATGCTATCACGTGATTCTCCGCCCAGCGAAGGATCCTGGCAGCTTCTGCCATTGCACTCCTGCTTCTTGTGCCGCCCTGTCTGTTTACATGGGCGACTGCCGTGATGTTGTCCGACTGGATCAACACCGGTCTTCCTTGAAGCAGAGGTTCCGCCTGGTTTAGAGCATTGTAGATTGCTCTTAGTTCCAGAATGTTTATGTGAAGAGACTTTTCCAGGCTCGTCCACACTCCCTGGAAGTTTCTTCCCTGTGTGACTGCTCCCCAGCCTCTCAGGCTGGCGTCCGTGGTCACCAGGATCCAATCCTGTATGCCGAATCTGCGGCCCTCCAGTAGATGAGCCTCCTGCAACCACCACAGAAGAGATACCCTTGTCCTTGGAGACAGGGTTATCCGCTGATGCACCTGAAGATGCGATCCGGACCATTCGTCCAGCAAATCTCCCTGAAAATGTTTTGCGTGAGATCTGCCGAATGGAATCGCTTCGTAAGAAGCCACCATTTTTCCCAGGCCTCCTGTGCATTAATGCACTGATACTTGGCCTGGTTTTAGGAGGTTTCTGACTAGGTCGGATAACTCCCTGGCTTTCCCCTCCAGGAGAAATACCTTTTTCTGGACTATGCCCAGAATCATTCCTGGGAACAGCAGACGTATCATCGGAAAACACAGCTGCGATTTTTGGAATATTTAGAATCCACTCGTGCTATCGTAGAACTACTTTAGATAGTTCTTTTCCGACCTCCAACTGTTCTCTGGAACTTGCCCCTTTCAGGATATCGTCCAAGTAAGGGATAATTAAGATGCCCTTTTCTTTGAAGAGAGTCATCTTTTCGGCCATTACCTTGGTAAAGGCCCGGGGTGCCGTGGATAATTCAACGGCAACTTTTGAAACTGATATTGACAGTTCTGTATCACGAACCCGATGTACCCTTGTTGAGAAGGGCAAATTTGGACATGGAGGTAATCCTTGATGTCCAGGGACACCATATAGTCCCCTTCTTTCCGGTTCGCTATCACTGCTCTGAGTGACTCCATCTTGATTTGAACCTTTATGTAAGTGTTCAAAGATTTCAGATTTAGACTATGTCTCACCAAGCCGTCTGGCTTCAGTACCACCATATAGTGTGGAAGACTAATACCCTTTTCCTTGTTGTAGGAGGGGTACTTTGATTATCACCTGCTGGAAATACAGCTTGTGAATTTTTCCCAATACTGCCTCCCTGTTGGAGGGAGCCGTTGGTAACGCAGACTTCAGGAACCTGCGAGGAAAAGATGTCTCGACTCTCCAATCTGTACCCCTGGGATAATACTAGTACGATCCAGGGGTCAACTTGCGAGTGATCCCACTGCGCGTTGAGACTCTTGAGACTACACCCCCACCTAACCTGAGTCCGCTTACACGGCCCCAGCGTCATGCTGGGGACTTGGCAGACGCGGTGGAAGGCTTCCTTTCCTGGGAAGGAGCTGTCTGCTGCAGTCTACTTCCCTTTCCTCTATGTCTGGGCAGATATGACTGGCCTTTTGCCCGCTTGCCCTCATGGGAACGGAAGGATTGAGGCTGAAAAGACGGTGTCTGTTTCTGCTGAGATGTAACTTGGGGTAAAAAGGTTGGATTTCCAGCTGTTGCCGAGACCCCCAGGTCCGTTGGACCGACCCCAAATAACTCTTTCCCTTTATACGGCCATACTTCCATGTGTCGTATGGGATATGTATCACCTGACCACTGTCGTGTCCATGACATCTTCTGGGAGATATGGATCACGCACTTATTTTGATGCCAGAGTGCACATATCCCTCTGTGCATCTCGCATACATAAATATATAATGCATCCTATTAAATGCTCTATATCAATCAAATATTTTCAGTCAGGGAAACCGACCAAGCCAACCCAGCACTGCATCTCCAGGCTGATGGCGATCGCTGGTCGCAGTATAACCACCTTATGTGTGTATATACTTTTTAGGATATTTTTCCAGCTGCCTATCAGCTGGCTCCTTGAGGGCGGCCGTATCTGGCGACGGTAACGCCACTTGATAAGCGTGTGAGCGCCTTATTCATTCCCAACGCGCCCTAACTTCTGGCGGGAAAGGGTATAACGCCAATATTTGCTATCGGGGTACACCCACGCATCATCACACACTTTATTTTATTTTATCTGATTCAGGAAAAACTACAGGTAGTTTTTTCACTCCCACATAATACCCTTTTTTGTGGTACTTGTAGTATCAGAAATATGTAACACCTCCTTCATTGCCCTTAACGTGTGGCCCTAATAAGGAATACGTTTGTTTATTCACCGTCGACACTGGATTCAGTGTCGGTGTCTGTGTCTGTGTCGACCGACTGAGGTAAATGGGCGTTATTAAAAACCCCTGACGGTGTTTCTGAGACGCCTGGACCGGTACTAATTGTTTGTCGGCCGTCTCATGTCGTCAACCGACCTTGCAGCGTGTTGACATTCTCACGTAATTCCCTAAATAAGCCATCCATACCGGTGTCGACTCCCTAGAGAGTGACATCACCATCATAGGCAATTGCTCCGCCTCCTCCAACATCGTCCTCATACATGTCGACACACACGTACCGACACACAGCACACACACCGGGAATGCTCTGACAGAGGACAGGACCCCACTAGCCCTTTGGAGAGACAGAGGGAGAGTTTGCCAGCACACACCAAAAAAACGCTATAATTACATAGGGACAACCTTATATAAGTGTTTCTCCCTTATAGCATCTTTAATATATTTATGTCGCCAATTTAGTGCCCCCCCTCTCTGTTTAAACCCTGTTTCTGTAGTGCAGTGCAGGGGAGAGCCTGGGAGCCTTCTCTCCAGCCTTTCTGTGAGAGAAAATGGCGCTGTGTGCTGAGGAGATAGGCCCCGCCCCTTTTTCGGCGGGCTCGTCTCCCGCTATTTATTGTATTTAGGCAGGGGTTAAATATCTCCATATAGCCTCTGGGGGCTATATGTGAGGTATTTTTAGCCTTATATAGGTTTACATTTGCCTCCCAGGGCGCCCCCCCCCAGCGCCCTGCACCCTCAGTGACTGCCGTGTGAAGTGTGCTGAGAGGAAAATGGCGCACAGCTGCAGTGCTGTGCGCTACCTTTAGAAGACTGCAGGAGTCTTCAGCCGCCGATTCTGGACCTCTTCTTGCTTCAGCATCTGCGAGGGGGCCGGCGGCGAGGCTCCGGTGACCATCCAGGCTGTACCTGTGATCGTCCCTCTGGAGCTTCATGTCCAGTAGCCAAGAAGCCAATCCATCCTGCACGCAGGTGAGTTCACTTCTTCTCCCCTCTGTCCCTCGTTGCAGTGATCCTGTTGCCAGCAGGAATCACTGTAAAATAAAAAACCTAAGCTAAACTTCTCTAAGCAGCTCTTTATGAGAGCCACCTAGAATTGCACCCTTCTCGGCCGGGCACAAAAATCTAACTGGAGTCTGGAGGAGGGTCATAGGGGGAGGAGCCAGTGCACACCACCTGACCTGTAAAAGCTTTACTTTTTGTGCCCTGTCTCCTGCGGAGCCGCTATCCCCCATGGTCCTTTCAGGAACCCCAGCATCCACTTAGGACGATAGAGAAAAAGTGACTGTCCCGTGAAAATCGGGACAGTTGGGAGGCATGCTCACCACCCAGCTGCTCTTGAATCTATCCGGCTTTGCGTTCTGCATGCACAGTACACATAGCGCAGAACGGCTCCTAAACCCCCTCATAAGTGTCACAGACATAGCATGTCACATGACGCTGATCAGGACTTGGGGGCCGCTCTGACCTCTATACACCTTGCATAGAAAATGCAGAGCCGCGGCAGCCCCCTTCTGGTAGAGAGTCCCGCCAGGCAATTGCAATTACAGGTCCCCCCAGTCACCCCACCTCCTTCCGCCTGCCACCCAGGGTGCCCCATCATCTCTTCCTCTCCCACAAACATATTTCTGCGGAGGAGACGTTATTTAATGGATTGTGGAATCACAGGTGGACAGAACAGTTCTGGGATTACTTCCAGCATTGTAATAAAAATCACAAAACACAGAAAAGTCACATATGTAATACAGACAGCTGTGACCACACACTTGTGATAGAATAAACCCAAGAGTGTACTAGTATATGTGATTACGTCACACCAGCTTCTTGTTTGTGTGTGGGCTGAACGTTGTCCTCGTGTTCCCGGAGGTGTTCTGTAAGCTGGACTAGGGACAGGACTGATCTGAGTGAAACATTCTCTGTAAAGCGCTGCGTAATATGTAGGTGCTATACATATAACTTATATAATAATGCTTCCACCAATCTCTAAGAATAGCCCCAGACTGATGTCACAGGGGTTGTTGGGAAAGGCAGCAGTGTGGCACATACCGAGAAATGGCGGATAATTAGAGATACTCTTGCACTATAGAAGTGTTGTGGACTCTCTTTGCATGTTATAAATGTACAGATGTGTCTTTGTGACTAAGCCACGGCACGCGTAGCGCAACAGACTTTTCACAAAATATGTACTCATATCGCCAATGCGACAGAAGCTCAACGTGCTGGTGCCCTGACCACTGGTGCTGACACTGGGTGCAGCTACTGCGTGTGACTTAGCTGCTAGCTGGGGTAAAGAAGCAATGGACAGAGGACCGATACGAGTTATCCGCACCGTGCTTCATGCCATGCAGCTGTGTGATTAACTGGCCACCCTTATCAATTCCTAAGAGCCTAGGACACTATGGGGGTCATTCCGAGTTGATCGCTAGCTGCCGTTGTTCGCTGCGTAGCCTTCACTGAAAAAAACGGCTAATATGCGCATGCTTATGCACCGCAATGCGGTACAAAGTCCTTTGTGGTTTTGCACTGGTTCTAGCAACGATTCCAAATGCACAGCCGATCGCAAGGAGATTGACAGGATGAGGGCGTTTCTGGGTGTCAACTGACCATTTTCTGGGAGTGTTTGGAAAAACGCAGGCGTGGCCGGGCGGGTATCTGACGTCATTACCGTGTCACTCGTCGCAGCAATCATCGCACCGGATAAGTAACTACAGGGATGGTCTTGTTTTGCACAAAATGTGTTTGCAGGCGCACTGCTGCACAGGCGTTCGCACTCCTGCAAAGCGAAAATACACTCCCCCGTGGGCGGCGACTATGCGTTTGCACGGCTGCTAAAAACTGCTAGCGAGCGATCAACTCGGAATGATCCCCTATAAGCGACACTGTATGTGGCTGTGATGCCAACAAGACACTACATTGGGAAACACTACCCGTGGATGAGCGTCTAAGTTGCGCTGTATTTACAGAGGTAGGTTAGGTGTTTGAGAACACGTCTGTATAACTGGTCAGAAGTAACTTTATGGCCTCTCAGTAATGACACACAGTTGTGTAGTAGAGGGTAAAGACACGGAATAAAGCCTGTCTGTACTAGGTTTATATATCATAGGGGCGATGGGGGGTAATTACCTCGCACCTCTCTGCCGGTATCAGCCTCAGTGTGTCAGTAATACAGCTCCGTAATGTATAGTAATGAATCTTCCACCTCTGACAAGTGTACAGTAGTTATTTCCTAATAATACTTCAGACTCATCTCTGGTCAACTAATGAGCTAATAAACAGTTATACGCTAAATACTGTCCAATTAGAATCATATTATCCTACTTACTGCCACCGGACCGGACATGGCAATATTGCGGGTGCTCAGTGCACTTAATCAACAAGCAACAATCAAGTTACAAGTGGCGCCAACACACCAAGAACTGATTGCCTCATTCAGTGCTAATAGGACACAGCTGTGAAGAAGACGCTGGGTGTAACAGACAAGACGTGCACTGAGCACTGTATAGTCACAGTAGAAACATAAACATAGAAGCATAAAATTTGACGGCAGATAAGAACCACTTGGGCCATCTAGTCTGCCCTTTTTTTTTTTTTATCCTTTAGGCAATCTCAACCCTTTTTGAACCTTAATTCTTTGTAAGGATATTCATATGCCTATCCCAAGCATGTTTAAATTGCTCTACAGTCTTAGCCTCTACCACCTCTGATGGGAGGCTATTCCACTTATCCACTACCCTTTCTGTGAAGTAATTTATAGAAACATAGAATTTGACGGCAGATAAGTATACAGTATACAGCACTATACCTCTACCAGGAGTTACCGTATCATACATTCAAACCTCTGCATCCCATAATGCGACTCCCCCCCCACCCCACACCAAAGGATCAAATGCTACTCTGCCCAAGTTACATAGGTAGAGCAAATGCAGGATTCTCATCAGATAAATATACTAAAATCTAGGCCATAATAAAGTGACAGACAGTGACAGTCATCATCATGAACCTACAATATTCTGAGGCTAATTCTGCTTATAATAAAACCAAACTTGGTTCAAAATGTAAAAATGATGCTGATGTTTGATCCTGCTGCATGTTGCAGTTTTTTTGTCTATTATTTTAGTAACCGTCACTTTTATTATAACTATAATGTAGCGACCGGAGCCCTGAAACCCCTGTCTCTGGCGCAGTGTGCTCAACCTGCAAGTGTGGACCAAGCAACAGTTGTGAGTGTAGGGTGTAGTGCCCCATGGATCTGGTGTGGCCGGGCTGCCTTGGGGTAGCACTCTATAATATTTATTTAGCACTTTTGTAACACCCTTATTTTTGTATCACTTTTTAACACATACAGTAGCTACTGCTTCTTTCCTAGTAACACTTTAGTATTTCAATAGTGTGCTGCCCTGGGGTGGTTGGGCCTGAGCCAGACTTGTGGGGTCCACACCCTGGACTTATACTTAGTATTAGGGACCTCCAGTAATAGAGACGCCTTGAAGTGGCCTGGAGACTTATCATATTTTATGCTAAATATATGTAACCAAGATCTCTACATTTTCTATTACCATATACAGTAGAGTACAGGTTTTGTTACTAATAGCCCTTAGGGTGCGTGGGAAAAAAAACTTTTGTTTTTCTTACCATGTAACAGTCACCAGGCTAGCAGCACTCTGGGGATGGGTGTAAGTGGTGGAGCATGGCAAGACATAGACTGGTAGTTGGCAGAGTGAGTGATCTGTTGGCTATTTCTTGCTGGATGTCTCTGCACTTTCTTAAGGTAAACATGTCTAAGACTGAGCTCATCATCTACCTGCCCTGCCGAGACCCCTCACTTTACCCATCATCTCACCCTCTCTGTCCACTGCCTGGGAGGTCTCCTTCACTCCTGTGTAACCTTCCCACTCCACATTCAGGCCCTTCCTTGCTCATGTCGCTGACTTCTTCACAATATCTCTAGGATTTGACCACTTACCAACCTAGAGGCAAGAAAGACGCTCATCCACTCCCTTCAATGGTCAGCTCTCAACTGGACTGCTGTAACCTCTTCTTATCTGACCTTCCCAACTCCTGTCTCTATACACTCCAATCTGCCCTCGATGTTGCTGATAGGCTCATGTTCTTCTCCAAATTGTCTGCACCCCTTCATCACCAGGCCCTAAACAGGCTCCCCTTCAAACTCCTCACAGTCACCTGTGAAGGCCTCACCCATTCCTCTTCCTCCTGCATTTCTTACTTCATCTCCCTACTCACACACCGCTTTCTGTCTTCCAAATGGATTACCTCCTCCAAGTACTGCCTCCAGGACTAGACTTTTGTATACACTCTGTAAGGTGCTGCCAAACTTGTGGTGCCCTATAAATAATGAAGACCACCCAAATAAAGGACAGTAATAATAGCTGGTACTGGCTGTCTCTCTACTCTATGGACAATGTTGAGAGAAGTGATGTAACGTCAGTAAAGCAGTTATGTGTTGTTGGAGAAGATTGATCAACTTGTCTAGGAATGATCATCTTAGAAAGTGAGATAGTGGAGATACTTCAATTAATGTAGCATATTGGTCTCAATTTATAAGGATGTATTGGGATAGGAACCGCTGGCTGTAGTGGTGCAGTGGGAAGAGAAGATTTTTGGAATATTCATCTCCGTCCATATGGGAATCTCAGTTTGACCCTTTGTCTCACACATGAAGCGGAGATGAAACGTAATTTTAATGAAGTTGAGCTACTATGCAGGTGTGGTTACCTGTTAGTGCTGATTGGATGTGTCTCGTATTTAAGCTCTGTCCTGACACTCCACCTCTGCCAGTGATGGCGTTTGCTCCCAGTGTGGCGTCCCGATTCCCTTGCTGTATATTTCTTGTACTTGTCCCCTAATATAGCTTCAATTCCTGGTTTCTGTGCTGTATGCTCTGTCTCAGTCTCATGATACAGCTTCAACATCTCCTGGTTCCTGTGTTGTATGCTCTGGTTCAGTCTCCTGATACAGCTTCTACGTCTACTGGTTCCTGTGCTGTATGCTCTGGTTCAGTCTCATAATACAGCTTCTACGTCTCCTGGTTCCTGTGCTGTATGCTCTGGTTCAGTCTCATGATACAGCTTCTACGTCTCCTGGTCCTGTGCTGTATGCTCTGGTTCAGTCTCCTGATACAGCTTCTACGTCTACTGTTTCCTGTGTTGTATGCTCTGGTTCAGTCTCCCGATACAGCTTCTACGTCTACTGGTTCCTGTGCTGTATGCTCTGGTTCAGTCCCCTGATACAGCTTCTACATCTCCTGGTTCCTGTGCTGTATGCTCTGGTTCAGTCTCCTGATACAGCTTCTACGTCTACTGGTTCCTGTGCTGTATGCTCTGGTTCAGTCTCCTGATACAGCTTCTACGTCTCCTGGTTCCTGTGCTGTATGCTCTGGTTCAGTCTCCTGCTACAGCTTCTACGTCTACTGGTTCCTGTGCTGTATGCTCTGGTTCAGTCTCCTGATACAGCTTCTACATCTCCTGGTTCCTGTGCTGTATGCTCTGGTTCAGTCTCATAATACAGCTTCTACGTCTCCTGGTCCTGTATGCCAGAGCTGGCCCTAACCAATATGATGCCCTAGGCAAGATTTTGGCTGGTGCCCCCTAGCACCGCCGCTAGTTCTGCAGGAGATGCCTGGCATGAGTCAGTTGGCAGCTCTGCTAATGTCGGACGCCTTTTGTTTCCGATAAAAAATGCATTTTATTTGCATTACTATGTGGCTAGGATGCACAAGCAGCTTCTGCTGATTAAAATGATATGCAGCATGCCTATATTCTGTGTGCGACTGCGGCTGTATCTGCATACAAAATGCTACATTACAGTGATTTCCAGGAATACTTCAACATAGCATTTCATATGCAGATACAGCCGCAGTCACACACAGAATATAGGCATGCCACATATCATTTTAATCAGCAGAAGCTGCTGGTGCCCCTAAGCATACCAAATGCCCTAGGCATTTGCCTATGCCTAAGGCCGGCTCTGCTGTATGCTCTTGTTCAGTCTCCTGATACAGCTTCTACATCTCCTGGTCCTTGTGCAGTATGCTCTGATTCAGTCTTCTGATACAGCTTCTACATCTCCTGGTTCCTGTGCTGTATGCTCTGATTCAGTCTTCTGATACAGCTTCTACATCTACTGGTTACTGTGCTGTATGCTCTGGTTCAGTCTCCTGATACAGCTTCTACATCTCCTGGTTCCTGTGCTGTATGCTCTGATTCAGTCTTCTGATACAGCTTCTACATCTACTGGTTACTGTGCTGTATGCTCTGGTTCAGTCTCCTGATACAGCTTCTACATCTCCTGGTTCCTGTGCTGTATGCTCTGGTTTAGTCTCCCGATACAGCTTCTACATCTCCTGGTTCCTGTGCTGTATGCTCTTTCTCGGTCTCCTGATACAGCTTCAACATCTCCTGGTTCCTGTGCTGTATGATCTGGTTCAGTCTCCTGATACAGCTTCTACATCTCCTGGTTCCTGTGCTGTATGCTCTGGTTCAGTCTCCTGATACAGCTTCTACATCTCCTGGTTCCTGTGTTGTATGCTCTGGTTCTGTCTCCTAATACAGCTTCTACATCTCCTGGTTCCTGTGCTGTATGCTCTGGTTCAGTCTCCTGATACAGCTTCTACATCTCCTGGTTCCTGTGCTGTATGCTCTGGTTCAGTCTCCCGATACAGCTTCTACGTTTTCTGGTTCATGCTTCTACATTTCCTGGTTCCTGTGCTGTATGCTCTGGTTCAGTCTCCTGATACAGCTTCTACATCTCCTGGTTCCTGTGTTGTATGCTCTGGTTCAGTCTCCTAATACAGCTTCTACATCTCCTGGTTCCTGTGCTGTATGCTCTGGTTCAGTCTCCTGATACAGCTTCTACATCTCCTGGTTCCTGTGCTGTATGCTCTGGTTCAGTCTCCTAATACAGCTTCTACATCTCCTGGTTCCTGTGCTGTATGCTCTGGTTCAGTCTCATGATACAGCTTCTACGTCTCTTGGTTCCTGTGCTGTATGCTCTGGCTCAGTCTCCTGATACAGCGGCTGACATCTGGTGGAATATTTTATGGTTCATCACTAATCCACATCCAGTCCAGTCTACATCGTGTCCACCGTCTGCACCCCTAATATTATACTGTGACTCTCTACGTTTACCATCTCTGCCTAATTAAGGAGTATTTACAGTGCATTGGTTACAGGTGACCGGCGGTTGGGATCTCGGCGGTCAGAATACCGACGCCGGGATCCTGGCCGCCAGAATGCTGGCAGGGGGGGAGCGCAACAAAGGGCTCGGTGGCTGGCTGCACTCACCACAGGTTATAATCCCACTCTATGGGTGTCGTGAACACCCACGAGTGGGAATAGCACTCGGACCCCTGCCGGTATTCTGGCGCCCGGGATTCCCGCATCGGTATGCGGTAACTACATCCCTATACAGTAACTGCCTTGTGATGAGACATTCATTATCTATATTACACTCTACAAGTGGTATTTTCCATTTGATATTCTGTTCATGCCTACTGTACCTACGCCTACTGTTTATTCATTTGGAATACTGACATTCCAGATTAATCTGTTAGTGCTACGTTTATTATACCAATAAATTTGTCAATTTTTACGGTAAACACACCTTGTGATTTCTGCTATAAACCTAAGAGACACCACTGAACCTGATCATTTATCTGCAATGTGCATATCCAGAATTTGTAGGAGGATCTGAATGACCTTTCCAGCTGAGCCAGAACAAGTAACAATGCTTTGATGTTAAAGGTTTGTACCTGATTTGTGATCAAGTGAACAAATTATATTTAGATTCTGAAACCTATTTTACAGCTGTTCCATTAGGACTCTTTCAAGATGCTATACTGCCTCCAATCCTTCATCCACAACCTTCTATCTTGGAAGTCTTTCCCTGGCAATGACTTTGCTTCTGGATGCAAGCTTGAGTGACATGTCCAGCCACCTGCCCAAAGTCAAGCTTCATTAGGTACAAGCTCAGGAACAAGACGTATCTGCAGGATCCGGAAAGTATTCACAGCGCTTCACTTTTTCCACATCTTGTTATGTTACAGCCTTATTCCAAAATGGAATACTCAATTTTCCCCTCAAAATTCTACACACAATACCCCATAATGACAACGTGAAAAAGTTTTTTTTTTAGATTTTTGTAAATTTATTAAAAATATAAAACTAAGAAATCACGTGTACATAAGTATTCACAGCCTTTGCTCAATACTTTGTTGATGCACCTTTGGCAGCAATTACAGCCTCAAGTCTTTTGAATGTGATGCCACAAGCTTGGCACACCTATCTTTGGTCAGTTTTGCCCATTCCTTTTTGCAGCACCTCTCAAGCTCCATCAGGTTGGAAGCGTCGGTGCTCAGCCATTTTCAGATCTCTCCAGAGATGTTCAATCGTATTCAAGTCTGGGCTCTGGCTGGGCCACTCAAGGACATTCACAGAGTTGTCCTGAAGCCTCTCCTTTGATATCTTGGCTTTGTGCTTAGGGTCGTTGTGCTGCTGAAAGATGAACTGTCGCCCCAGTCTGAGGTCAAGAGTGCTCTGGAGCAGGTGGTTTCATCCAGGATGTCTCTGTACATTGCTGCATTCATCTTTCCCTCTATCCTGACTAGTCTCCCAGTTCCTGCCACTGAAAAACCTCCCTACAGCATGATGCTGCCTCCACCATGTGCTCTGAGAGTCCTTCTGGTGCATTTTGGCAAACTCCAGGCGGGCTGCCATGTGGTTTTTACTAATAAGTGGCTTCCGTCTTGCCACTCTACTATACAGGCCTGATTAGTGGATTGCTGCAGAGATGGTTGTCCTTCTGGAAGGTTCTCCTCTCTCCACAAAGGAATGCTGTAGCTCTGATAGAGTGACCATCAGGTTTTACTGACTAGGGCCCTTCTCCCCCGATCGCTCAGTTTAGACGGCTGGCCAGCTCTAGGAAGAGTCCTGGTGGTTCTGAACTTCTTCCATTTACGGATGATGGAGGCCACTGTGCTCATTGGGCCCTTCAAAGCAGCAGACATTTTTCTGTACCCTTCCCCAGATTTGTGCCTCAAGACAATCCTGTCTCTGAGGTCTACAGACAATTCCTTTGACTTCATGCTTGGTTTGTGCTCAGACATGTACTGTCAAGTGTGGGACCTTATATAGACAAATCATGTCCAATCAACTGCATTTACCACAGGTGGACTCCAATTAAGCTGTAGGGACATCTCAAGAACGATCAGTGGACACAGGATGCACCTGAGCTAAATTTTGAGCTTCATGGCAAAGTCTGCGAATGCTTATGTACATGAGATTTCTTAGTTTTTTATTTTTAATAAATTTGCAAAAATCTCAAAAAACGTTTTTCACGTTGTCATTATGGGATATTGGCCCTCATTCCGAGTTGTTCGCTCGCCAGCTACTTTTAGCAGCATTGCACACGCTAGGCCGCCGCCCTCTGGGAGTGTATCTTAGCATAGCAGAATTGCTAACGAAAGTTTAGCAATTCTGCTACTAAGTATTTCTTTGCAGTTTCTGAGTAGCTCCAGTCCTACTCCTAGATTGCGATCACCTCAGTCCGTTTAGTTCCTGGTTTGACGTCACAAACACGCCCTGCGTTCGGCCAGCCACTCCTCCGTTTCTCCAGACACTCCCGCGTTTTATCCTGGCACGCCTGCGTTTTTTAGCACACTCCCTGAAAACGTCCAGTTTCCGCCCAGAAACACCCACTTCCTGTCAATCACACTACGATCACTCGAGTGATTGAAAAGCTTTGTTCGCCCGTGCGTAAAATAGCATAGTTTTGTGTAAAATTGCTTAGCGCGTGCGCCCTGCTGTGCATACGCATGCGCAGAACTGCCGTATTTTAGCCTATAATCAATTCTGCTAAAATTAGCAGCGAGCAATCAACTCGGAATGACCACCATTGTGCGTAGAATTTTGAGGACAAAAATGAATTTATTCCATGTTGGAATAAGGCTGTAACATAACAAAATATGGAAAAAGTGAAGCGCTGTGAATACTTTCCGGATGCACTGTATAATTATATTCCGATATGCTGCTGCTCTGTCATTTCAGTTGTTACCGTATTTAATGTAACAAGAAAATTGTTTTCTTTTGGTTGGTTCTGTTGCTTCTTTCTTAATATTGTACATTACAGTTTCATATTGTCAAACGTAGCTTTTATTCAATATTGCAAATTAACCTGTTTTATCATTTCAACAGCAGCCTAAAATGACAGAGTATTCCCCTGCCCCACCTACAGAGAGTCGTGCTGGTACACGGGAAGGGGTTAAACGTATCTGCGCGGATTTGGAAGTTGCAGTAGCAGTGAGTGATCAGTAACTAGAAGAAAGCTCCCATCGGTCTCCGCAGGTGAGAACTGTAACTAGTGACTGCAGAGATTCTCACTCTTATCAGCAACTTGAACCTTATTGTGTGTGACTGTGACCACTGGTCCTGTATCTGTGTTTGCCGAATGCCAGTATAGATTTCCATTGTTTAACGTCTCTGCAGTGTGGCAGAAGAAGTACTGGCAGTTTTCCACCCTATGACGTTGGTATTATCTACCTGGATGGGGTCACTGCTCCTACATGCGGAGACATGGTCAGTGACACGAATCAGGATTTTGGTACTTACCGATAAATCCCTTTCTCAGATTCCACAGGGGACACTGGAGCGCAGTTACAATGGGGAGATAGTAGGCAGTAACTGGGAGCTGGCACTTTAAAACTCAAACACTGTGGCTAGCTCCTCCCCCCTCCAAGCCAGTCTACGTAAAACTGTGCCCGAGGAGAGCTGGAATAAACTAACATTAAAGTAGAGGAGGTTAACAAAGCCATGTAAACCAGGATAACATGAAACAAACTTGGAACCTATCCTAACAAAAGGTTAACCTGAACCAAACAAGCAGTCACATAGTGATCTGCAAACCGTTAAGCGAAAAAAGGAGAAAACAGCGCTGGGTGGGCGTCCAGTGGCCCCTGTGGAATCGGAGAAAGGGATTTATTGGTAAGTACCAAAATCCTGATTTCTCCTTCATCCACTAGGGGGCACTGGACAGCAGTTACAATGGGGACGTCCCAGAGCTCCCAAGACGGGCGGGAGAGTGCTGAGAGTCCTGTAAAACTGCTCGGCCAAACTGTGATGCAGAGGCCGCAAGAGCGTCAAACCTGTAGAATTTGACAAAAGTATGTCGGCCCGACCAAGTAGCCGCCCGACAAAGTAGTCATGGAGACCCCGCGGGCAGCCACCCACGAAGGCCCCACAGAGCGCGTAGAGTGCGCTGAAATTGAAGACGGAGGTTCCAGAGAAGCTGTCAAATAAGCTTATCTGATGGTCAGCCGAATCCATCGTGACAAAGTCTGCTTAGAAGCCCGGCCAACCACGGCGGGCAACATCGTATAGAACAAATAAGGAGTCGGACTTCCGAATAGCCGAAGTCCTATCCACATAGATCTTGAGCGCCCTAACCACGTCCAATGATCTCAAATCTGGAGAGTCCACCGAGAGGGCCAGAACCACAAGTGGCTGATTGATGTAAAAATAGGACACCACCTTAGACAAAAAAGACATGCGAGTACGGAGCTCGGCCCTATCAGCATGAAACACCAGGTAAGGAGGTCGACAAGAGAGAGCCCCAAGTTCCGACACCCGTCTGGCCAAAGCGAGAGCCAGGAGAAGAATCACCTTCCAGGTGAGATATTTTATCTCCACTGACTCCAGAGGCTCAAACAACGAAGATTGCAGAAAAGAGAGGACCAGATTTAGATCCCATGGTGCTGTCAGAGGGCGAAAGGGAGGCTGTATTTGTAGATCCCCCTGAAAGAAAGTTTGAACTTCCGGCAGCAAGGCTAACTTCTTCTGGAAGAAAACAGATAGAGCAGAGACCTGCACCTTTAGTGAATCCAGTCTTAAGCCTGCCGAGAAACCCGCCTGCAAAAAACTGAGAAGGCGGGCTAAGCGAAAAACTGAAGTAGAATACTCTCGACGTTCACACCAGGCCACATAGGCCTTCCAAATACGGTAGTAGTGAGATGATGTGACTGACTTTCTAGCCCGAAGCATAGTGGGTATAGCCGTACAAGGAATCCCCTTCCTTTTCAAGATGGCCTTCTCAACAGCCACGCCGTCAAACGTAGCCTGCGTAAGTCTGGATAAAGAAAAGGACCCTGTTGTAGTAGATCTTCCCGTACTGGCAGGGACCAAGGCTCGGCCACGGACAACAGGTGTAGGGTGGAGTACCAAGCCCTGCGTGGCCAATCCGGAGCCACCAGGAGGACCAGAGCGTTTTCTCTCTTGATGTGTTGCAGAACCGAGGCAACAGCGGGAAAGGATGAAAGAGGTAAACGAACTGGAAATTCCAAGGAGCCGTGAGGGAATCCACACCCGCCGCCGCCGGGTCCCTCATTCGAGAGTAATAAAAAGGCAGCTAATGGTTCAGGCGGGACGCCATGAGGTCGATCTGTGGTTTTCCCCACCGGCGGACCAACTGCCAAAACACCTGGGAATGGAGTGACCACTCTCCCGGGTGCATGTCCTGTCGGCTGAGATAATCGGCTTCCCAATTGTCCACTCCTGGAATGAATATCGCCGAGAAGGACAGAGCATACTCCTCCGCCCAGAGAAGTATGTTGGTGACCTCCCTCATTGCCGCACGGCTGCGAGTGCCGCCTTGACGGTTGATGTACGCTACCGTCGTGGCGTTGTCGGACTGAACTCTGACCGCTCGACCGTGCAACAGGTGATGTGCCTGAAGTAGGGCGTTTTATACCGTAATTCGAGAATGTTTATGGGGAGAGCAGATTCGTGGATCGACCAGCGCCCCTGAAACCGATGTTCGAGGGTCACTGCCCCCCAGCCTCACAGACTTGCGTCCGTGGTGAGGAGAGTCCAATCCCACACTCCGAACCGCCTTCCTTCCAATAGATGAGCTGACTGGAGCCACCAGAGAAGCGACGACCTTGCCTTTGGAGATAGCATCACCCGCTGATGAAGGAACAGATGAGATCCTGACCACTGATGTAGAAGACACAGCTGAAACGGTCGAGAGTGGAAGCGACCGTACGGAAGAGCTTCGAACGCTGCTACCATCTTTCCTAGAAGACGAATGCACAGATACACTGACACCCGGCAGTGTCGAAGTACCGACCTTACCAGCGACTGCAGAGACAGGATCTTGTCCGAGGAAGGAAAACCTTCTGACGGACCGTGTTAAGAATCATCCCCAAAAACAGCAACTGTTGTGAGGGGCATAAGTGAGACTTTGGGAAGTTCAGGATCCACCCATGCCGAATCAGAAGGTCCTGCGTTATCCGGATATTCTGAAGTAACAGCTCTGCCGAGCGCGCCTTCATGAGCAGATCGTGAGTAATAGCCCTGTTTCCGATGATGAGCGGGAACAGGGATCAGTACCTTTGCGGATAGAAGCTTCTGGACCGCTGCCTGTAAGGCAACTCTTCTGTCGTCGGAAACTGGTAAACCCGTGGTAAAAAAACGCTGGGGCGGTTGGGTTTGAAAATCGAGCTTGTAACCGCAAGTGATGAGATCCCTGACCCAAGCATCTGGACAGGACTGTACCCAGACTTCCCTGAAGTCCCACAGACGAGCTCCCACCCTATGGTCTCCCAGGTGGGAGGGAAGCCCGTCATGCGGTGGTAGTGGTGGAGGACTTAACCTCTGACTGGGTTGAGGCTGTGGAACCTCTGCTTCTGCCTCTACCCCTATGGCCACGCGAGACGGAAGCTCCTCCCCTGGCCTGGCCTCGAAACCTGGAAGGGGCATGAAAGGATCGAAAGGAGGGACCCCTATTTGGCCTGCGAGGGGCTGCAGCAGCAGAAGGAAGATAAGTCGACTTACCTCCGGTGGCCTGAGAAATCCAGGCATCCAGACCCTTACTGAACAGGACCTCTCCCGTAAAGGGCAACGCTTCTGCTGCTCGTTTGGACTCCGTATCTGCTTGCCACTGCCGCAGCCAGAAAGCTCTGCGGGCCGAAATTGCTAAAGCGGAAATCCTAGCACCGAGAATACAGATGTCCTTGGAAGCCTCGCCAAGATAAAGGGCTGATTCACGGATGTGTTCTGCCAACTGTATCAGCTGATCTGCCGGCAAATCGTCCCGAATACCAGAGGACAATTGCTCCGCCCAAGCTTCCATCGCCTTGTTAACCCAACAATCTACCTGCGCCGGGCGATGTAATACCCCCGCCGCCGAGTAAATAGTCTTCAAGGTGGATTCCAACTTCCTGTCCGACGCCTCCTTAAGCGAAGTCGCTCCAGGAACCGGTAGAACCGTCTTCTTGGACAGATGAGACACCGAAGGATCCACAATCGGAGAGGTCTCATAATGCGTCCTGCTATCTGCGGGAAAAGGATAGGAAGACAACATTTTTCTTGATACCTGAAACTTTGCGTCTGGATGTTTCCAGGCTGCCGTTATGAGTGCATCTAGCTCCTCCGAAACTGGAAAAGTCACCGGCAAGCATTGGTTGGTGCCAAACCTTGAAGGGCGTAAGGCGTCCTGCTCCATCTCCTCCACCTGTAATACTGAGCGAATAGCAGTAATAAGAGCCTCAATACCCTGATCTACTGGTTCAGAGTCCTCGTACACCTGATCGTCATCAGTATCTTGTAGATCTACCACCGCCTCATCTAACTGAGGCATATCATCGTCAGATTCCTGCAACACAGAGGCTAGCAATCTCTTTTTAGAAGCCTGTGTGGGGGGACTAAAGGACGGGGCTGGGAAGGGATTACAGCCCTAGAGAGCCCTTCAACTGATTTTGCCAGGGAAACAGCCCATGCTGGTTCTTGCTCCAGTACCGGGACAAGCTGTCGGTACCGGGTCGCCTCTCTATCTTCCCGAGAGGCCTTCAGTTCCCTAGTCAGCAGGGACATAACCTCTGTGAGCTGTGCTGCCCATGCAGGGGTGCTCTGGGGTTCTGATGAGGGCTGAGCAGATGGCTCTGACCCACCATCCTCGCATAAAAGGTGTCCCTGTTTTTGTGCTGCCTTGGAGCCTTTGCCTGCCATAGAAGCACCAAGCACCTGTCACCCTCCCCCACACAAACACAGCAATAGGCAGAAAGGGAGGGAGGGAGGAGGAAGCAGGAAGGAGCGCAGCCACAGCAGCCCTACGGTCTCCTGCAAGCTACTCGGAAAATGGCCGCCAGCGAGCGCTGTGCCCGGCGGAGCAGAGCGGGACTAAGCTCCGCCCCCTCCGTAAAGGCGCCAAATTCAAACTTGCTGTGCGCCTCCAGCGGGATGCCCGTGCCGGCTCTGTGAGCCGCGCTGAGCGGGGATCCGAGCGGGGGGAGCGAGCCGCGGCTGCTGGGACCAACCTAAGAGCAGGGGGAGCAGCTTGTTAGAAAAAAAATAACTTACTGTGTGAGCCACATGTTAAATAAAAATATAAAAAAATAAAATAATAGCCACCTCAAATAAAGTACAGCGCTGCTGTGCTGCTCTCCGTGGGGCGGCCCCGACACGCGCAGCATGCAGCGTTGTCCGGCCGCTCATGCTTACCGCTGCCGTGCTGCCGGAATCTTCTGCCGACGGAGCGGCCCCGATGTGCCGCACGCAGCGGTGTCCGGCCAGCTCCGGAGAGCTCAGTGTCTCCTTCAGCCGGGGCCCACCCCGAGCCGCACGCAGCTGTGATGGGACCCCGCTGGCAGCCTCCCGCGGTGCAGACTGGCGGTGGCAGAGCTGCCACTCTGTGAAGAAAGAAGAAGAAGAAAAAAAAATAATTCTTAAGAGAAAACCCAAGAGTGACCATCTCCCTTGGGCACTAAAATAAGACTGGTTTGGAGGGGGGACATAGTAGGGGAGGAGCTAGCCACAGTGTTTGAGTTTTTAAGTGCCAGCTCCCAGTTACTGCCTACTATCTCCCCATTGTAACTGCGCTCCAGTGTCCCCTAGTGGATGAAGGAGAAATGAGGGGGGTTGGTGAGTGGGACTGTGTCGACATTTACAATCTTGTCGACATCACAATGCCAACATGTCGCCATACAGCATGGACTGGAGGGTTAGGCTTAAGCTACAGAAGGGGGGGGGGGTTAGAGTTAGCCATTAGTGATACTCCGTGCCGACACTGCCGCAGGAACAACCAGAAGTCACCATCATCTGACCGCCAGACCTGGGATACACCGCTGGAGCCAGGTGAACTAACACTAGACCGTTACCAGGATTGTTCTGTTGACAATCTAATTATGCTGACATTTTATGTCGACATTTCATCAGTGTCGATGAACGTTGACGTGGTCAATGTGAACACTGCAGGCATGTCACGTTGCGAAAATGCAGACATTATTAATGTCAATAAAATATACTGAACCCAACGGAACGTAGGTGGGAAATATAAACAAACTGATACACTGTTATAAAGAAATGTAATTTATAATTTACATAACATTCTTGTATTGTAATTGTTCACCTTTAAGTATATAGAGACGTTACTGGCACAAACATAATTCTATATTAGATATAATGTATCTCTCAGTTTAATATCAGCTTCTTATTATGTAACAGGAGCTTCATCTGTTCCAGGTGCCCCAGCACCTTATCCGCCAGTGTGTTACCCTCGGCCGGAACAGGCGACTCCGTCAGCTTCTCGCTGGGGGAACTATAGAGGACACAAAAGTAGTAAATATTTAAGTTCTGTGTCCCAGGCCCTGTGAGGCGGCCCTGAGCGCTAATAAGGTGTTAACCCTTTAATCCCATGCCACTGTGACCCTTATCTAAGCATAATTTAGTAGTCTAGCCCCGGTGGCCTTGTTTCATTGTTCATGTGACACCTTAATGTACTTACTGTACCGCTCCCACCCACTGCGTCACGATAAACACGTCTCAGTGTGACATTGATAATAAATGATCAATAACCTGTCGCCTGTCCAGAGTTCCCTTTCCTGGTATTTCACCATGTGATTAATATGTAACTGAGCGGAGGTACGGTGGCCTTGTGCTGTCATACACCGTGGGACAAATGGGAATCATTTATATTCGTGATCACCAACATCCAGATTTGCAGCAAGTGAGATTATAGTGTATGAGGTGATACAACGGTGGGAATGGCCTCTACATACTGTGAGTGATGCTGATGGAGGCAACCTACTGTATATATAATATATATCATGTACAAACACCATTACAATGGCTCACAACGCTCAGCCTCACAACAATACAGTGGGCTACCGATCGGAGTGATGACAAATGCCGCAGAGAGGAACCTGCAGCGTAGATTACGGGGATCTCAGCACAAACTGTAGCTAAGTGACCTGGAGGAGGACAATTCCGTATCTACCGCGTTGCTTCCGAGATTTATACACTGTTTCTTTTTCCCCAAAATCCTTGATCCAAGCAGTGGGCCTGATTCAGAGAAGTATAAATGCCAATATTCACAGCGCATGCACGATTACCGGCTGACTGCGCATGCGCCAATATACATTATTGAAGTCATCCATGGCGAGGAATTCTTTGCAAAGTGATTAGACCGTTAGGGAGCATTTTGGGGAGGAAATGGGGAGTGGCGTCAAAAATGCAACTATTTTCAGGACGTGCCTCTACAACTGCGATCCCGTATGCAGAAAATACGGCACCAGCGTCTCAGATCTGCGTGACCATTCTGCGCGACCATAGGGCCATTATGGAAGGATCTGCAACCGCCACTGCGTGTTTGTATGCAGCTGCTTGGATCTGCAAAGCCGCCGGTGGGCACCTCAATAAACTTCCAGGCGGCTGCAGGGGATTAGTGTAGTTTTGCACATCCGCTGCATACACATTGCCAGCTGCGAATGCATTAATGAACATCGCTGAATAATCAGGCCCAGTGTAATATCATATAGCAAATTCTGCTCCAATTCCATGGAATTCTAGCATTATAAAAGCCTCCCCCCCCCCCCCCCCCCCCCAAACTCATCAGTGGCTGCCGTTACTGGGGGGATGCCGCCTGTGTGTAATGGAACGTGGGGTGTGTAGGTGCTCTTTCTGTCCTATGGCTGGATCTGGGAACTACTGTATGTCACTACAATGCAGAGACGTGAAGCAGAGTAGAGATTAGAAAAAAGAACAGAAGCGCTAATAGATTCCTTGTTAAAAGAATTTTTATTTTTATTTTTTATAGCTATTACTAAATAGCTCCTTGGCTTACCTATATATCTAATTATACATTAAAAAGTTTTACTTTCTATATGTTTTAAAAAATCTGTCCAGTTTAAAAAAACAACAATAACAAAAACAATAATAACACATTCACAATTAGATACTCTGCTCAGTGCGATGAGATAAACAGTTAAATACAGATGGATCACACTTTTTCCTTTTGATGTTGCAAGGTAACCAGCCTCAGGATTGATACATAATTACTCATTCAGTTTATGCTTAGAGCCTTTCAGGTTTTGTAACTGTGTTGAGAAATAATTTTTATACACAGTTTCTTATCCAGAATGTAGACTAATATTCACAAGTCCACGCTCTTATAGACTGCAAAAAAATCTTAACTTTCAGATGCATTGATCCATGTGTACAATCTCAGTAGCTGTTCCTTTTCACTTGGAAAGTATGGATGATTTTAATACACAGCAGCAATGAATAGGTTGCTTGTAAGTTAACGTGCAAAGCCAAAGTATGAGCTTCATTCACGGCAATAAAGAGTTTTTACAGCTCAGCTGATGTTTTTAAAGCTGATTAAATACATAGCATCGACCACTTAATTGCTCATAGATTAGCAAATGGACATATTGGAGCTTTACTCCAAACGGTGATAGAAACTTTTTCTGCACCTCAGCTGATTTTATAACATGGCCATGTTTTATAAAGATAGTTACCACATAACCTCCTGGGTTCAAGTCCTTTTCACTCCCGACTCTGGTGCTCGAATGCCTTTATAAGAGCCTTATCCGGAGGTCTTTGGATGTTTCCCAGCGTAATGAGGCAGATTCGTGGTGTAGTTCTCATAGGTAAGTAGGAACCAAACGATGAGACGCGTTTCTCCGCCTACAACACTCAGCGGCTTCCTCAGTCAGATATTTTAAACTCTGCCGCTCTGCTCGTTTTTATCCCCGGCATCTCTCGAGTGCGCCTGCGTGCACTGCCTGCGCTCCAAGCCTCATTTGCCGTCTCACGGCTGTGGATCGTTTGGCTGGGCTAGCACAGTGTGCTCAATCACGCTCCAGATTCCATTGCTATACGGACATTTATCAGCTGTTAGTAGGACTCATTTGTGTCCTCACACGTATTTCAGTCCATAGAACTTATAATAAGGCTTTTGCTCATAACGGGTTGTAGTATTTATAAACATCTCATATAGACAATTAAATGCCGGTACTCAGAGCAGAGTCTTGATAAATTTTAAACCAAAAAATGAAAAGATATATATCTAAAAATATACATAGAAATAACTATAAGACCCATTCTCTAGCTAAACTCATATACACTAGAGAGTTAATTTTAAAATGCTCAACACAAGAACTATACAAAAAGCAAGTGGATCAATTGTTTGATTCATTTTTAGAACAAGGTTATCCCAAAGAAGTTCTAATTAAGGCCTTGAGGGAAGTGGAAGGAATGGAAAGAAGTGCATTGCTGAGTATGGAGAGAAAGAACTTAAAACCTATACATAAAAAGATGGATATAGTAAATGGGGTTAAGGAAGATAGATCATCTTTATTCATAACAAAGTTTAATAATTATTCACATGATATTAAAAAAATAATCAAAAAGAACTCTGAACTTTTGAAGCTGGATATAGTACTTAGAAAGACAGTTAACCTTGAGGGGAAAGTAGTCTTTAGGAAGTTGGACAATCTGAAACAAAGATTAACTACTAGTCATTTTAATCAGAGGAAGTTAGAGCATACACAGGTAGGGAATACTTGGATACCCATTAGACCCTCAGGCTTTCACAAATGTGGGAGCTCCACGTGTAATACGTGTATACTATACATACGGATAGAAAAACTACCGAATTTGCTTCAAACCAGAGTGGGGAAAAAGTTCAAATAAAAAGTTTCATAAACTGTAGATCTAAGTTTGTGATTTATGTTGTCCAGTGTGGTTGTGGCAAACAATATGTGGGGCGCACAACCAGGATGCTCCATACTAGATTTATGGAGCACTGGAGAAATATAAACAAAAACGTGCGAACACACCCTCTGTCCAACCACACTGCACATTGTGATCTCTATACACCCAGCAATATTAAAGTACTGGGTATTGAACATATTAGATGCACTGCACGTGGGGGAGACAGGTTTAATACCCTATGTCGTAGAGAAGCATATTGGATATTTAGATTAGCCACGTTAGTCCCTGATGGCCTAAATGATACGGTTGAGTTGAATCATATCAGTTAGAACATGGTGATATGATTTATTATGTAACATCTGTTAAATGGGGGGATAGAGCCCATGAAATAAGCAGTAAGCAGGCTATATGTGGTAGCACCAATTATCATAGAAGGGTAGTACTGATGTATTATACACATGTTATGTGTGTGTCTATCCTATATGTATATGTAAATGTAGTGTTCCTAGTGTGTTATGCTAGACAGAGATCTATATAGATGAGAAATAACCCTGATATTAGTTTGTATATATATTTACTCTGGATTTGTTAAATAGATCTAAATATTATAATGCAGTGTATATGGTATTGAATACAGTATGAAGATCTAGATGAAAAATATGTTGCAAAGAGTGTCTTAAAATAATGCATCCAATACTAGAAAATTATTGATAAAACAAAATATATATACTGATAATAAATAAATCAATAATAAATAGTACTATATTGGTATATGTCGTGCCCTCCTCCTTTTTTAATTTGAACTCTCTAGTGTATATGAGTTTAGCTAGAGAATGGGTCTTATAGTTATTTCTATGTATATTTTTATATATATATATCTTTTCATTTTTTGGTTTAAAATTTATCAAGACTCTGCTCTGAGTACCGGCATTTAATTGTCTATATGAGATGTTTATAAATACTACAACCCGTTATGAGCAAAAGCCTTATTAGAAGTTCTATGGACTGAAATACGTGTGAGGACACAAATGAGTCCTACTAACAGCTGATAAATGTCCGTATAGCAATGGAATCTGGAGCGTGATTGAGCACACTGTGCTAGCCCAGCCAAACGATCCACAGCCGTGAGACGGCAAATGAGGCTTGGAGCGCAGGCAGTGCACGCAGGCGCACTCGAGAGATGCCGGGGATAAAAACGAGCAGAGCGGCATAGTTTAAAATATCTGACTGAGGAAACCGCTGAGTGTTGTAGGCGGAGAAACGCGTCTCATCGTTTGGTTCCTACTTACCTATGAGAACTACACCACGAATCTGCCTCATTACGCTGGGAAACATCCAAAGACCTCCGGATAAGGCTCTAACAAAGGCATTCGAGCACCAGAGCCGGGAGTGAAAAGGACTTGAACCCAGGAGGTTATGTGGTAACTATCTTTATAAAACATGGCCATGTTATAAAATCAGCTGAGGTGCAGAAAAAGTTTCTATCACCGTTTGGAGTAAAGCTCCCATATGTCCATTTGCTAATCTATGAGCAATTAAGTGGTCGATGCTATGTATTTAAACAGCTTTAAAAACATCAGCTGAGCTGTAAAAACTCTTTATTGCCGTGAATGAAGCTCATACTTTGGCTTTGCACGTTAACTTACAAGCAACCTATTCATCGCTGCTGTGTATTAAAATCATCCATACTTTCCAAGTGAAAAGGAACAGCTACTGAGATTGTACACATGGATCAATGCATCTGAAAGTTAAGATTTTTTTGCAATCTATAAGAGCGTGGACTTGTGAATATTAGTCTACATTCTGGATAAGAAACTGTGTATAAAAATTATTTCTCAACACAGTTACAAAACCTGAAAGGCTCTAAGCATAAGCTGAATGAGTAATTATGTATCAATCCTGAGGCTGGTTACCTTGCAACATCAAAAGGAAAAAGTGTGATCCATCTGTATTTAACTGTTTATCTCATCGCACTGAGCAGAGTATCTAATTGTGAATGTGTTATTATTGTTTTTGTTATTGTTGTTTTTTTAAACTGGCCAGATTTTTTAAAACATACAGAAAGTAAAACTTTTTAATGTGTAATTAGATATATAGGTAAGCCAAGGAGCTATTTAGTAATAGCTATAAAAAATAAAAATAAAAATTCTTTTAACAAGGAATCTATTAGCGCTTCTGTTCTTTTTTCTAAGAGTATTGTGGTAAGGGGGTAGAGAAGCCCCCTTTATTTACAGTGAGCTGCTTTTAGATTCTTTAAAGCGAATGAAGTTTAAAGGGTTAAAAACACTATAAGACATATATACGCATTAATTGTAAATTACTAATCAGCGCCAGGGGGTCACTTTGTTGTGCCTTCTTTTTTGTTTGTTGTTTTATAAGAAAACGTTCTCATCCCAGGCAGTGTATTGGTAATTTAAGATGACGACATTGAAATGTTTAACTGATAGAATGGAGAGGAGAAACATGTACCTTAAAGGGGCAGGAAACAGACCAAGTGAGATCATTAAAGATAATGAAGGCGGTGATATACATAGGTTATTTAATAAATTAGAGAACCTGTGCACTGCTGAAACTAGGCATTGGTGGGATCAGGTGACTCTCCAAAAATATTTAGATGGTGATATGGGGGGTCATTCCGAGTTGTTCGCTCGCAAGCTGCTTTTAGCAGCTTTGCACACGCTAAGCCGCCGCCTACTGGGAGTGAATCTTAGCTTATCAAAATTGCGAACGAAAGATTAGCAAAATAGCGAATAGACACTTCTTAGCAGTTTCTGAGTAGCTCCACACTTACTCGGCATCTGCGATCAGTTCAGTGCTTGTCGTTCCTGGTTTGACGTCACAAACACACCCAGCGTTCGCCCAGACACTCCTCCGTTTCTCCAGCCACTCCCGCGTTTTTCCCAGAAACGGTAGCGTTTTTTCGCACACACCCGTAAAACGGCCTGTTTCCGCCCAGAAACACCCACTTCCTGTCAATCACATTACGATCACCAGAACTAAGAAAAAACCTCGTAATACCGTGAGTAAAATACCTAACTGCATAGCAAATTTACTTGGCGCAGTCGCACTGCGGGCATTGCGCATGCGCATTAGCGACTAATCGCTCCGTTGCGAGAAAAAAATACCGAGCGAACAACTCGGAATGACCCCCATAATCCCAAGAGGCTTGAGAATTCTAAAAAATTCAACCTTTGGAGAGGATCCTAAATTCACCAATGACTGGAATCAAATCTTGGATGCATGTTCTAAGAACCTTATGAAATTGTTGATTAAATATAGAGAGGAAAAAGTCCAGAACCTACAGGTCGAAATAGAACAGACACAAAACTTGTTGAAGGATTTTGAGGCACATCCAGAGTATAAAAATAGAGATCTAAAAGTAAACAAAAAAATTGAGGAGTTTGAACAGACTCTTATATACAGAAAAGAGCAGAAAATTAATAGAGATAGAATAGATTATGAAAAAGGAGAGGTCTATCGATATAATAAGAAAAATAAAGGCTTCAATACCCCGCAAAGGAATACTGGTAGACAGCAGAATACATCAAATAGGTATGTCAAAAACAGGTTCAGAGAAAGTAAACCCCATTTTCAGAAAACAAGGAATCCTAGACAGGAAGTGAGATATGAAAATAGAAATAGATTTGAAGGGAGATATGAGAACAGAAACAGATTCGAACCCCTCTCCCAGGAATCAGATCAAGATCAAGAGACTCCAAGGTGGAGAAATAGAAATAGAAATATGTATAGGAAATCAGAGACAGATGATGATGTAGAATCTCCCTATAATAGATCTTTTTTAGAGAAGCGCCAAGTGTCATTTTGGGAAAATACAAGGGGCCAACTAAAAAGAACAAGAGAAAAAGATCAAGGGGATCGAGAGGAGGGAGGGGAAAATCCCACAAAAAAATAAATGTATTCGGTAGATGAGACCCAGGAGAGAAATAAAGGGGTCTTTAATCTATCCTCAAGGAAATTAACTGGGGAGGAATTGAGACTCCTGGAGAAAGGTTTGAATTTTGCTCCTGCAAGCAGGCCAAATTTGTTTACCCTCTTTGTAGATTTGAACAAATATGTTCGAACTTTAAGCTGTAAACGGTATTTTGCCCTAAAAGCCTTGAAAAAAATCCAACACCTGTGGTACTCCTATTGTACTAGATGTGGAGGATCAAGAGGCATTGGATATATTGGAAGATCTCCAAGATGATTGTGGCGAACGAGCACATTCTGAATTAAAATTATATGATATAGGGAGGTTAAACAAATTTAAAGAAAAATCAGAATTTTATCCTCTCCAATATAAGGGTCCTTATATCGAGAGCTTCTATAACAGTACCTTGGAACAATTCAGGAAACTATGTGAGAAGGCGGACAAAGGGAATCTGAGGGATAATTTACAGATGGGAGAGAGAAAAGCCCTTAAAACTCTCTATTCTGATGTAAATATAATAATTAAGCCGGCTGATAAGGGCGGGGGAATTGTGATCCTAGACGTGGAGGACTATTTAATTGAAGCCCATAAACAGCTGGGCAATAGTCTGTTCTATGTCCGTTTGGATCACAATCCCTCCGCCCAATATCAAAGGGAACTTAGAAATCTGCTTGACGATGCTCTGTGTGGAGGTGTAATATCAAATGACACGTTTAAGTTTCTTTATAATACACATCCTGTCACTCCCACCTTTTATTATTTACCCAAAATTCACAAGTCACTTACCTCACCCCCAGGTCGTCCCATAATTTCTGGTGTTGGGTCACTTACGAATAATTTATCTTTTTTTGTTGATAGTTATTTACAAAGCCACGTGGGGAAGCTGAAGTCGTATATTAAAGATACTAAGCATTTCTTAAACTTAATTAGAGGTGTTGAATGGAAAGAGGGGTACTCATTTATAACTTGTGATGTAGAGGCCCTCTATTCCAATATTCCACACGATCAGGGAATAGAGGCAGTGAAATTTTATTTGGATGGAGATTTGGAGATGCCTGTCTCCCTACGTGGTTTTGTCTTAGATTCTATTGATTTTATTTTGAAACACAACTATTTTTTGTTTGACACCAAGGTTTATTTGCAGACATGGGGGACTGCGATGGGGACGAGATTCGCGCCGAGCTTTGCCAACCTATACATGGGGAGGTTTGAGGAGGAGCATGTGTGGGGGGGAGGGTTCGGCGTGAGTCTCGTCCTCTACGGCAGATTTATTGATGATTTATTTATTATTTGGGATGGGGACTCACAATCAATTGACACGTTATTTCACAGACTAAACCAAAATAAATATGGTCTGAAATTCACATGTAGTCAAAATAGGACCAGAATTAGTTTTCTGGATATTGCATTGTCAACGGTGGGAGGAGAAATTATAACGGAAACCTTCATTAAGCCGGTAGATCAAAGCAGATATTTGAACTTTAAAAGTTCTCATGCAAAAACATGGAAAGTAAATATTCCGAAGGGGCAATTTATTAGAATCCGGCGTAACTGCTCAACACAAGAACTATACAAAAAGCAAGTGGATCAATTGTTTGATTCATTTTTAGAACAAGGTTATCCCAAAGAAGTTCTAATTAAGGCCTTGAGGGAAGTGGAAGGAATGGAAAGAAGTGCATTGCTGAGTATGGAGAGAAAGAACTTAAAACCTATACATAAAAAGATGGATATAGTAAATGGGGTTAAGGAAGATAGATCATCTTTATTCATAACAAAGTTTAATAATTATTCACATGATATTAAAAAAATAATCAAAAAGAACTCTGAACTTTTGAAGCTGGATATAGTACTTAGAAAGACAGTTAACCTTGAGGGGAAAATAGTCTTTAGGAAGTCGGACAATCTGAAACAAAGATTAACTACTAGTCATTTTAATCAGAGGAAGTTAGAGCATACACAGGTAGGGAATACTTGGATACCCATTAGACCCTCAGGCTTTCACAAATGTGGGAGCTCCACGTGTAATACGTGTATACATACGGATAGAAAAACTACCGAATTTGCTTCAAACCAGAGTGGGGAAAAATTTCAAATAAAAAGTTTCATAAACTGTAGATCTAAGTTTGTGATTTATGTTGTCTAGTGTGGTTGTGGCAAACAATATGTGGGGCGCACAACCAGGATGCTCCATACTAGATTTATGGAGCACTGGAGAAATATAAACAAAAACGTGCGAACACACCCTCTGTCCAACCACACTGCACACTGTGATCTCTATACACCCAGCAATATTAAAGTACTGGGTATTGAACATATTAGATGCACTGCACGTGGGGGAGACAGGTTTAATACCCTATGTCGTAGAGAAGCATATTGGATATTTAGATTAGCCACGTTAGTCCCTGATGGCCTAAATGTTACGGTTGAGTTGAATCATATCAGTTAGAACATGGTGATATGATTTATTATGTAACATCTGTTAAATGGGGGGATAGAGCCCATGAAATAAGCAGTAGGCAGGCTATATGTGGTAGTACCAATTATGATAGAAGGGTAGTACTGATGTATTATACACATGTTATGTGTGTGTCTATCCTATATGTATATGTAAATGTAGTGTTCCTAGTGTGTTATGCTAGACAGAGATCTATATAGATGAGAAATATCCCTGATATTAGTTATATTTACTCTGGATTTGTTAAATAGATCTAAATATTATAATACAGTGTATATGGTATTGAATACAGTATGAAGATCTAGATGAAAAATATGTTGCAAAGAGTGTCTTAAAATAATGCATCCAATACTAGAAAATGATTGATAAAACGAAATATATATACTGATAATAAATAAATCAATAATAAATAGTACTATATTGGTATATGTCGTGCCCCCCTCCTTTTTTAATTTTAACTCTCTAGTGTATATGAGTTTAGCTAGAGAATGGGTCTTATAGTTATTTCTATGTATATTTTTATATATATATCTTTTAATTTTTTGGTTTAAAATTTATCAAGACTCTGCTCTGAGTACCGGCATTTAATTGTCTATATGAGATGTTTATAAATACTACAACCCGTTATGAGCAAAAGCCTTATTATAAGTTCTATGGACTGAAATACGCGTGAGGACACAAATGAGTCCTACTAACAGCTGATAAATGTCCGTATAGCAAATGGAATCTGGAGCGTGATTGAGCACACTGTGCTAGCCCAGCCAAACGATCCACAGCCGTGAGACGGCAAATGAGGCTTGGAGCGCAGGCAGTGCACGCAGGCGCACTCGAGAGATGCCAGGGATAAAAACGAGCAGAGCGGCAGAGTTTAAAATATCTGACTGAGGAAGCCGCTGAGTGTTGTAGGCGGAGAAACGCGTCTCATCGTTTGGTTCCTACTTACCTATGAGAACTACACCACGAATCTGCCTCATTACGCTGGGAAACATCCAAAGACCTCCGGATAAGGCTCTTATAAAGGCATTCGAGCACCAGAGCCGGGAGTGAAAAGGACTTGAACCCAGGAGGTTATGTGGTAACTATCTTTATAAAACATGGCCATGTTATAAAATCAGCTGAGGTGCAGAAAAAGTTTCTATCACCGTTTGGAGTAAAGCTCCCATATGTCCATTTGCTAATCTATGAGCAATTAAGTGGTCGATGCTATGTATTTAATCAGCTTTAAAAACATCAGCTGAGCTGTAAAAACTCTTTATTGCCGTGAATGAAGCTCATACTTTGGCTTTGCACGTTAACTTACAAGCAACCTATTCATCGCTGCTGTGTATTAAAATCATCCATACTTTCCAAGTGAAAAGGAACAGCTACTGAGATAGTACACATGGATCAATGCATCTGAAAGTTAAGTTTTTTTTGCAATCTATAAGAGCGTGGACTTGTGAATATTAGTCTACATTCTGAATAAGAAACTGTGTATAAAAATTATTTCTCAACACAGTTACAAAACCTGAAAGGCTCTAAGCATAAGCTGAATGAGTAATTATGTATCAATCCTGAGGCTGGTTTCCTTGCAACATCAAAAGGAAAAAGTGTGATCCATCTGTATTTAACTGTTTATCTCATCGCACTGAGCAGAGTATCTAATTGTGAATGTGTTATTATTGTTTTTGTTATTGTTGTTTTTTTAAACTGGCCAGATTTTTTAAAACATATAGAAATAGGGATTTTTGTTTACTTACCGTAAAATCTCTTTCTCTGATTCCATCTGGGGGACGCTGCGCCATTACTTGTGGGTTAGAGGTGTGTGGTTGTGGAGTTTGGCACAGAACTATTAAAACCTGACTCCTCCCCCCTCTAACCCCTCCCATCTCCTTCCTGCCTAGCTAGTACCTCAGTTAACGTTTAGCCAAGCCAAAGGAGATAGACCAAAAAAAATTAACTGGTTAAACCAGACAAACATCTGGGAGGGATCGCAGCGTCCCCCAGATGGAATCAGAGAAAGAGATTTTACGGTAAGTAAACAAAAATCCCTATTTCTCTTTCATCCATATGGGGGACGCTGCGCCATTACTTGTGGGATTTCCCAAAGCAAGCAAATAAGAGGATGGAGACGGAGATGGCATAGCCGTCCGCAAAATGTGACGCCCAACAAAGGCAGTCTACAAACCGAAAGTATGAAAACGGTAAAACTTTTTAAACGAATGCACAGACGACCATGTCGCTGTCTGTCTGACAGCTGCTCAATAGGTGCACCCCTGCGAGCAGCCCAAGAAACTCCAACAGCTCGAGGCGAAGGAGCTCGGATTGATTCAGGAACTGAAACATCAGAAGACTGATATGCTGGTCGAAGTTACCCAACGAGCCACTGTGTACTTGGAAGTCGGCCAATCTTGTTTGGATGCATCAATTAAAAACCAACAAAGCATCCGTATGACGGATAGAATCCGCACAAGATAAAGAAAACCGTAAGGCCCTAAGCACATCTAAAAGTCAACTGGGAATCCTCCCTGGAAGGAGAAAGAGTAACGCTGGGTGGACAATGTCCTGATTTAGATGAAACGCTGACACAACCTTCTGAAGGAATGTTTTGTTCGCAGAACCACCCGATTATCATGAAACACCAACAAGGGTGGTCTGCAAGAAAATAGCTGCCAATACAGATACTCATCTAGCGGAGGTAATTTTTAATAGGAAGACAACAGAGTAACGTTAGATACCGCAATTCTACAGATTCCAAAGGCTCAATGGTGATTTTTGAAGAGACATAAGGACCAAGGTAAAGTCCCAGGGAAGAACCGGAGGAACAAAAGGTGGCTAAATCCGCAGAAACCCCTGAAGGAACGTCCGAACCTCTGGAATGATATCCAGTCTCTTTTGAAAAAAGAACCGACAAGGCAGAAACCTGACCCATTAATGAAAAAAAATCTCTGACCCTTATTGAGACTCTCCTGAAGGAAGAATAACAGACGAGGAACTCTAAACAAATCCGGTGTTAAACCCCGCTGTTTACACCAAGCAATGTAAATACGTCACACTCTGTGGTCAAATTCAGAAGCCAGCTGCTTGCTAGTCTGAATCATTATTTACACAACAGTACGAGAATAAAACTTTTTTTTTTTTTTTAAATGAAAACCAGCCAATCCAACCTGGGTAGTGAGATGGTCCGTGAATCATAAGATGTGGATGCAGAGGGAGTCGGAATGGTTCCTTGATGACCATAGTGCGCAGAAGAGCGCACCACTGTCAGCCTGGCCAATCTGGGGCCACCAGAATGATTGGAAGACCTTCAATCTGAATGCGTTGAAGCAGACCTGGAGCCAGTGGAAATGTTGGCATATATCCCAGTTGAGAGTGCCACAGTGCCGTCAGTGCATCTATTAGAATTGCTTGAGGGTCCTGAGTACGTGACCCGTAGAGAGGAAGTTTATTGTTGAGACGAGACGCCATCAGATCTACATCGGGTATCACCGACCGGCTACTAGAGTCAGAAACACCACCCGGTGAAGTTCCTACTCTCCCGGATGCACCGTGTGACGGCTTAAGAAATCCGCTTTCCAGGTCTCGATTCCTGGCATGTGAATCGCGGATCTGGCCGGAACCCATATGAGATCTGAACGTGTCAAGGCGGATCAGCTTCGAGTGTCTCCTTGCTTGTTTATGTAAGCAACCGCCATGACGGTGTCGGACTGAATCCGCACTGGATGACCCTGTACTCTGGTTTGAATCCGGAGTAGTGCCTACCGGATCGTCCTCAACTCAAAGATGTTGATCTGCAACTTTGACTCTTTGACTGGCCCCGAGTCCCTGAAAGTGATGAGTCTGAAAACCGTACTCCGACCTATGAGGTTGACGTCTGTGGTGACCCTCACCCAAGGCCAAATTGTGAACTGTAAATGCAGCAGTGTTCAAATTCTGGACTGTATGTCCTGAATGAGAAAGAAACACTTTCTGTTGTTGGTATCGAATAAGAGTCCCATAAACATTATCTTCTGGGAAGGAAGCCAAGATGACTTTGGACAATCTATTATTGATCCGAATGACTGTAGAGTCTCTATTGTGAGACGCAAGTTCTGGTGAAGAATCAACTCTGACGGTGCCCTGATCAACAGATCATCCAAATACAGAGTAATGTTGACTCCCTGACACTGCAAAACTGCCACCGCATGGTCTATGATCTTTGTGAATACCCGAGGAGCCGTGGCTAGGTCAAAGGGAAGAGCCTGAAACTGAAAATGTCAAGGCCGACTGCAAATCTAAGAGATTGATGACCCGTACACATAGGAACAAGCAGATAGGCGTCTTATGTCTAATGAAGCCAAATATCCCCCTGGTTCCATGGCGACGATAATAGAGCGTCCATTTTGAGCTTTTTTGTTGAAACTAACCGTCCAGTTTGTCCACGAGTAAAATCCCCGACCTCTCTGCTGAGCGGGAACTAGAAAAATGTTACTTCATTTCGTAGAAGAGTGGCTGTTGCATGACGAAGAACTCGACGGCTGGAGGGACCGTTTGGAAGAGAAGTGAAGAACACACGATATGGGACTGGTTCCTCGAGCTCTAACGTATATCCTCTGGATATGACCTCCGTCACCCACCTATCTGGTTTTGACAGGAGCCACACTTCTTTGAACTGTAGTAACCGAGTCCCAACCGTCACTGCTCCCTCCGGCATCATGCAGTAGGTTTGTCGGTAGGTTTACTTCTACCTCTGAAACTGTCTTCGTGGATACGTGGAGACAGCACGAAAGGAATGGAACTACCTCTGTCCTGTATATGAAAGGAACGAATCCCTTGTAGTATTCGGTTTCGGAGGAACAGCCGGAAGAAAGGGGCTCCTGCCCTCCTGTAGTAGCTGAATAATCTTCTTTGATTCCGACCCAAAGAGAACTCACCTTCAAAGGGTACCGCCGACATGGTCTGTTTAGAGTCAAAATCGGCATTCCAAACCCGAAGCCAAAGAGACCGTCTTGCTGTCACGGTCAAGGCAGAAATACGGGAGTGTAGCGTAGCAGAACCAATTAAGGCCTCAGTCACATAAGTAAGAGCCTCCAAAAAATGTTCTGCTAATTGAATGGCTTCCGATGGATCGTCAGACTGCATTCCAGATATGACCTGTGCTAGTCAGTCATCCGCGGCCCTGAGGACCCAAACGCCAGCTAGAATCGTGGTAAAGAAAACAGATTTAGGCATTGCTTCAATCGTCCTATCTGTAGGATCTTTCAATGTCACCGACTGTACCGAAGGAATAGCCGTAGCTCTTGCTAAAAGTGAAATCGGAGCGTCTACCTTTGGGCTGTTTTCTGTAAAAGGATATAGAAATTTTAATTTCTTAGGGACTTGGAACGAGAATCCGGCTTAAGTCAGGGATCCTTTAAAATATCCCTGTTATTAAGAGTCTGACGGATGGTGTCTAACAGCAATCTAACACCTGAGCTAGTAAAACAATAATGTTTCCAGACCGAAACTTCGTCCCACTCTGGGTCTTCGTCCCCATTCTCCAATGGGAATGACTCTAACTCCTCCCCCATAAAGTTATAGCGGGCAACGGTTGTGACCTTGTTGTAGCAGAAAAACTGCCGGCAGAGTTTACAAACTTGTTTAGGGATTGTTAAATTAGCAAGACATCTGCCCATATTTTGAGCCCACGGAGGCAGAGACAGGTCCGCAGAACCTCCCTGTTGGTCCACCACAGATGCACCAGAGCATAAAGCACAGAGGGTACCCGCGGCCGTTCTACCCTTAGCGAGCTTTGACTCACATTGCAAGCAGGCAATTTAAAACCCCCGAGGGTGTCTTCCCCCGTGTAGATCTGTCTGGAAAATTCTGGTCTCGCCAGGATTTGAACACGGGATGCACGCATTACAGGAGGAGACTGTAACCACTATGCCATCACTGACCACCTTATGTTCATAATGAAATTTTTTAAAACAAATGCACTACCAATGAACTATAAACTCAGTAGAGTAGTGGTCAGTACTGTGAAGCATACTGTGTAATTTATATTGAAAACAAAGTCTGATAACTCTCATTAAAGTATAGAATAACACTCATTAAAGTATAGAATAACACAATGCCCCCAAAGTATACTTGCTGTTAGGTGACCTCCTCTGAATAAACAGGGTGAGTAGTACTGAAAAAGTGTCCAAGCTGTGTGCTGTGTGTTGCACTGCGTCCCCCGTACTGCCTCTGGAGAAGATGGCGCCTGGAGCTTTGTAGACGCTGGACGGGAGTGCGCCAGGTAGTGCAGGGCGGGAATCCGTCCTTTCTCTGAAGCAAGTAAGCGCCGGGTAGCTCAGCGTAGGCGCGCTATAACCGGAAGTCTACAGTTCCCGTGTTCGGGTAGCGGCTCCCGCACACCGCTACATACAGCGGCTCTGTTCGGGCAGCGGCTCCCGGGTGTCGCTACTTACAGCGGCTCTGTTCGAGCAGTGGCTCCCGCGCGCCGCTATGTACAGCGGCTCTGATTGGCAGTGGCTCCCGCGCGCCGCTACTTACAGCGGCTCTGTTCGGCAGCATCTATTGATCCCCCGGGGAGTGACTCACCACTCTCCCGGGCTACTCAGCTAACAACAGTAGCAGGAATAAATAAATCCTTGGTACTGCGCTCCACGGTTCACCACCGGAGAGAGAGCAGAGTGTGTTTTGGGAAGGGGGGGGGGGGGGGGGGAATCAAGTAATAAATATTATATATATTTGTGCAAATTGTATATATAGAAAGATATAGGAAGATATAGGAAGGATAGACCAATACTGTCAGAGACAGATTGTGTCTATCCTGTACCTTCTCACTGCCGACTTCTTAGAAATAGGAATCCAGCCCCAGTGACCGAAGTGTGGTGACCTTCCAGCGGCAGATTATAGAGTGGGAACTCTTATCTAACCCCACTCTAGTAGTACCTGTCACCTGTATACAGGGACTAGGCACTTAAATAATAAAATAAGAAAATACCTAACTAAGATCTTCAGAGAGAAAAAAATCTGTGTCTGTACTCCACAGGCACAAAACAAAAACTGAGGTGCTGGCTAGGCAGGAAGGAGATGGGAGGGGTTAGAGGGGGGAGGAGTCAGATTTTAATAGTTCTGTGCCAAACTCCACAACCACACACCTCTAACCCACAAGTAATGGCGCAGCGTCCCCCAGATGGATGAAAGAGAAAGTAAAACTTTTTAATGTGTAATTAGATATATAGGTAAGCCAAGGAGCTATTTAGTAATAGCTATAAAAAATAAAAATAAAAATTCTTTTAACAAGGAATCTATTAGCGCTTTTGTTCTTTTGTCTTTTTTCTAAGAGTATTGTGGTAAGGGGGTAGAGAAGCCCCCTTTATTTACAGTGAGCTGATTTTAGATTCTTTAAAGCAAATGAAGTTTAAAGGGTTAAAAACACTTTAAGACATATATACGCATTAATTGTAAATTACTAATCAGCGCCAGGGGGTCACTTTGTTGTGCCTTCTTTTTTGTTTGTTGTTTTATAAGAGTAGGGATTAGTAGTTTTAGGGGTGAGTTACAGGGGTGTTGTGTCTGTTCCCAACCCCTGTGATCTGGGGAGACAGAAGCCAGACGATAAGTAATATATTCCGTATAGATACTCACATCTTATCGCCTTCATTGTGAGCAAACTCCGCTCTCACCATGCCCGGTGTCAGCGACACTGCGGAATCTGCGCCATCACCTTCTCTGTACAAAGCACAAACACAGGAACGTGTAAATCGGAGATACAGCGGATAGAGTCAGTGTAACTATAGTCCCACATCGCAACCCCCTGGCTCTTACCATACTGCACTGATGGAATCTATCATACAAAAGGTCTACATAGAGATAGTGTATATACATATATATATATCTATATATACACTCTGTCATCGCTGGATTGCCGCTGTCAGGAGGGGGACTGAGGGACATAGGACAACACAGGATGTTTTCTGGTCCTCTGTGGCTTTTCCCTGCAATTCCTGGATCCAGTGCAGGAGATTCCCTGCGTACCAGTGAGAGTTCTGCTGTCGTACACTGGCTGGGCAGCAGAGGTGAGTGTGGAGGCACTGGGGAATGGAGGACTCACCGTACTACAAGGTTTTCCTTCTCCTCCTCCGGTAAGTCACGAAGCTTTGGTGGGGTGTTCAATGGAAGCAAATCCGCATTAAACGGGTCACACCTGAGGACATTAACAAGAAGGGAGTTGGACAAACAAGTCGATGGGGCTTCTTCATGACGTATACCACCCGTGTATGTACAGTATATGAAGACGGCAGATACAATGTATCACTGATACCCAACGCAGGTAATGAAGACACTGGCTAATGAAAGCAAAGATGTAATAACAGCACCAGGCGTCTGTCACCGTGATGTTACAGAGACCATCGGCACAATGTACCTCTGTACAGGAACTTTAGCAGTAATGGCCGCTTCAACTTTTACTATGAATTCAGTGTGTATATCATTATTCCATGTACACCATATACTACATCAGTAATATACCGGCCCTTACCAGCGGGGGCTGTGGGCACCGGGTCCCGGGAGAGGAACAGACAGGCTGGAACTTGGAAACTTCTTCCAGGTCATCAGTCCTTTAATAATTTCCTACAAGGACATATTGATATTTGTGCAGGAACCAGCAGTCCAGACGTGACCCTCTCCGGAACACACATGCACTAGAAAACGCATGCATTACCTGATACCGTCCTCACCACCTGGCTGAGGAACTTCCTATACACCCTCCCACACGTGACTCTCTCCGGAACACACATGCACTACATGACACAGTCCTCACCCCTCCCGGCTGAGAAGCTTCCTATACACGCTCCCACACGTGACACTCTCCGGAACACACATGCACTACATGACACAGTCCTCACCTCTCGGCTGAGGAAATTCCTATACACGCTCCCACACGTGACTCTCTCCGTAACACACATGCACTACATGACTCAGTCCTCACCTCTCAGCTGAGGAACTTCCTATACACGCTCCCACACGTGACTCTCTCCGTAACACACATGCACTACATGACTCAGTCCTCACCTCTCAGCTGAGGAACTTCCTATACACGCTCCCACACGTGACACTCTCCGGAACACACATGCACTACATGACACAGTCCTCACCTCTCAGCTGAGGAACTTCCTATACACGCTCCAACACGTGACACTCTCCGGAACACACATGCACTACATGACACAGTCCTCACCTCTCGGCTGAGGAACTTCCTATACACGCTCCCACACGTGACTCTCTCCGTAACACACATGCACTACATGACTCAGTCCTCACCTCTCAGCTGAGGAACTTCCTATACACGCTCCCACACGTGACACTCTCCGGAACACACATGCACTACATGACACAGTCCTCACCTCTCAGCTGAGGAACTTCCTATACACGCTCCCACACGTGACACTCTCCGGAACACACATGCACTACATGACACAGTCCTCACCTCTCAGCTGAGGAACTTCCTATACACGCTCCCATACGTGACCCTCTCCGGAACACACATGCACTAGAACACGCATGCATTATTGGATACTGTCCTTACCACCTGGCTGAGAAGCTTCCTATACACGCTCCCACACGTGACTCTCTCCGTAACACACATGCAATACATGACACAGTCCTCACCTCTCGGCTGAGGAACTTCCTATACACGCTCCCACACATGACTCTCTCCGGAACACAGATGCACTACATGACACAGTCCTCACCTCTCAGCTGAGGAACTTCCTATACACGCTCCCACACGTGACTCTCTCCGGAACACACATGCACTACATGACACAGTCCTCACCTCTCAGCTGAGGAACTTCCTATACACGCTCCCACACGTGACTCTCTCCGTAACACAGATGCACTACATGACTCAGTCCTCACCTCTCAGCTGAGGAACTTCCTATACACGCACCCACACGTGACTCTCTCCGTAACACAGATGCACTACATGACACAGTCCTCACCTCTCAGCTGAGGAACTTCCTATACACGCTCCCACACGTGACACTCTCCGGAACACACATGCACTACATGACACAGTCCTCACCTCTCAGCTGAGAAGCTTCCTATACACGGTCCCACACGTGACTCTCTCCGTAACACACATGCACTACATGACACAGTCCTCACCTCTCAGCTGAGGAACTTCCTATACATGCTCCCACACGTGACCCTCTCCGTAACACACATGCACTACATGACACAGTCCTCACCTCTCGGCTGAGAAGCTTCCTATACACGCTCCCACACGTGACTCTCTCCGTAACACACATGCACTACATGACACAGTCCTCACCTCTCAGCTGAGGAACTTCCTATACATGCTCCCACACGTGACCCTCTCCGTAACACACATGCACTACATGACACAGTCCTCACCTCTCGGCTGAGAAGCTTCCTATACACGCTCCCACACGCGACTCTCTCCGTAACACACATGTACTACATGACACAGTCCTCACCTGTCGGCTGAGGAACTTCCTCTGCGTGTTCCCAGCTGTCTCGCTCTGGATCGGGTACTTTGGCAGCGGGCAGAGATGATACTCTATGTCTGTTTCGGAGTATGAAAGAGGCGTCTTAAAGGCCAGAAGCCCCGGTGCTGGATTCTAGAGACCACAGAGGACACAGAAACATAACTTGAACTTGGTTCATCCATATGTTTTACACGTTACTTATAGACTATATTTTGAATTTAATAGCATACACATACTAACAGCACGTCGTATATCCGCAGTACAATGCAATGTCAGTAAGACGCAGTGAGAAGGGAACGGGGAAACCGCATAATACAGAGAATGAGTCCGTGTATAACAAGTCTGCTGACGGGTTTGTCACAAGGTTTTGATGTGTAGGACAATCTGTGATAAATAGGAGAGGAAGAGGCCTCTGTGGCTCCAGTAATGACCAGTGGGGCGAGGATATGGATAAATCACAGAGTATTACCTAGGGAGAAAGGTCTCAGGGGAAGGAAATAAGTTCTCTAAGTCATTCTGAGATCCAGTAAACATTTACATTTATATTATTGCAGCTTCATCTTCCCGGTAACGTCATCTATGTTCTAGTGATTGATCCCGAACTGTTCAGTGTCTCTCAGGGGGCGTTCCTCATCTCAGAGACCTACAGAGATACTTCTGTCTGTCGCCAATCCACATTCACACACTGTCACAGTCACATACTGTCACCAACACATATTCACACACTGTCACCGATACACATTCACACACTGTCACCAACACATAATCTCACACTGTCACCGATACACATTCACACACTGTCACCAACACATATTCACACACTGTCACCGATACACATTCACACACTGTCACCAACACATATTCACACACTGTCACAGTCACATACTGTCACCAACACATATTCACACACTGTCACCGATACACATTTACACACTGTCACCAACACATAATCACACACTGTCACCGATACACATTCACACACTGTCACCAACACATATTCACACACTGTCACCGAGACACATTCACACACTGTCACCAACACATATTCACACACTGTCACAGTCACATACTGTCACCAACACATATTCACACACTGTCACCGATACACATTCACACACTGTCACAGTCACATACTGTCACCAACACATATTCACACACTGTCACCGATACACATTCACACACTGTCACCAACACATAATCTCACACTGTCACCGATACACATTCACACACTGTCACCAACACATATTTACACACTGTCACCGATACACATTCACACACTGTCACCGAGACACATTCACACACTGTCACCAACACATATTCACACACTGTCATAGATACACATTCACACAGTCACCAACACATATTCACACACTGTCACCGAGACACATTCACACACTGACACCAACACATATTCACACACTGTCACCGATACACATTCACACACTGTCACCAACACATAATCACACACTGTCACCGATACACATTCACACACTGTCATCAACACATATTCACACACTGTCACCGATACACATTCACACACTGTCACCAACACATATTCACACACTGTCACCGATACACATTCACACACTGTCATATTCACATACTGTCACCAACACATATTCACACACTGTCACCAACACATATTCCAACACATATTCACACACTGTCACCAACACATATTCACACACTGTCACCGAGACACATTCGCACACTGTCACCAACACATATTCACACACTGTCACCGATACACATTCACACACTGTCATCAACACATATTCACACACTGTCACCGATACACATTCACACACTGTCACCAACACATATTCACACACTGTCACCGATACACATTCACACACTGTCATATTCACATACTGTCACCAACACATATTCACACACTGTCACCAACACATATTCCAACACATATTCACACACTGTCACCAACACATATTCACACACTGTCACCGATACACATTCACACACTGTCACCAACACATATTCACACACTGTCATCAACACTTATTCACACACTGTCACCAATACATTGTCTCACACTGTCACCATGTATTCACACACTGTCACCAACACATATTCACACATTGTCACAGATACACATTCACATACTGTCACCAACCCATATTCACACATTGTCACCGATACACATTCACACACTGTCACCAATACATATTCACACACACTGTCACCAACACATATTCACACACTGCCACCAGCACATATTCACACACTGTCACCGATACACATTCTTACACTGTTACCGATATATATTCACACACTGTCATCAACACATATTCACACACTGTCACCAATACATTGTCACACACTGTCACCAACACATATTCACACATTTTCACAGATACACATTCACATACTGTCACCAACACATATTCACATATTGTCACCGATACACATTCACACACTGTCACCAATACATATTCACACACTGTCACCAACACATATTCACACACTGTCACCGATACACATTCACACACTGTCACCAACACATATTCACACACTGTGACCGATACACATTCACACACTGTCACATTCACATACTGTCGCCAACACATATTCACACACTGTCACCAACACATATTACACACTGTCACCAACACATATTCACACACTGTCACCAATACATAATCTCACACTGTCACCAACACATATTCACACACTGTCACCAACACATATTCACACACTGTCACCAATACATATTCACACACTGCCACCAACACATATTCACACACTGTCACCAACACATATTCACACACTGTCACCGATACACATTCACACACTGTCACCAACACATATTCACACACTGTGACCGATACACATTCACACACTGTCACATTCACATACTGTCGCCAACACATATTCACACACTGTCACCAACACATATTCACACACTGTCACCAACACATATTCACACACTGTCACCAACACATATTCACACACTGTCACCGATACACATTCACACACTGTCACCAACACATATTCACACACTGTCATCAACACATATTCTCACACTGTCACCAATACATTGTCACACACTGTCACCATGTATTCACACACTGTCACCAACACATATTCACACATTGTCACAGATACACATTCACATACTGTCACCAACACATATTCACATATTGTCACCGATACACATTCACACACTGTCACCAATACATATTCACACACACTGTCACCAACACATATTCACACACTGTCACCAATACATATTCACACACTGCCACCAGCACATATTCACACACTGCCACCGATACACATTCTTACACTGTTACCGATATATATTCACACACTGTCATCAACACATATTCACACACTGTCACCAATACATTGTCACACACTGTCACCATGTATTCACACACTGTCACCAACACATTTTCACAGATACACATTCACATACTGTCACCAACACATATTCACATATTGTCACCGATACACATTCACACACTGTCACCAATACATATTCACACACTGTCACCAACTCATATTCACACACTGTCACCAACACATATTCACACACTGTCACAGATACACATTCACATACTGTCATCGCTACATAATCACACCAACACAGATACAAATTCACACACTGTCACCAACACATATTCACACACTGTCACCAATACATAACCACACACTGTCACCAACATGTATTCACACACTGTCACAAACACACATTGTCACAGATACGCATTCATACTGTCACCAACACATATTCACACATTGTCACCAACACATATTCACACACTGTCACAGATACACATTCACATACTGTCACCGATACATAATCACACCAACACAGATACAAATTTACACACTGTCACCAACACATATTCACACACTGTCACCAATACATAATCACACACTGTCACCAACACATATTCACACACTGTCACCAATACATAAATACACACTGTCACCAACACATATTCACACACTGTCACCAACACATATTCACACACTGCCACCAACACATATTCCCACACTGTCACGGATACACATTCTAACACTGTTAACGATATATATTCACAAACTGTCCTCAACACATATTCACACACTGTCACCAACACATATTCA